>NC_137254.1:478159-990771 GCF_965637545.1 Phallusia mammillata | reverse complement strand
AACATGAGCAAACACATTCTCTCCTCGAAGAAAAACGGGCTGAATGTTTAAGGAAACAATCTGAAATGCATTTATTGGAGGAAAAATTTAACACTAGCACGATGGCTATTCATGATAAAATAACACGCGAACTTACCGTGAGTAAAAAGTAACATTTTATTTCTGCTTCAAAATATAAACTCTATTTCCTATTTGCTTTTCTATTATTTTGGTGCACACTGTGTGGTTCCAAATTGTTGTTTTTATCTGTATTTTTATTTCTTTAGTCGAACGCTGGTTTGTTCCATCCCATGCATTTGGTCAAGAGACAGTACTTTAAACCAATTAAAATTTACACATATGTTAGGAATTTATTTAAGTTGGATCCTCCTGAAGTTTGATTGCAAATGACTCTGCAAGTCACCCACAAGCCCCAGAAATGTGAAATTTTAAAAATGGCTTGATTTACTAAATTACAGAAGCCAGTGATTTTATACTTTGTTGGTTGGTCCATTGTAGTTTCATAAAAGTTTAATCATTTCCCATCTATACTTTGTGTGATAAATTTAATTTGTTTTTATGGCATTTTTTTGGTGGGGGTGGGGGGGTCATTGCCCAGATGTTCACAATCAGTTAGATTTTGATGTGGATTTGGATTTTTCAAATATTCTAATACCCAGTGTACTTGCAAACCCAGTAAAAATTCTACCTTGCATTTGTGTTCGTCTGTATTGCAAAAATTCCACAAGACTTCTTTGTAAGTGAAACAAACTAAAACAATTTATTACCTGGATTGAAAAATTGTTTGTCAAACTTTTTCAAACAGAAGTGAAAAGCAGCTTGAATTATTTACTAGAAGTTTAAGTGAGAAAAATATTACTTAAAAACGGCCATTAGTGAAACATCTGTAATATGATTTTTAGTTTATAAAAGCTCTCTGACAGTTTGGTTTTCGGTTAAAAAAAATTAAACAATAAAGCTAGCTCACTTTATGCATGTGATAGTTTTGCAGTCTACTTGTTAAACATTTTTTTTTGGCAAATCACAAATTCTTTTCCTTCTGCATATTAAATCCTAAACTGTAGCATATACTGTAATATGTTGAAATTTATTACAATTAATTGTTTGATAAAACCTGAATTGCAACTTAATATATATAAGTTATGAAATATTCCGGTTAAAAGCAAATTCGGTTCGATTAAATACCTAATTAAAAAGTGTAGCAAATCATTAGTTTAATCTTTTTATTCTATAACATAGTTCTTGGAAATTTGGGACGAATTTTTGAAGCTTTGCAATGGACATAATTTCAAATTGGTTTGTTTTGTTTTAGGATGAAATTCGATCGCTACGGCAACAACTGCGGTCTACAGAACTAACTGCAAACCAGGAAAGAATTTTGAAAGACAAGGTACAAATAAAACCTAACCGCATTTTGTATTTCTCGGTTTGCGTATTATGGATGTCAAACTGAATCAGCCAGTCACTGAGCATTCCTACATGGCAAGCATTGGTCAAAAATCTAGCCTGCGGTGGGATTCGAACCCACAACAGGAGTCTTCCAGGGCTTGTGCTTTTAAAATTGAGATAAGCAGGCTCAGTGGTGAACCCGCCGAAAGTCGAATCACAAGCACTGTTGCCTGCCTCGTATGCTGCACATATCAGCTTCGTATTAGGGGATCGCCAGTCTTTCAAGGACTCTGGCATAGGCATTTTTTAAAATGCTGTGATATCCTTTTTCAATTCTTTGATCTAAAATCATTTAGCCATACCTGATCATGTGTGTTTACTTATTTTTGTTTTGCCTGAAGCATGTCACATTTGGCCCAGTTAAGAACCACTGCATATATAAACCATATTTATTCTTGTTAATTCCAGTTGTCTGGTGATGTCTCGAAACTGAGCCTTGAAAACGCGTCACTTCAAACCCGTGTTCTTGATCTCACTAAACAACTCGACAGAGAGTGGCTGATTCGTGATGAGAAAGACTCAAGGGCCATGACTCACTCATCTAAGGTACTTGGGTTTAATTTGAGTCTATTTCAGGATTAAAACATAGTTTAGCTACCACCTTTACTGGTTCCAACAACATAGCCCTCTCTCTCCTGTGTATGTATCCTAACCGGTGATTGAACTGTATAATTTGCACTCATAGCTGTTTGAGACATCATGATTTGTGAGCCAACTTCTCTTTGGTTCCCAAGCAGTTGCTTGGCCTTTGTGAGCCAGTTTCCTCTGTGGTGTATGCCCAGTTGTGGCATCGAACAGAATTGGTGATGTATGGGTTTTTTAGTCTGTTACTCCCAACAAACTGGAGTGCTGTTAGATTGCTACACTAGCCAATACGGTCTATCTCTCGTCACCAACTGCACTGATGATATGTGTTGTTATTATACTTTGTTTTTCCCACACAATGAGCCTATGAAGGTCTGATGAATGTTTAACAAAATAAACAGAAAAAAACTAAAAACCTCTTTCCATACCTGTTTTAAAAGGCAAATATTTACCAAAAGAGTTTTAATCCAACCTGCATATAATGCATGACTGCTGTGACCAACCTGTATAGGTAAATGAGACCCGATTGAAGTGTTATTTCCATAACAAACTCTCACTCCAACCCAAATAGCTCCAACTGTCAACGTCTGTGTTAAAAAAATTGGTCACATCAGGCAAGCAGTATTTACAAGCTGGACACAGCGGTCACAGCTTAAATCAATGAACAACTTAACATACGCTGCAGACAGTACACACTGTTTTGACCTATAAGGTCTCATCAGTGCAGCTGATGACAAGAGATAGGCCGTATTGGCTAGTGTAGCCATCCAACACCACTCCAGTTTGTTGGGAGTAACAGGGTAAAAACCCATGCCTCACCTAATCTGTACCACAACTGGGCATACACCATAGAGGAAACTGGTTCACAATGGCCAGATTATTGGCTTATTGACTCTAGCTTTTACATTACCTTAACATAAATTATAATATTTATTGTTTTCAACAGATAACTGAACTGAAAGGGACGGAACAAGTTCTGCAACTTGAAGTAAAGAAGATGAGGGAAATGCTGGAAAGTGAAAGAAGGAAGTTTCATGAACTTGAGTCGTTGGTAAATTTTAAAAACACTAACGTTGGTTAAAATAGGAATTCTAGTATGATTTGTAACATGTCTTGTTTCTTTTTACTTATAATTGCAATTCATTTTTTATCTTCAAGAAACAACTAAGACTCAAAAAATTTTAAAAACCCAATTTTTTACTTTACAATTTGTTATTTATTACATTTTTACACTCTATTTTGGCTCTATAAATCAGATTGCTGCCCACTTTTAAACATGGAAAAAATCAAAGCCATAAACAATGTTCTTTGTAGATGATAAAAGTTTAAAATTTTGCAAGACTATAAAAGTTATACGTTTCTTACATTTTCGCTTTGCAAACCAGATTGTAGCCACTTTATGTATCGGGCTAACTTGACCGATACAATGTTCTTTATAGATGTTAAAGGCTCAAAAATTTACAAGACTTACGCACTAAAACGTTTATTAAATTTTTTCTTTACAAACTAGATGACAGTCACTTTAAGTATGGGAAAATTTTGACAAAAAACAATGTTCTTTGTAGATGTTGAAGGCCCAAGATGGCATGTCGAGCTCGAAGTTTCACAACAGGACACTTCAGAGCAAATACGAGGAACTCGACATGAGGTTTGTCAGGTGTAACGACGACAACGCTCAGTTGAGGAAAGACAAACAAATTCTCGTGGAGCACGTCTCACAGTTACAGAAAAAGGTAGCCCACATTTTTTCAAGTTTTATTTGTTTAAAATTGGACGTAGGAAATGGTTTTTAACTTTTATTACTTTACCAAAATTTAGTTTGTCATTACTTACCAAAATTTAATCAGTATCGATCATTTCTGTTCAAAATTTAATCAGTTTAAAATCGTTAACTCTCTAAAATGTATTTAGTTAAAAATCAAAATTTCTCTTAATTTAATGAGGTAAAAAAATTCTTCCAAAAATTTAATCAGCTAAGAATTATTGCTTCTTAACTATTATTCAGTTAAAAATTATTTAAAATTTAATCAGTTTCTAAGTCTGTTAAAAAAATGATTTGATGTTTTGACTTGGTTAGTTGGTTACTTAAATTTAGATTAACCCATAAGGTAATACTACTTGACTGAGATGGGATTAGAACTCACAACCTTGTGAACACATTCGACAATATTGGTGATATAGGATTCGTTTAGTAGATGGTTTTGTGTAAAAATCCACCACATTCTTTTCCTTAGTTGGATCTTAAAGAGGCTGAAATCCAACGGTTAGAATCTCACATGTACACATTGCAACAAGATGTTTCTGGTTTGAGGAAAGAAATCGACAAATCCAAGACACTACAGTCACAACACTGGGACAAAGTATCCCGGGCTGCAGAGAGTCTTCGAATTAGCAGCTAATTTCATTCGGAACTGAACAATTTTAGGGAAAATGTTTGGGTGGTAATAACTAGCTTGTAGGCAACATCATACTCTTTCAGATGCTGGATATACATAAGGGAATTCTATTTTGAAACTCAATCACATAATTGTACTAATTTGGTAATTGGCCTCTTATTTCGTTTATTTCAATTGTTTTTAAATGTAAAGGTTGGTAGATTGCATAAACTCAGTGGTGGGATTTAGCAGGTTCGCACCGGTTCTACAGAACCGTCCCATGAAATTTTATGAGATCAGCGAACTGGTTAGCTTTACTGGTTACTGTCAATGGACTTTTTGTAACAAAACCGGCTGAAAAATATGATTTTTGTGATCAAACCGGCTGACAAAAAATTTCAATCCCACCACTGCATAAACTTATTGTAGAAACCCACTTATGCTACACAATAGTGGGATACAAAGGGTTATTAGACTTTAAACTGTCCATAAAAAAAACAAATAAAGCGTCTGATTTTTTTTTCATTCTTTATTGAAGTGATAATTTGGTTTCTGCAAGACAGAATGAAGTTTTCTGGAAATCTCACATTAAGCTTTTAAACTTTATGATCATGTTTGATTAAAACTGTAGTGTTTGTTTAGAACATTTAGTAACTTGTTTTTATTTTTTATGTCACATTTTCACTGTTGTAGTATGCCTTGCTCACTGTGTAACCATTTTTAATTGGAAATGATATATTAATAACCCTGACTGGCAATGAAAATATAGCTCTGGATTTGCATAGATACTTTTTTTTAGAAACAACACACTAACTTTCTGTTTGTCATTTTCCATAAACATATAGTTGCATTATTAACCAATTAGTTTAGGGTTCTTTTTTAAATATGGATAATGTACCATCTAACTGAAAAAAATTTTCAATAGTTGTCAGCATTCTTATGTCAACTAATGTCATTTTTATTTTATTGAATGAATTTTTGAAGTTGTTTGAAACAAAGCCTCAAATTTTAGTCATTTCAAAATGTTTATTGGTTTCATGATCTTGCCAGAACTTAATGTTTGCTAAACGATTGTAATGTATTTGTAACCAGTTTGTGTGAAAATTGTGTGTTTTTTGCTCATTCAATTATCACACAAGAACACCTACATATACCAAGTGCCTTTATGTAAGTTGTTTGCACTGAGTGAAAAAATAAAATTACATATTTCACATGAAAACCTGTTTGAACATTTTATGTTTTCAAATCCAGTTTAGGGGTTCGGTAGGAACCAAAACCGGTTTGAAACTGGAATATTCACACGAAAACCCACCCAAAACCGGATTAAAAATCGGGTCAAAATTTTCGATTTCAGAAACCGGTTCAAACCGGTTTCGACGTTCGGTAGGAGGCAGAAACAAGTCAAAACCGGTTTGCAGCTAGAATATTCCCACGAAAACCCAGCCAAAACCGGATTTTTCTTCGATTTTTTGACCCCAAAATATCGACAAAACGGAAAGGCTATAGCCTTAAGGTGCGTTTACACTACACGCGACGCGAAGCGACCCGTTATCTTTTTGCCTTGTTTGTGTTGAAGCGTTTACACTACACGCGACGCGACGCGAATGTCGCGTCGCGTCGCTTTGAATCGCTTCTGAAGCGAAAAATCGCTTTGCGCGTGTACTGTTGTGAACTAGCAGCCTGTGCTTTTTTTAACTTTTTCAAATTTTGATAGCTATATGCGTGGTTTGTTTTGCTACTAAAGGTATTTGAAACTGAAAACGTAATCAAGGATGATAGAACTAATTGCCTCAATTATGAATTATAGCCTTTGTGTCACTGACATTTGTTTTAGACCCTTGGACAGGATGCTAGTCCTGGTTTGGTTATTGATTTACACGAAAATAATAAACTTTTTTTAAGGTTTTAGTTTTAGCAAACAATGGAAGAAATTTTAATTAACAAAGTGCGGGATTTTCCTGCTTTGTTTAATACCAGCATCAGCGATTACCACAATCGCAACATCAAAGACAATTGCTGGCTTAAAATAGCTTCTGAGATGAACACACCAGGTTAGTATTGGTGTTTTTTTTTTACTTTTACAGTATGCAAAACAACTTTTAGGGCTAGAGTATAGTAAGCAAGTAGTCATTATGTTAGTATAAGGCATGATTTTTACTTTTACAGTTTGCAAAACACTTTCTTAGAGCTTGGATATAGTAAGCAAGTAGTCATTGTGTTAGTATAAGGCATGATTTTTACTTTTACAGTTTGCAAAACATTTTTTAGTGCTAGAATACAGTAAGCAAGTGGTTGTTATGTTAGTAAGGCATCACAGAAAGTCAGATGAGACATTTTAAAAATGTTTTCAGTTAAAGACATAAAAGAAAAGTGGAAGGCATTGAGGGATAAATACGTGAAAATCAAAAGAAAAGAAATGAATGTGAGGTCAGGCTCAGCAGCATCCAGCAGTTATAGTTGGAGTCTGTATGATGCAATTTCTTACATTGATCCTTATGTAAAACCCAGGAGGTAACAGTCAAAACACACTTTTTTGTTGTTACATTTTTTGTTGTTAACAATTTGATATTTTGTAGCACCACAAGCAACTTAGATGAAGACACTGTCACACTAACCCTGGAACCGTGCTGCAGTGAAGATGAGTTTTTCACAACTAAATCTCCGGATAGTGCCATCAAAAGACCAACCAAAAAAAGAAAGGAAATGGATAGCTTTGAAAAAAAGATTTTCGAGCTACTGGAAAATGATAGTAAGTTTGTTGTTGACAGGCATGTCTTAAATACTTTGTTGTACTTATAATTTAACAATTGTACATGTAATTTTTTGCCAAAAGTCAAAAATCAAAGCCAACTTTTACCATTTTTTGCCAAAGTTTATACTATCATTGCATTATGTTTGAAGCTAAAGAAGAAGACCCTGACCGAATGTTCATGCTATCATTGGTGCCTAAACTAAAAGACTTGGACAAGAAAAAGGCATCTGAAATCAAAATTAAAATTCTAAATTTATTTCACCAAGCTGAATTCGAATAACAAACGAAACAAAATGCAATAAATACAAAACAAAACTCTTCTAGCAAAGTTGTGGTTGTTGTTGTTGTTGGATTCATTAACACCTGTTTATCCTGTCCAGCTGCCATGAAACCTGACCCTCAGTACTAAAATAATTTTTGAAGATTTCCCTCACTTTAATGGCAGCATCAGAATTTCTTCGTCCTTGTCTTTGTATATTTTGAAACCCTTGTCCCTCTTCTCGCCAACTGCCGTCAGTAATGTGACCCTGTCGGTCTTCCCGGTCAAAATCACGGTCATCACAGTAGCAGTACCGTAAATAATTGTGTAGAACACAGCATGCTTTTACGACAGCATCAGCTCTACACGGAGAAAGTGGTATGGGCCTTCGGAAAACCCGCCATTTTGCAGATAGTATGCCGAAGGTATTTTCGACAGTCCGTCTTGCTCTAGACAAACGGTAGTTGAAGATTCGTTTTCCTTCTCCAAGGTTTCTTCCTGGAAACGGCCTCATGAAATTGGTTTTTAAACCGAATGCTTCATCACCAACGAAGACATAGGGAGCAACTTCATTGCTGCCACGCAGTGTCGAACACCCAGGAAGGTCCAATTCGTTCGCTTCTAATTTTTTTCCGAAAGCGGAATTGGCAAATACACTGCCATCTGACTGCTTACCGAAAGCCCCCACATCCACACATATAAATCGGCATTGCGAGTCAGCTACAGCGAGCAAAACAATGCTGTGTGAATGTTTGTAATTATAAAACATCGACCCTGAATTATTTGGTGCCTGCATAACAATGTGTTTGCCATCAACACTTCCCACACAGTTTGGAAATTGCCAAAACTGGTCAAAATCTTCTGCAATTTTTACCCAATCTTGCCTCGATGGAATAGGCATGACCTCATTTCGCAATGTCTCCCATATAGCAGCACATGTTTCCGGTACAGCATGGCATATTGTTGATTTTGATGTTCGGAAGGATGCGGCAATTGTCGAATAAGAATCGCCAGTGGCTAAAAACCTGCAAAACAGCAGAACGGCTTAATAATCGTACGCTATAGGCTATGTAATTTTTTAAAGCCTACCGAAGCGTCAGTGCAAGGCGTTCTTCAACGGAAATGCTTGTTCTCAAATGAGTTCTTTGCTTCTTTATTTTCGGTCCAATTTTATGCGCTAAAAAATCAAACGCTTCTGGCGTCATTCGAAAATAAGTCCGAAACTCGGAAAGTCTTTCGAGGCGCAACTCCAAAATTAAACGATGAAATTCACCTAAAGAAAGTATTTTTAGCTAAAAATCAAACCTGTTTTCACTGTATAAATAGTTTCTTAACTTACCAAGTTCGGACCTTCGCTGCAAAATCGGATGGACCCACCAACGTCGCGCCCGTCGTTTCTTTAGAGCCATTCTCCTGGCTATCAATAACAAGGCTACGTTTCTACTTTTTTTTGTACCAACCATGATAAAAATCTGTGTTTGTCTCTTTTTGTGTCAGTAAAAAGAGTTATAACTGGTTTCTAATGACAACGCGCTTGTGCGACACCACAATAAACAATTAATAAGCAAAAAATATGCAAGTCACGCGAAATTGTTACCGATAGTGTAAACAGTTGATCGCTTGCGCGGCGTGCCGCGTTGCGTCGCGTCGCGTGTAGTGTAAACGCACCTTTAGGGTTTTTTCAAAAATCGGGTCAAAATTTTCGATTTTAGAAACCGGTTCAAACCGGTTTGGAGGTTCGGTAGGAGGCAGAAACAAGTCAAAACCGGTTTGAAACTGGAATATTCCCATTAAAACCCACCCAAAACCGGATTATTCCTCGATTTTTTCACCCCAAAATATCGAAAAAACGGAAAGGCTATGGCCTTACGTTTTTTTCAAAAATCGGGTCAAAATTGTCGATTTCAGAAACCGGTTCAAACCGGTTTCGACGTTCGGTAGGGGGCAGAAACCAGTCAAAACCGGTTTGCAACTAGAATATTCCCACGAAAACCCACCCAAAACCGGATTATTCCTCGATTTTTTCACCCCAAAATATCGAAAAAAACGGAAAGGCTATGGCCTTACGTTTTTTTCAAAAATCGGGTCAAAATTTTCGATTTCAGAAACCGGTTCAAACCGGTTTCGACGTTCGGTAGGAGGCAGAAACCAGTCAAAACCGGTTTGCAGCTAGAATATTCCCATTAAAACCCACCCAAAACCGGATTATTCCTCGATTTTTTCACCCCAAAATATCGAAAAAACGGAAAGGCTATGGCCTTACGTTTTTTTCAAAAATCGGGTCAAAATTTTCGATTTCAGAAACCGGTTTAAACCGATTTGGAGGTTCGGTAGGGGGCAGAAACCAGTCAAAACCGGTTTGCAACTAGAATATTCCCACGAAAACCCACCCAAAACCGGATTATTCCTCGATTTTTTCACCCCAAAATATCGAAAAAAACGGAAAGGCTATGGCCTTACGTTTTTTTCAAAAATCGGGTCAAAATTTTCGATTTCAGAAACCGGTTTAAACCGGTTTGGAGGTTCGGTAGGAGGCAGAAACAAGTCAAAACCGGTTTGAAACTGGAATATTCCCACGAAAACCCACCCAAAACCGGATTTTTCTTCGATTTTTTGACCCCAAAATATCGACAAAACGGAAAGGCTATAGCCTTAGGGTTTTTTCAAAAATCGGGTCAAAATTTTCGATTTTAGAAACCGGTTGAAACCGGTTTGGAGGTTCGGTAGGAGGCAGAAACAAGTCAAAACCGGTTTGAAACTGGAATATTCCCACGAAAACCCACCCAAAACCGGATTTTTCTTCGATTTTTTGACCCCAAAATATCGACAAAACGGAAAGGATATAGCCTTAGGGTTTTTTCAAAAATCGGGTCAAAATTTTCGATTTTAGAAACCGGTTTAAACCGATTTGGAGGTTCGGTAGGAAGCAGAAACAAGTCAAAACCGGTTTGAAACTGGAATATTCCCACGAAAACCCACCCAAAACCGGATTTTTCTTCGATTTTTTGACCCCAAAATATCGACAAAACGGAAAGGCTATAGCCTTAGGGTTTTTTCAAAAATCGGGTCAAAATTTTCGATTTTAGAAACCGGTTGAAACCGGTTTGGAGGTTCGGTAGGAGGCAGAAACCAGTCAAAACCGGTTTGAAACTGGAATATTCCCACGAAAACCCACCCAAAACCGGATTTTTCTTCGATTTTTTCACCCCAAAATATCGAAAAAACGGAAAGGCTAGAGCCTTAGGGTTTTTTCAAAAATCGGGTCAAAATTTTCGATTTCAGAAACCGGTTTAAACCGGTTTGGAGGTTCGGTAGGAGGCAGAAACAAGTCAAAACCGGTTTGAAACTGGAATATTCCCATTAAAACCCACCCGAAACCGGATTTTTCTTCGATTTTTTGACCCCAAAATATCGACAAAACGGAAAGGCTAGAGCCTTAGGGTTTTTTCAAAAATCGGGTCAAAATTTTTGATTTTAGAAACCGGTTCAAACCGGTTTGGAGGTTCGGTAGAAGGCAGAAACAAGTCAAAACCGGTTTGAAACTGGAATATTCCCACGAAAACCCACCCAAAACCGGATTTTTTTTCGATTTTTTGACCCCAAAATATCGACAAAACGGAAAGGCTATAGCAGGGGTTCTTAACCTGGGGTGCACGCACCCCCAAGGGGTGCGAGAACTGTTCCTAGGGGGTGCGGGGATGCTGAATCATTAAGGTTGGTTAGGTCTATTCTATTCAAGCATTTACAGAAGGGGGAGCGAAAATTGGTTATTGGTTTGAAAGGGGGTGCGAAAATTGGTTGGTGATTTGAAAGGGGTGCAGCAAGGAAAAAAGGTTAAGAACCACTGGGCTATAGCCTTAGGGTTTTTTCAAAAATCGGGTCAAAATTTTCGATTTTAGAAACCGGTTTAAACCGGTTTGGAGGTTCGGTAGGAGACAGAAACAAGTCAAAACCGGTTTGAAACTGGAATATTCCCATTAAAACCCACCCGAAACCGGATTTTTCTTCGATTTTTTGACCCCAAAATATCGACAAAACGGAAAGGCTATAGCCTTAGGTTTTTTTCAAAAATCGGGTCAAAATTTTCGATTTTAGAAACCGGTTTAAACCGGTTTGGAGGTTCGGTAGGAGACAGAAACAAGTCAAAACCGGTTTGAAACTGGAATATTCCCACGAAAACCCACCCGAAACCGGATTTTTCTTCGATTTTTTCACCCCAAAATATCGACAAAACGGAAAGGCTATAGCCTTAGGTTTTTTTCAAAAATCGGGTCAAAATTGTCGATTTTTGGAACCGGTTTAAACCGGTTTGGAGGTTCGGTAGGAGGCAGAAACCAGTCAAAACCGGTTTGAAACTGGAATATTCCCACGAAAACCCACCCAAAACCGGATTTTTCTTCGATTTTTTGACCCCAAAATATCGACAAAACGGAAAGGCTATAGCCTTACGTTTTTTTCAAAAATCGGGCCAAAATTTTCGATTTCAGAAACCGGTTCAAACCGGTTTCGACGTTCGGTAGGAGGCAGAAACCAGTCAAAACCGGTTTGCAGCTAGAATATTCCCACGAAAACCCACCCGAAACCGGATTTTTCCTCGATTTTTTCACCCCAAAATATCGACAAAACGGAAAGGCTATAGCCTTAGGGTTTTTTCAAAAATCGGGTCAAAATTTTCGATTTCAGAAACCGGTTTAAACCGGTTTGGAGGTTCGGTAGGGGGCAGAAACAAGTCAAAACCGGTTTGAAACTGGAATATTCCCATTAAAACCCACCCGAAACCGGATTTTTCTTCGATTTTTTGACCCCAAAATATCGACAAAACGGAAAGGCTATAGCCTTAGGTTTTTTTCAAAAATCGGGTCAAAATTGTCGATTTTTGGAACCGGTTTAAACCGGTTTGGAGGTTCGGTAGGAGGCAGAAACCAGTCAAAACCGGTTTGAAACTGGAATATTCCCACGAAAACCCACCCAAAACCGGATTTTTCTTCGATTTTTTGACCCCAAAATATCGACAAAACGGAAAGGCTATAGCCTTAGGGTTTTTTCAAAAATCGGGTCAAAATTGTCGATTTTAGAAACCGGTTCAAACCGGTTTGGAGGTTCGGTAGGAGGCAGAAACAAGTCAAAACCGGTTTGAAACTGGAATATTCCCACGAAAACCCACCCAAAACCGGATTTTTCTTCGATTTTTTGACCCCAAAATATCGACAAAACGGAAAGGCTATAGCCTTAGGGTTTTTTCAAAAATCGAGTCAAAATTGTCGATTTTTGGAACCGGTTTGGAGGTTCGGTAGGAGGCAGAAACCAGTCAAAACCGGTTTGAAACTGGAATATTCCCACGAAAACCCACCCAAAACCGGATTTTTCTTCGATTTTTTCACCCCAAAATATCGACAAAACGGAAAGGCTATAGCCATAGGGTTTTTTAAAAAAATCGGGTCAAAATTTTCATCTTAGAGGCCGAGCAGGGATTAGAACCACCAACCTTACGATTGCAAGACGGTTACAATAACCACTGGTTCATCTTAGAGGCCGAGCTGGGATTAGAACCACCAACCTTACGATTGCAAGACGGTTACAATAACCACTGGTTCATCTTAGAGGCCGAGCTGGGATTAGAACCACCAACCTTACGATTGCAAGACGGTTACAATAACCACTGGTTCATCTTAGAGGCCGAGCTGGGATTAGAACCACCAACCTTACGATTGCAAGACGGTTACAATAACCACTGGTTCATCTTAGAGGCCGAGCTGGGATTAGAACCACCAACCTTACGATTGCAAGACGGTTACAATAACCACTGGTTCATCTTAGAGGCCGAGCTGGGATTAGAACCACCACCCTTACGATTGCAAGACGGTTACAATAACCACTGGTTCATCTTAGAGGCCGAGCTGGGATTAGAACCACCACCCTTACGATTGCAAGACGGTTACAATAACCACTGGTTCATCTTAGAGGCCGAGCTGGGATTAGAACCACCACCCTTACGATTGCAAGACGGTTACAATAACCACTGGTTCATCTTAGAGGCCGAGCTGGGATTAGAACCACCAGCCTTACGATTGCAAGGCAGTTACAATAACCACTGGGTCATCTTAGAGGCCGAGCTGGGATTAGAACCACCAGCCTTACGATTGCAAGGCAGTTACAATAACCACTGGGTCATCTTAGAGGCCGAGCTGGGATTAGAACCACCAGCCTTACGATTGCAAGGAGGTTGCACCAACCACTGGGTCATCCAACCTTGGCACTGAATCAAGCTGACAATTCTCTTTAGTAATGGAAATACAAACATCACACAAAGTTCTAACGCTTCTCTGTTTATTAATTACCATTTCAAAATGGGCAATCCACTCTATATTAGTGCTGATTGACATTTCTACGCAAAAGAACAAAAATATCACATAATTGCGAAATTATCAAATACACTCATTGTGAAAATTAAGTGCAGAAATTTGAGCAGTAGGTTTTACATTAAATGGGTTTAAGTATTTTTAATACATCACTTGGCAAAGGCATATATGTAAATAAGAGTGTTGTTAAAAACATGCAAAATGTTATTTTAGGGTCAAAGTTGGCTGAACAAAATACAGGTTTGTAGCAACAAATACATTGGAATTAAACTGAAGGAACATTTTACTGTAACTAGTTTTTTTGATATAAAACGAAAAAACAAGGTTTTGAAAAGAAACAACTGAAAAGGCCTATTATATTGTCAACCGTAGTTACTCATTTTGAAATAAAGATGCAAAATATACAAAACAATGTTGTGAGTTTCAGAAACTGACATCAATGATTTTAAAGCACAATTTAAGCAAGCAGAAAAAATATTTCACAATAAAAACGAATTCTAACTTCAAATTTGGACAATAAAATCCCATTTTTAATTTGTTCAAAAATGGCATAATCACTTTTCCGTCAGTTTTGTTTAACGAAGTTTAAAAATGACACTTGAAACATTATGGTCTTGCTGTAAACAATTAAAAAAAAAATTAAAATACAGTGCCAAAACAATTTAATTGAATGTCTACAAGCATAATTCAACTCATACAGTGAGTATGTAAAAATCCAAAAGTGCTGTTATTCTGACTTAAGGCCTCTTTTGTAAAACTTAGGAAGTGCGGCTACATGCAAAAATGGAATGATTTTCACAATTTATGTCTAAATGCATAAAATGTTGTTCATTTTGCATAAGCTTTTCACAAGACTAGCAGTAATGTACTAAAAAATTCAATCACTAATGTATGCAAGAAAGCGTTGTTCACTTAGTTTACATTTAGTAATAATAATAAAAAAAACAATTAAAGTAATACAAACGATTATGATGAACGTAACCGAGCTTTTTATGCAATTAAGTGGAATGTTGTAATTGGGATTCAGTATGCATTTAACCGGAATTGTCTGTTTTTGTCAACAGTTTGGTCGGTTCACTTGAAAGTGTTTTAAAAAAAATAAAAAATAAAAGCTGGTTAAAAATATTGAACACTGGTTAAAACGGGCTCAATTGACATTTTGACCTTGCTAAAAATGTCCCACAGTAACCCCAGCGACCTTCAGTTTCGCCCCAGTAAAATGAAACATTATCTTAAGCTTGGATTATTTGACACAAAGTGACCCCACCAGAGTTGGCCTGAAGTAACCCCAACATATTTGACATAAAGTTACATTACCAAATGACTTTTCAAGTTTAACAGTATGGCCGCCATAAAAGAGCTAGAATGGGGAACATGTGACCAAAGGTTACCCCTGTAAACATGACACAAAGTTACCTAAGAACACATCGGAAAATCCCAGGTCAAAAAATATCGACCCAATACAAATTCACCGCTTTGCACATCAGCCTAAATAGGGAGAACATTTGACCTAGAGTAACCCTGCCATATATGACCCGAAGTTACCTCAGAGGACATCAAAAAAATGTAGACCCAATAAAAAATCACCGCTTTGCACATCAGCTCAAACAGGAAACTTGACCCCGAGTAACCTCGCCCAATATGACCCGAAGTTACCTCACAGAACATACAAAAATCTAGGTCTCAAAATATCGACCTAACAAAAAATGTTGCACATCAGCTCAAGGGGGACATTTGAACTGGAGTAACCTCGGGCAGAGTTGACCTGTAGTGACCTTAAGTGGAGGTCGTGGTCAGGTTCAAAACGGTGTTGGTGACCTTCCGGAAGTTGGACGAAACGCCATTTTGTGCGTCGATTGAAATACTTTTCTGTTTCCCACCAAGCTTGCAGTGGATTTGCTGAGAAACGTTCACACGCAAATCGGTATGGCACTCCCTAAAAATATAAAGTTTCAATTAAGTTATTTCGCTTGGTGAAAAAAACATAGCAACACATTTGCACTAAAACAATCACCAAGCCGGAAATAGCTGTGCGATGTTAAAACGTTATGAAGAGCATATAGTGATGGGCACAGTTGGTGGATAATGACTAAACGGGCTTGTGCAACGTAAATCTAAAATTAGTCAGTTTAAATTCGCCACTTGTGGCATTATACAGATTTGGTGAAGCATGGCGTTTTACCCTGTTACTCCCAACAAACTGGAGTGCCGTTGAATGGCTACACTAGCCAATACGGTCTATCTCTTGTCACCAGCTGCACTGATGAGATCTTTTTGATTGAAACAGTGTCTGCATCTCAGTTCTACGCAGTTTACTTACGTTTTCATGACAGACATAAAGTGAGCGACCGCCTCTGGTACTCGGTCGTCTTGACTTGGGTTTGTGAGATGAATGCAACCAACAATGTCATCCGCACCGTCGATGTGAACCACAAGGAGCTGATCAGTTCCGTTTGACACACTAACACCGGTTACCTGATGAAGTTAAACCATTCGCAATGTTAGTCAATCGTTCCTAAGCCTTTTTTGTGGTATGGCTACTAACACCATATCTCACAGGAGACCCACATTAAGCAAACCCCAACCCTAATAAACCAAACCGTCAGCATATTTTGAGACATACCGTTTTCCATAGGATTTGTGCGCTTTGCGCCACCTATCGAAAATGAAAAAAATGCGGGTGACGTGAATTATGCTGTTAGGTTCACCACTGAGCCTGTGTAGCTCAGTTGGTAGAGCGCGAGTCCCGGAAAGACTTCTGTCGTGGGTTCGAATCCCACTGCAGGCTGGATTTTTCTTTTTTTACCGGCTGTTTTTTTACTGGCTTTCTTTTGCAGTATGTTGAAAAAGTTTTTCAGTTAAATTTAGTGTAAACAGTCTCTTCACATGTCGCATCAACGGCCACTAGTGTTAAAAATTCAATTATATCTTATCTACTTGTGAAGCATTGTTTGTGCCCAAGTGTATACATGGTTACAATCATTGACTGTAGTGTTTATGACACGATGATTTTACGCAGCTATTTTGCGCAAAGCAATAATCTTCATCACCTTGCGAAGTGGGACTCCAGAAGTCATCGCTTTGTATTTCTTCGCTGGGTCCAGTTTAAAGATAAACTTGTCAGTGATGAGTAAAGCTCTGTTCTCGCTCTTGTTGTGTTTGTTGATCTGCAAATAAAAACTTTAAATTTTTCGAACTTTAAATTTCAAATTTTAGGGTAAAATATTACGTCATAATGTGCACATTTTCAACAATTTTTTCAAACTGTTTATATTTTTCGATTAATTTTTGAGTGAAAACCGAAATGTGAAAATTTTGCACAGTTTTTCTGTGTGTAAAGTGCGAAAAACACAATAGTTTTTCCTACTAATGATATGATGACAGGGGTCGGCAACCCCTGGCACGTGAGGTGGCATTTCATTGCACGCCAACCGACCTGCGCGTTTATAATTAAGTAGTAATTTAAACTGTTACACTGCTTGTTTATAATTTTTATCATGCCATTGTCTTAGAATTCAGCCTTACATGCACAAAACTTTCTCTTTATTATAAATATCTGCTGGCACGAACCACAATTGTTTAAAAAAACGTTGGCACGCGAGGCCATTAACACATGGAAATAACAAGTAAATTGGCACGCGTCGCTTAAAAGGTTGCCGATCCCTGGGTTATAGTTTGGGATTCAGTGTGCAATAAACCGAATTTAAATAAAGATAGGCGATGATTAGGAATTTAGTATGCAATAAACCGGAATATTTTTTTAACTAATGATAAGCTAATTCAAAATTCAGTATGCAATAAAACAAACTGCAAACAGCCATAATATTTCAGTTTCAATGACAGCTCTAAATTACCATACATTTTTACTAAAATTACCAACATATTTTCCCAAATATTGCTAATTTACAGTTTAACAATCAGAATGCAATTAAACGGAATCGCGATTTTTCAGATTTGCATTTATACAAACTTTGCATTCAAACAACAAAATCCAACACTAGTACCTTTCTAATGTGAGCAGAGAACACAACTTTGTTGAAATGATGTTTCGACCGAAGAGCATTTGAAGCTGACAGAAATGTAGAAGCCTGAGCTGCATTGTCAGACATCTGGGAAATGGAATAACGTTAATAACACAACAGAATACATAAAAACAGTGGTGGGATTCAGCTGGTTCGCACCAGTTCTATAGAACCGTCTCACGAAATTTTAAGAGTTCAGCGAACCGGTTAGCATTACTGGTTACAGTCAATGGACTTTTTGTAACAGAACCGACTCAAAAATATGACTCAAGTGATAGAACCGGCTGACAAAAAATTGAATCCCACCACTGCATAAACGTATAGCAATTTTAAAACCTTGACGTTAAAGAAACCAAAAAAACTTATTCAAATAGAAAATATATTTGTACCCACCGAGGCAAGGTAATTTCCCTCCCATTTCCGGGGTCTTAACCACGACTGACGTTTTCCATGCAGAGCATCATAAGCAGCGCATTTCAGTTTCAACAGAGGCCACTGATCTTGAGGAATAGAGCGAATGAGGTAAGCAGCGCGCCATCTAAATAAAATAGACGGCCGAGTTTAAATTTTAAAGTTGGAACAATGCCAGGTTGATGGAATGAATTTATGTTTATCCTAACTGATTAAAGATTAATCTGGCGATTCGAATTTCGACGGGTTTCTTCACTAAGCCTGTGTAGCTCACCTGGTGGAGCGAAAGTCCCGGAAAGACTCCAGTCGTGGGTTCGAATCCCACCGCAGGCTAGATTTTTCTAGCCTACGCCTCACCATATGGTGGAGAATGCTTGGTGACCGGCTGATTCGGTATTATGTCTCGTAATTTAAAAGTACTAAACTATTTTCGCGTTGTACCTTATAAACAAGTAAAACTATGTTTCTGTATGGTACCTTGCGTGCATCTGTTTCATTTGCTCCACTAAATGCAAGAGGACTTTCGGTGGTGTAGCCCAAACAATCGATTTTCCGAGATCCTTTGTGCGTTTCACGTTCTTAAATCGCCTGCAAAACACGTTGTTGTGAAAACGTCAGCAAAATTAAAAGTTGATCAACCAAAAATCGGTAGAACTACTAACACAGGAACTCACAGCACACACGGTTTGTTAAATACCGATGGAGGGCGTAAAGAGCGCAGCTAATTAAAAAAACAGTGAAACTGGGTTTAGGGACTAAATGTAACATGAACAACTAGGTTTTTAGGTTGATTTCATTGTTATTATTACTATGAAACTTCAGACTAACTCTAATAGCCCTAACCGTCAGCATTTTTTACACAAAAAATGCATTTAAAATATTTGAGTGCGCCACCTACCGGAATTAGCAAACCTGGCTACAGTGGGTTCTTGTGGTAGTAGTTTTACGCATAATATCGAGTAATCTTAATAATTTAACTCCTTTGCGCCACCTATCGAAATACCTGCTCATCTCCATCAAGTAACTCCTCATTCTGTACATGCGATATGCGTTCATGATTCTGTAGATTGCAACTGTTCGTTTATAACGACGTCGCGCGTTCGCTCCTCTCCACATCTGCACATAAAAATCATATAAAATAAAAACATAGAAATTCTGAAAGAAAAACAAAAACACAGAAATCATAAAAAATAAAACATGGTAAGCATAAAAACACAGAAATCATAAAATAAAACACAAAAATCATTAAAAAACACACAGAAATCATAAAAAAACATAAAAGTCATTACATAAAAATATAGAAATCATAAATAAACACAATAGAAAAAGTTTAGGAAACACTGTTATAAAAAACCGAATAAATTAACCTTTTGCAGAAGCACAATAATGTGTGGAATCAATTGGGCCCGGTTTTCCTCCAAGGTGACCAAAGTATTCGGTGTTCGGATAAAAATTTTCGTGTTGCCGTAAGCCACGTCATGACCAAACCTGTATGACGTAACAATGTTTGGAAAAATAACAACTGTAGCCTCAAAATGAATTCATAAAAAAGGCACAAGCTTCAAACATACCAAGAATAGTTAAACAAAAATAGAACAATGTCGTTTAGAAAAAAACTTGAATTTGTATCAAATTTGTGCATTTTAAAGTTACATTTGAATTAGTGGTAAAAAATATAATTACGAAAAAAAGATTTTCAAATTTGTGCCAAAAATATAAATTTTGTTGTGCTTAGTGGAGAAAAAACACTGTAAATAAAAAAAGCAAACAAAGTAATAAATGCTTTTTATACAACCACACACTATTTGTTAGTAATAAAAAAATCTTTGCATTTTGTAAAACCTTCAAATCAAATCAAAACAACCATAAACAAATCTATGTTTGCAACCAATTGTTTTCCAAAAAAATATTATAATTTACATTTTTAAATACATTTATAAGAAATTAGTTTTTTTCAACTACTTCATACAGTTTAGTGTTGTGTAATTTTTTTCATGTTAGTTTTTCTAAATTTCAAGCAAGCAAAAGTTTAGAATTTCATGCAAATCACAGAAAAATTCATGCATATTTGCTTACCGGGGGCTGCAGAGAAGTAAAATAAAAAACTTGATTAATTTGACAAAGATCACACATAAAAGAAAAATATTGAGGTTTGTAAAAATATAATTTATCCTCAAACAAGGTTTTCACGGAAAAATATTTTTTTAATTTTGTAAAAAAAATATTAACAAATTTAAACATTTTTGAGTATTTGATTGAGAATAACGAAAAAAAGTAGAAATTTATAAATATAATATGTGGTCACCATAAATAAATAAATAAAAAACACTTTTTTATCGGTAGGTAAATTTAAACATAAAAATTATTGGGTCACCACAAAAAAAAAATATTTTATCAAACCGAGACTTTTTTTTCAGGTTTTAACCAATAAAAAGATTTGCTGAAAAAACAAAATTGGCATTTGAAGAGGAATAAAAAATTTAACACTTACAAAAAAATGGAAATTAAATAACTACTAAAGATTGCAATGACAAATTAAGCCAGCCTCATTAATAAGTGAAACTCAATATTTACTCAATGTCTTTGATCAGAGCTTGGACAGCTTCTTTGTCTGTGCGACATTGGTGGTTTGGCCAGGTGTAAGATGACAACATTTTGTATCTGAAAGAAAAAGAACAGTTTTAAAAATTAGAGACGGTATCGAACGATTTCAGTGGTATCGATACTCGTACTCGCTATCGAAATATTTTGTCTCAGTTTTCGATACCAACGTGCGAGTACCGAAGGCCGATTTACACCATAAGAATATGGGCAACTTATGGCCAATATTTGCTTTAGACAGCACAAATCGGGAAAAAGTTCTACGTTTCTTTCTGTCGTGAGGAGATTGCCATTTTCTACATGCTTCTGCATGCGTGTGTGCACACAAGTACCCCAAAAGATAAATTAGCTACTGATGTACAACTAAGTACAACGCTATATTAAGTACTCAGTAATCGTACTCGCTTCAAAATCTGGTATCGGCCCATCACTGTTAAAAATATTATATTTCCACAAAAAAATATTTTAGTTTAATCAGTGGTAATAGCATGGCCTCTAAGATGACCCAGTGGTTAGTGCAACCACCTTGCAATCGTAAGGTTGTTGGTTTTAATCCCAGCTCGGCCTCTAAGAAGACCCAGTGGTTAGTGCAACCACCTTGCAATCGTAAGGTTGGTGGTTCTAATCTCAGCTCGGCCGCTAAGATGACCCAGTGGTTAGTGCAACCGCCTTGCAATCGAAAGGTTGTTGGTTCTAATCCCAGTTCGGCCTCTAAAATGACCCAGTGGTTAGTGCAACCACCTTGCAATCGTAAGGTTGTTGGTTTTAATCCCAGCTCGGCTTGTAAGATGACCCAGTGGTCAGTGCGGTAACCGCCTTGCAATCATAAGGTTGGTGGTTCTAATCCCAGCTCGGCCTCTAAGATGACCCAGTTGTTAGTGCAACCGCCTTGCAATCCAAAGGTTAGTGGTTCTAATCCCAGCTCGGCATCTAAGATGACCCAGTTGTTAGTGCAACCGCCTTGCAATCCAAAGGTTGGTGGTTCTAATCCCAGCTCGGCCTCTAAGATGACCCAGTTGTTAGTGCAACCGCCTTGCAATCCAAAGGTTAGTGGTTCTAATCCCAGCTCGGCATCTAAGATGACCCAGTTGTTAGTGCAACCGCCTTGCAATCCAAAGGTTGGTGGTTCTAATCCCAGCTCGGCCTCTAAGATGACCCAGTGGTTAGTGCAACCTCCTTGCAATCGTAAGGTTGTTGGTTCTAATCCCAGCTCGGCCTCTAAGATGACCCAGTTGTTAGTGCAACCGCCTTGCAATCCAAAGGTTGGTGGTTCTAATCCCAGCTCGGCCTCTAAGATGACCCAGTGGTTAGTGCAACCTCCTTGCAATCGTAAGGTTGTTGGTTCTAATCCCAGCTCGGCCTCTAAGATGACCCAGTGGTTAGTGCAACTGCCTTGCAATCGTAAGGTTGGTGGTTCTAATCCCAGCTCGGCATCTAAGATGACCCAGTGGTTAGTGCAACTGCCTTGCAATCGTAAGGTTGGTGGTTCTAATCCCAGCTCGGCCTCTAAGATGACCCAGTGGTTAGTGCAACCGCATTGCAATCGTAAGGTTGGTGGTTCTAATCCCAGCTCGGCCTCTAAGATGACCCAGTGGTTAGTGCAACCGCATTGCAATCGTAAGGTTGGTGGTTCTAATCCCAGCTCGGCCTCTAAGATGACCCAGTGGTTAGTGCAACCGCATTGCAATCGTAAGGTTGGTGGTTCTAATCCCAGCCTAATAAACAAACCTTTGTAAGAACCGTGCATAAGGTTGTCTGTTGGCAAAACCTGCACGTCGGACCCGAACATTCTCGAGCAAGCCCAAGTACGCCACCTGGTGGTTACACCTATCCTCATTGAACTGAACAGGGGATTTCATCTCATTTGGTTTAATGCAGCGCACGTAGTACGGCTCCTGAATTAAAAACAACAAAAAAAAAAATGTAACTTTTGCGCGGCCGGAACTAGCAAAAAGGTTGTGTAGATAGCTGTGATAATTAAATCTAGCTGCAATGAACATAAATTCATAACTGGGATCAGCACTGAAGCGGCTATGCAGACCAGTGATCACGGCATACTCGTAAATAAATTATAGTACGCCAGGCCTATTGAATGTGTTATATCGATACACAGGCTCAGTGGCGAGCACGTCGGAAGTCGAATCCCAAAAACCGTTGTCTGTCCCTGTGAAGCCTACTACGAAGCTGACATGTGCAGCATACGAGGCAGGCAACCGTGCTTGTGATTCGACTTTCGGCGGATTCTCCACTGAGCCTGTGTAGCTCAGTTGGTAGAGCACAAGTCCCGAAAAAACTCCTGTCGTGGGTTTGAAGATTTTTCTAGCCTTTGCCTTGCCATAAGGAATGGCTGATCCCAGTTATGAATATCAGTCAATTTAGATACTTTTGTTGTTCACCTTTGATGCAAGTTTTTCAACCAATTGAATCATCGACGTTTTGAAGAGAGTTCCAGCGGTCAGAGGTCGTTTCGTCACTTCCGTTACGTGTTGCGCCCCCTCTGGCCACATTTCCGATATCACCTTGTTTGAACTGAAAAGTGAAACAAAGCATTAGTGAGTAGTTTGATAATACAGCGCTTTGAGTGGGTTTCCTAACGAGCTTCGTGCAGTCAACCATAGCGCTTGTTACGTACACAACTTTGCAAGCTTAAAGCGGGTTTCCTAACGAGCTTCGTGCAGTCAACCACAGCGCTTGTTACATGCACGACTTTGCAAGCTTAAAGCGGTTTTCCTAACGAGCTTCGTGTAGTCAACCATAGGGCTTGTTACATGAACGACTTTGCAAGTTTAAAGCGGGTTTCCTAACGAGTTTCGTGCAGTCAACCATAGCGCTTGTTGCATGCACGACTTTGCAAGCTTAAAGCGGGTTTCCTAACGAGCTTCGTGCAGTCAACCACAGCGCTTGTTACATGAGCGACTTTGCAAGCTTAAAGCGGGTTTCCTAACGAGCTTCGTGCAGTCAACCATAGCGCTTGTTACATGCACGACTTTGCAAGCTTAAAGTGGTTTTCCTAACGAGCTTCGTGCAGTCAACCATAGCGCTTGTTACGTACACAACTTTGCAAGCTTAAAGTGGTTTTCCTAACGAGCTTCGTGCAGTCAACCACAGCGCTTGTTACGTACACAACTTTGCAAGCTTAAAGTGGTTTTCCTAACGAGCTTCGTGCAGTCAACCACAGCGCTTGTTACATGCACGACTTTGCAAGCTTAAAGCGGGTTTCCTAACGAGCTTCGTGCAGTCAACCATAGCGCTTGTTACGTACACAACTTTGCAAGCTTAAAGTGGTTTTCCTAACGAGCTTCGTGCAGTCAACCATAGCGCTTGTTACATGCACGACTTTGCAAGCTTAAAGCGGGTTTCCTAACGAGCTTCGTGCAGTCAACCATAGCGCTTGTTACGTACACAACTTTGCAAGCTTAAAGTGGTTTTCCTAACGAGCTTCGTGCAGTCAACCATAGCGCTTGTTACATGCACGACTTTGCAAGCTTAAAACGGGTTTCCCAACCAGTTTCGTGCAGTCAACCATAGCACTCCTACCTTTTGTAAAGCAACCTCTTGAAATCCTGAAATAGTTGATCCTTGTTTTTTTCCATGAAGCATTCAACAGAGTATGTAACATTTCCAGCGTAGTGCATAATACGGAAGTCGCGATCGTGAACAAGGTCTTTGTCTTTGGGGTTTAACTGAAAAAAAAAGTTTCATTTAACGTAATATTAGAGGAAGTGAGAAGCGTTAAATTCAATAAGAGTTGCAATTTAAGCTGCATTGCTTTAAATTTGAAAGTAAGGTATATTGTAAGTATGCTGCATGATTTCAATTTGCGACACAAAGAATATGTAAAAAGTAGTCCAACCCATTGCTACGCGATATAGCCTCATGGACGCCATTTTGTGTCCAAATTAATACAGCAGGTATAGGGAAAAACACATAAATTGTCTGATTTTTACAAACTGGTGGGCTTTAACGCAAATTGATTGGTCAAATCGTTAAAACCGAAAAGTTTCATTCAGAATAGCCAACACTTTTTGATGTGGTAACGTTTTGATTTGTGCAGATCTAGAGAAAAAACCTGAAAATATTTGAAAAAAGCCACTAACACCATAATTAACGTTAGTCGCACATATAGCTACATTTCGATAGGTGGCGCAAAAAGCACCAATCCTATTGAAAACGGTATATCTCCATTATGCTGACGGTTAGGGCTATTAGGGTTAGGGTAAGTATTATTATTAAAACTTTAATAAAATGAACAATAAAACTGCTAAATAAAAAATTCAAAAACTTACTTCCCAACCCTACCCCTCTTTAGCCGCTAAATAAATAATTCAGCTCTTTGCACCACCTATCAAAAAATTACCAAATATGGGTCTGCCGTGAGTTCGCTCACTTATTAAACTACCACTATGTAGCGCTAATCTAACTTAAATTTTTCACTTTATTTCCAGCAAACATGGAACTTGGCCGAATGGTCTGGCGCGCCTGATCCATATACACATACATAAAAAACCTGATCGGGATTCGTCTCCGGGAGTGTCCTGGGTTCGAACCCCGAAAAAAAAAACACAAAAACAACCTACCCTCCGACTTGTGTAGTGATTGTGTGTCTTCAACTTTTTGTCCATTGCCTCAAGAAACATTTGGTCAGTGACTGTTCCAACATTTAAGCAAGCTTCGTCCAGTATTGCGATGATTCCTTTGTGTGGTTGTTCCACCAAATCACATATAATGCGATTGTTGAAGTAATCGATATTCTGCCAGGTAATGCCTTCACGTAAATACTCCTCTTGTTCCTGGAATAAAAGTCATAAGGTCGTGAGTTCAAATCCCATTGAGACCAACAGATTTAAGTTCCCACAATTTTAAGTTTATGTAATTTAGAGGCCCAATCATTCGTTATCGCGCGGTGTTTTCGCTGCATTGTGACGTGCTTGCGTTCGATTCTTTTTTCCTTTGTTTATCATGCACTGTACTAGTCGCATTCAGTGTTATTTACCCTGATGAAGGCGACCTGAATAGGACGTCGAAACGTCGGAATAGACATTATGCCCTGCAACAATAGCTTATGTATTGAAATTACATTTGCCAGAAGAGCTCTATAAACTTGATAGCATGCCTGGCAGCAATAGCTTATATATTTAGGATTCAAGTACATTTTTTTTAACGAGAATTTTTTTGGAGGGGGATATTGGTCAGGAAAAGTTATTTTTAGGATTGAATTTTGGAAAATCTAGGTTGCATTTAAGAATTTAGAAAAGCAATTAAACACCCTGAAGTTAGACTCCCGTGTTTTGGTTTTGCTTGAGAGAAATTGGGAAACGGTAAAAATGTCAGACGACTTGCTAAACACCGCTAGGTGGTCCAAAGAGCACTGGTGGATACTAAAAAAATAGGTCTGTGTTTTATATTATATCAATAAAAACTGACTGATAAAAATTGAATTGTAACGTTAAATGCTGTTGGTAGAATATTCCTGTCTGATATGTAATGTTGGATGTCTACACTAGCCAATACGGCCGATCTCTCGTCACCAGCTGCACTAATGAGACTTTATAGGCTGAAACAGTATGCACTGTCTGCAGCTTCTTATTTATTGGCTCTATGCTTTCACATTGATACTGTGACACTGAGCCGACTTCACTGTGGTTCCCAAGCAGTTGCGTGGCCATTGTGAGTCAGTTTCCTCTGTGGTTAATGCCCAGTTGTGGCATTGCACAGAATAGGTGAGGCATGGCTTTTAGCTTGTACTCCCAACAAATTTAGACACTTTACCTGCTTGAGAACGAGCTCAATGAAAAGCTGTTGAAGTTTTTCGTTGCAGTAGTTGATGCAAAACTGCTCAAAGCTGTTGTTGTCAAAAATCTCAAAGCCATAAATGTCTAAGACGCCGATCACTGTACTCTTTCCATATCTGCCAAGCAAAATGTTTGGTTATGTAACTCAAAATAAAGTGAATTATTTAAAAGTAACTTGACTGCTAGAAAAATTGTATACAGTAAATGCAGACCAGCGGTTACGGCATACCATTGTAAATCATAGTATGCCAGGCTTATTACAGGCGTGATACCGAATCAGCCGGCCTCCCAAGTATTCCCATATGGCAAGGCACAGACTAGAAAAATCTAGCCTGCGGTGGGATTCCAACCCACGACAGTAGTCAACCTGTGAAATTGACATCTTATGTGATATGGTCGAACTGGCGATCCCCTACTACGAAGCTGACATGTGCAGCATACAAGACAGGCAACGGTGCTAGTGATTCGACTTTCGGCGGTTTCTCCACTGAGCCTGTGTAGTTCAGTTGGTAGAGCACAAGTCCCGGAAAGACTCCTGTCGTGGGTTCGAATCCCACCGCAGGCTAGATTTTTCTAGCCTGTGCCTTGCCATATGGAAATGCTTGGGTGACCAGCTAATTCGGTACAACGCCAGTAATAGGCCTGGCGTACTATGATAAGCTGCAGACAGTGCACATTGTTTCGACCTATAAGGCCACTTCAGTGCAGCTGGCGACAAGACATTTCTGCAGCCTATTATTAATTGGCTTGATGCTCGTATATTGATATAGTGTCACTGAATCGAAAATCACTTTGGTTTCTAAACAGTTTCTTGACCATTGTGAGTCAGTTTCCTCTGTGGTTTAAGCCCAATTGTGGCATCGCACAGACTAAGTGAGGCAAGGGTTTTTGCCTGTTGCTCCCAACAAACTGGAGTGCTGGAAGATTGCTTTACTAGCCAATAAGGGCTATCTCTTGTCACCAGCTGCACTGATGAGACCTTATAGGTCGAAACATGACAATAACATTTTGCGAAACAGTGAATTTGGGCTACTATTTGGGCATTATAATATGTTGTATTTACTATACAAGCTTTTAAGCAGTATTATTTGCAATCAAGTTTTTACGTTTTAAATGAGTTTGAATATTTTTGTTCCAAATTTTTTATTTCAAACAAAAAATTAATAAAAAAAGCCTCTTAGAAAATGTTTAATTTTTTTACCTATTTGTGTTGTTAAAAATAAAACAAAAAAAACATGAAAAAAAGATTGATTCAAAATGTTAAATTTTATCACCTTGTAACATCAAGTTTCACTTCAATGATTCCGTTGATGCGTTCAACGATCCATGAAAAAAGTCTTTCGTAGATCGCCTGAAAAATTAAAAAATAAATTTCCGACACTTAACCGGTGAGTAAAAAAATCAAATCCTATTTTTCAATTCCGTTTCTAAACAAATTATCACCAAAAGAAATAAGATTATAAGTAGAAAGTGACTTAGACAGATCAACTGGTAAAGTTACTAGACTGAACAATATAATTTATAACACTAGAAGGGTGGCTTTCTGATATTTTTCCATTTTATATATTCTATATGATATTTACCAATTTACTATACACATCATTTGATCTACATATATGATTGTTTTTGCAAGCAAAAACAAATGGGTCCCCACACACGCATTGTGCAGATTTAACGTCCTGGTTATTTTTAGATTCTTAAGAAAAAAAACTTAACCAACTTTAGCATTAACCCACTTTTAAAAGTTTTGTCCGTATTCTTTTTGCATCATTATTGTTATATAATTACAAAAAAAATCAGTAAATAAGAATGGGAAAAATACTTTTAATTTATTCTCATACTTTGACCTTGAGATTGTCGTTCAAGGTCAGTTTTTAAACACAATTTTCCACAACTGAAAATGTGCTTGATACTTAATAAAACGACATAGCATAGCTGTGCAAAAAAAGCTGATTTCTAATCACTGACACCACTGTCTCGTAAAACATCTGTCCGGAAGTCAAGCTGAGCACTCCCGCTGCATTCACCCGCCTTAATCGTAAACAAGTGAATTACTCCCTTTAGAGTTGAGACTTCTATCTGACTGACAGTGTACACATATTATGGGCTGTAAAAGGAACTATTTGGCAGATTAAGGCAAAATTTTAAATACTGAACGAATAACCTACTGCAAACAATTGTTTAACATTTCAGCACATTAGGGCTTGTATTTTGGGCCTAAAACTTATTATTTTGGGGTTTAAGGGGTAAAATGAGTGAATCCAATAAAAAGTTACAAAATTCTTTAGAATACCTTTCATTGCACCAAACAACAAAGCATGAAACTCCAAGACGCTGTACTTTAGTCAGTACAGCCGTTTTTAAAAAAATACGTTTTGGGGGCCTGTGGGTGAACCGCTGGGTCATTCGGGGTCAAACTTCAGGAGGATCAAATTTGGATTAATAACTAACATTTGTCCAAATTTGAATCAATTTAAAGCACTCTTTCTTGACCAAACGCGTATAACAAACCAGCGTTAGACAGAAAAAAGAAAAAAAATACGGACAAAAACAATATGTGTCCCCTTCATAGAAGGGGACCCATAATAACATATTCTCATAACTTTTGTGTGGGTGGTCAAGGATTTAAACTGAAATTGTCCTCAGGTGTCTTAACAACCTACTTCAAATTAATTTAAAGAACTATTTTGACAAACAAAAACAGTACTTTTCAAAGTAAAACCTATTTTAGCTTGTGTTGTATAAGTCATATTTATCATTATTTTAAATTAAATGGCACACAAATCTTGGTGGACGCTTCCGGGCTGATCCCAGTTATGAATTTATGTTCATCTTATCTGATACTGGTCAATCTGGTGATCACCTACTACGAAGCTGACATGTGCAGCATACAAGGCGGTGCTTGTGATTAGACTTTCAGCGGATTCTCCACTGGGCCTGTGTAGCTCAGTTGGTAGAGCGCGAGTCCCGGAAAGACTCCTGTCGTGGGTTCGAATCCCACCACAGGCAAGCTGTTGTAGCGGGCACTTTATTGCATAGTAGTGCTTGAGAAGCATGTTATCTCACCTTAGCGAAAGCATCTCTGGCGTGGCCTGTCACTTCATGGGTATGCAAAGTTGAGATGACTTCACCGCGTGCAGCAACAACTCGTGTTAGTAAAACGGCCTTCACTTCATCGGCACCTACAAGTTAACATAATTTGTTGGTTTTTTTAATATTTATGTGAAAGCATCGAGCCAGTAAATGCTAAGCTGCAGGCAGCGCGCTATAAGGCTTATAAGGCCCCATCAGTGCAGTTGGTGACATGAGCCAGATTTATCTGTGGTTTATGCCCGGTTGTGGCACCGAACAGACTAAGTGAGGCAAGGGTTTTTGCCTGTGTCTCCAGACAAACTGGAGTGCTGTTGGATGGCTACACTAGCCAATACTGCCTACGTCTTGTCACCAGCTGCACTGATGAGACCTTATAGGTCAAAACTGTGTGCACTGTCTGAAGATTTTCAATAATTGTTTATTAATTTATTGAAAATGGGGCAAACTAAGTTTCAATTGCATTTGAAAGAAGTTATTGACTCCTGATTATCTAAAAACTGTGAGATTAGTTATACCAGCAAAGAAGTGGTTTTCAACCATTTAAGCCTATCCTGAAATTGTAATACTGTACCTCATGTGTTTATTTATTGGTTTAATAACTTTAGGATGTTATGATTATTTTCAGCTCTAAAACCCTCAAACGCCAATACTTTAAGGCTTCAAAGAACATGACAGTATTAAAAAAGTCCAAAGACAGTTAAAGAGTGTGACTTAATTGGTTTTGTTTAAATGCCCATTATGAAAACACCTGCTTTTTTGATCAATTAAACTAGCGATTTTATTTTTCCGAAGTGTTTAATACCTTAGTGGTTTTGCTAACAGTAAGCAAAATATTTTAAATTTTAGAATTTTTTTTGTTGCATAACAATTTAGTAAAGCCAAATAGCAAATTTTCAGTTCAAAAGTGGTTTTTGCAAACAATAGCAATTCAAAAAGTTTTATAAAATAAAATTTTGAAATATTTTTGCTGCTTAAAAAAACAGTGGTTCCCAACCGAAAAGTAATTTTAAAACTTTAGGGGAGGAATGTACTTTATTTTTTACATGTGGTTTGTAACGAGACACTTAGCTCTGGGAGTATAACCTGTGAAGTTGATAAAATACCCGATTTTAAATAATCTTTGTATGGTTTAGCATCTACTATGTAGTCTATTAAGGAGGAATCAAAATGTTTTAAATTATTAAGTAAGGAATTCACCAATAAAAGTTGGGAACCACTGCTTCAGACGTTGAATGTGGTATTTTATCTGACACTAGTAAATAAAACACATCACTGAAACTTACTTGTCCCAAGGAGTTTAGCAATGTATCCAACAATCTCTGGGTTTTGAATCGAAACATTGTCACCATCTTCTAAAAACTTCAAATTACCCTAAAAGCAATGAAGTTTAAGTTAATGCGATATAACTCCCAACAAACTGGAGTGCTGTTAGATGACTACACTAACCAATATGGCATTTTTTAATTTCGTACCACTTCTTTGCATGATAAAAAAAAGTTACTCATTGGTAATGTGTCAAAATAGTTTAGCAGGTCCCAATTCACATAAAATTTATATACCAGCGCCTGCATAACCTTTATTGGTTAGGCTAAAAGTTTCACAACAGGGCTAAACAACAGGAAACTCCCACGTTGTATAGTAAACACTACATTTGCCATACAACATACATAATACCAATCACTTCTTACAAAATTAGGGAAAAACAACAACAATTTATAACATTCTCATGGCAATTGTAAGGTATTTCAAAATACTTTGGCCACAAAGAAAAGTAAATTAACACCAAAGCACCCTCTCAGTTTTTAAAAACAGTGCCCCCAACCATAATATGGTAAGGACCCCTTAAAATCCTGTTACTTAAATATTTTTCTTAAAAAAAATTCCAGGATTCAAGACATTAACTTGACGCTTAATAATTGGTTAAGATAAACATCTAAATTCAATACGGGGATCAGCCTCTAAGTGTCTATGCAGACAAGCATACTTGTGATTCAACTTTCAAAGCCTGTGTAGCTCAGTTGGTAGAGCACGAGTCCCGGAAAGACTCCTGTCGTGAGTTTGAATCCCTTCAGGCTAGATTTTTATAACCTATGCCTTGCCATATGGGAATGTTTGGAGACCACCTGGTTCGGTATAACGCCTTCAATGAGCCTGGCGTATGATGATTAATAAAGTTAATTGTTGATTGAACGGCAGACAAAATCTTTAAAAATCATCATTTAATGCCAGCCACTCATCCCATGCAATCCAGGATTGATGTTTTTATTGCCAAGCTGTACTGAAATGATTGTACGCTGCCTATGTATATGTTACTGTGGGGGTAAAGGTTTCGCTCATTCATGTTATTGTGATAATATAAATGTTTTAAGCTGCTATGATGAGATTGACAATCTATAGCAAAAATGCACAACCTTTCCACTACTGACATTTGCATCAGAGGTGCTTGTTTGCCCAACGAATGTCAGTGTCTCTATGGTTGTTGTTCATAAATTAAATAAAAAATTGGTTTATAATTATTACTTAGTTTGTTCCGTAATACACTCCGAATAAATGTAATCTGTACAAAAATGAGATTAATCTCATAATACCCCATCTACTTGCCTATCTAAGTATATGTTGATTTCAATTTTTTTTTGCAGATTTAAGTGTATAGTTTGCCAATCACTTTCAACTGTTTATGATGCGACTATTTATATCGTTACTCTTCATGTTGCCAGTTCACTTTCCAGTGTTTGCAAACAATGAGCCTACATGCTTAAAAGCCTACTTGGTCTGTAAGACATTTCGAAAGTTTTAAAAGCCAAATATATGTGGCCAAATATAGTCTATGCCAGACATACATTTTACAAAATGTATTTTCGAGCCAATGTTTCATTCTGTGAGTTCACGTATTTGTGGTTTTGCAAAACGACAATGACAATGAAAAGCAGAGCACCAAACAACCCAGAACAATAGTTTTGAACCTTTTTCTGTTGTTTACGAAGGATCACAACAATAAAATCTACCCTTTATGTTCATTAAAACCCAGACTTCGCAAAATTATGTTTTGACCCCAAAACATGTCAAATTCACCCTTGGGGTGCAAATTTACCCTCAGTCCACGAACCAGGAATTTTCGTGATAAAAATAAAAATAGGACAAATAACTAAATTTATGAGACACTTGGTGTGTCTGCTTACTGAAAAAATAATTTCAACAAAAACAAGATTTCATTATTAAACTTGGCTTACCAGATGGAGTATGACGGCCAACAGATTGAATAGACTTTGCTGTTCTTCGTGGCTGAATCCGACCGCTTTAAGAGCTCCGCCCATGTCTTTAAATGTTCTTTTATCGTCATTTGAACGATTATTGGTCTGGCCTTGGTCTGAAAGTAAAATAATAAACAGAATTTACTGACTGAAAACTTTGACAAGACAAGATGTATATGGAACTCTATACATGGATCTGTTCATAAGTTTAATACGGAAAATATTGTCCAAACTTCGCACACAGGCAGGTGGTGGTTCACCCCTCGCTACAACTTTGGGTCACTGGTAAACACATTTTTATCTGTCATTGTTACACGGTGCTTGATTTTTTATAATCATTTTATAATCACGAATCACCAGAAACTCAGTACGAGAGATGGAGACAACAGTCACATATATTAACAAACTGAAAACTTTGAAAGTCCAAAGTCATCCACCGCTTTGAAGATATATATATTTCACCTAAGTAATCAGCTTAAAAAAACAGTGCTAAAAATCGTACACAAGTTAAACCATAAAACACTATCAACAAGAGTAGTAAAATACCTACTGACAGCAAGTTTGAATTAGACAATTGGCTACTTACTTATATATGTGTAAGCTGAAACATCACGTTTTAGATGCAGAGAACTTAGTGTTTGATCTGTGGCTCCCAGCATTAGTTGGTAGAATGAGTGGAAGTTCCGTTCACCAGTTTGTTGGAAGACAACTCGTGACTTTGAAACAGAAAAAAACAAGTTTAGAGAAGTTATTTTTTTCATTAAACACAGCCAAGTTGCATAAATTGTATGAAGTGGTTCACAAGATTATGTTTTTTAAAACTTTGTGCCAAAGAATAAATTAAGTGATTACTTTGCTGTGTAAATTTATCTTTTGCTAGGCATTGAAAACTTTGCATTGGACAGTTAAACACCATAAAAATATTTTTCACTCGATTGTCAGCCACCAAGTCTGTACACAACCCCTGGAAATTTTAGAACGGGCACAAAAACATATCACTGAAAGAAGTTTGTTTGTACAATACTTTGTCTTATGGGTGTGTAAACAAAATACAATGAAAATATGTTTTTAACAATTTGGTTTTTCAATAAGAAAGTGTTAGATTTTTTATGCCTAAATACACTGAGGACCACTGTGAGCAACATTAGATGTACACGCTGTGGCCACACACTAGTTTATGTGCAGCATAGATTTCATGTGTCTTGGTATCACAAAGCTCCATGATACAACAGTTTTAAGGACTTTTAATAGTGCATACCTTTTCCAGCAGATAGTTATTGATGTGGCCTCCGATGGGGTCGCCTTTAAAATCAAAGTTAATATCCATATATTTGCCGAATCTCGATGAGTTGTCATTTCGATTTGTTTTCGCGTTCCCGAACGCTTCCAAAATAACGTTGCTTTTCAGTAGAATTCCTGTAACCCTTTCGATCTGCAAAAACACAAAATTTATGAAAACTAGAAAGGTGGTGAATGCATTTGTCCAAAAGTAAATGCTAATATTCATAGCATATCATTATAATGTTAAACAAAAAATAATACAAAAGACAGGTGTTTAGTGTACAGATATAAATATCATTTAAGGTGTACATAATTTAGTGGTAAAGCAATAGTTTTAAACTTAATTAAAATCCTTTTTGTTTTTTGTTTTGCCTGTATTTTTTTATATTCTGAACTGATGTGTTTCTTTGTGTTGTTCGCTCAAAGAGTAAAATAGAATGAATAACAAATAAATGAAACAAGCATTTATATCTTGGATAATTGCCAATTTACAGAGCACAGACAAAACATAATCACCGCAGGCAAAACAGTAATGAATGCAGTACAATTAACGAAATACGTGACTGTGGATTGCAGTACAATTAATGATTCACTGCCTTAAGGAAAGTACATAAAGCATAACCACAACATGAATAATATTTTTTTTCTACTAAACAATTTAGTATTGACTAAGATTGAGATTAACAAAAAAAAAAAAGTCAAACAAGAAATTTTTAAGTCATTTACAGTAAAATATACCAAATTAGCAAAACGGCAAATACTGCAATGACAAATTAATAATAAACAGAAACAGAAAGTAAATTATTAATTATTACCCAGTTTAGCAAACCAAGTCAAGTTTAGGTTTTGTTTGCCCTCCAGCTTATCACATAAGCACACAAATACTCAGCGTAATTACCCTTATTTTATTTAACGGCCGTCAATAAATTATGAGGTACTAATCTTTCTAAAATGCTGTAAATCATGTCAAAGAATATTAACTGTCCAGGTCAATCGGTTTCAAGACATTTTAGATGTTTTATTGGGTGTTTGCAGACCTTTTTAGGTTTCTGCAAATTTGCAAATATTTTTTTGTTGGGCGTATTTAGCAAGCTAAGAGAAAAAATGTTTGAAAAATATATTTTGCATTTTAATGCAATCCATAAGAAATTTGAACACATTTAAGATTAAAATGGAGGTATAGCATTTTTGTCACATGGTTTAAGAATTAAAAATCGAAAAAAAACACGAAAAAAGGCTTATTTTTTCGAGGAGGTTGATTGTTAAAAAATTGGAGGAACAATTTAAAAAATTAAACGCTTCATTGCCATAAGTTGATAATAGACACCAGCATTTAACAAAACATGGCAAGCAATAAAAGAACATTTTTTGTCAAAATATGTTTTTATTCAATGCATTCACAGGAATAAAAATAAAATTATCCTTGAAATTTCATGGTTTGGGGGCCTATGGTTGAACCGCTGAGTGATCTCAAAAAAACTTCAACTAACTAACTAACATGTGTGTAAATTTAAATAAGTTCGAAGCACCCTTTCTTTACCGAACAAACCAGCGTTAGAAATGGAAAATTTCCCCTAAACCAATTATCTTTAAACAAAAGCACATGAGATCAATTTCCTAATTTCCTTTTAAAGAAGTTTCCTATTTAACAGCACCGCAGGTGATTGTTACGGTGTGAGATGATTCATATAAAAGTCTGCTGTCATTGTGATGTAACAATAGGGAGCTAGTACTCAACAGCAAGTTACCTCTGATCGTGATCCAACATTTGTGATCGATGCGATGTAATTCATTATGATCTTCGAGGCTTCGGTTTTTCCAGCACCAGATTCACCTTTCAACAAAAAGTTACATTTTTTAGGTTGGTTTCAAATGGATATAAATTCATTGCAGTTTTGCAAAAAAACAACTGATTCAACTCAATAAAAAAGTAGATTTTTATGCCTGGTTTCGAAAAGAATTAATTAAATTTAAGCAGTTATGAAAAAAATAACAGAACATAAATATTTTTTTATAATGTGAGTTGCATGAAGAATGGCTGATTTAACCAAAATTAAAATAAATTTTTTAGGGTGTAGAATTTAGGTGTTTTAGCTGTCTATAGCTTTTTTGTAGTTGGTTTTGTGTAGTATATTTGTACAGTTTAATACGAAAATTTTCTAGTTAAACTTTTATGAAAAAAATACATTTTTATTTCAACAATATTTTGCACAAAAGTGGAGTAAAAACAAATGCAATACTGTGTGTTTTATGCAACAATAACAAATTTTAAAAAAAAACAAGTGTCATTGAAAACATAACTTTGATTAAAAAATAAAACATTGAAAACAAATGAACAACTTAAAATATTTTAGTAAAGCATGTTTACTTTTATTTGATAACAATAAATGTTTAGTAAACGAAGTGTTGTTAAAAGTAAAATGGGTGTGCCCGGCGTCAAGTTTTTGACAAATTGTTACACCGGTTGTGCGTCGATAAAGAAAAAGAATCATGCCACCATCAACACTGTGACATCATACAGGATGCAAATGATGTCATAATACTTCCGGCTGTGAGGGTTGACGGGTACACGACTTGCTAGTGGTAAAAACAACAAGCGTACCAAGTTTTGCTTTGTTTATACCAGAGAAAATCGGCAAGTTTAAAGTCATTGATATGTTAATACCCTGACTAATTTACTTTTTGGTATGAAATTGTTTGGTTTATGATAAAAAAAATGATTTATGAATTTGGCTCAATATGTAATCTATTACTAGGCATAATATCAAGTTTGTAGAGCTCTTCTGGCAACGATAAATCGTGCACTGTACCAGTGTTAACCTAAATATTAACAAATTTTTCAAAAGTTTACACTTAATTTAAGTAAAGTAGCAAAAATCTTTAATTTTATGAACACTAAATTTTATTTCCAAAAACAAATTTCAAAGCAGACCAAATCAAATATGGAATCAGGCTCAATGGTGTTTATTTTAGTTCAGTAATCCGGGTATAATCTTATGTTGTGGTACAACGGGAGTGGTGGGCCGTCAATTATGATGTCACACGCCTCTATAAGGCAACTATGATGTCACCATAATTTCGTACGACCATATTCAGGCAATTGACTGTTGCCTTGTGAAACTTTGTGGCAAGTTTTTCAGACTTTGTGGCCTTTCATGTCTCATGTCAACTTGGGCATATAATGATGTGATAAAACGTGACTTCTCAAATCGGGTGCTTGTTAACAAACAAATTAATCATATGGGTAGTTTAATATATCCAAATTTATGAACACTTTATCACAGCATCACAAAATTGGGTGTTTGTGTCTACAATTTTGTTATTTTGTACAACTAGGTAGACAGTATACAGTATACACTGAGTCACACAAAATACATGTTTGTTAAAGAAATTGTTTTTACTCATGTATTATTAGTGTAAGAATAGGTGTTGGTGTAAAAACGGTTGAAAGGCTTTCTTCAATTTTCTTACGAAATCTTTAGCAAAATCGTATTACACAGTAAAAAAACACTTGCACATTTAAACATTAAAAGTAATAAAATAATTTGTCCTAATGTGCTTTTGCTAAAATATCCAAAATTAAGAACTGTTAATAAATCACCATCACAAAATGGGCATTAATATCCATATTTTCGATATTTAGTATAATTAGGTAGGCAGTATACACTATTCATTATGGCATACAAAATATTTAATATTTGTTTGTGGGTTAATTTGTTCACAAACAAAAAAAATAAAAAAAATATGTGTTTAATGTTCTAAATATGTAAAATTGTGGGAAATGTCTACATGGACTTTGCTGAGGGCTATTTTAGGACAACTTGTGTTATGTAGTCAACAAGCTATTAAAAAAACTGAAATAAATTATCCTAATGCACCTTGCGCACTCAAGGAATCAACATTAAGTCTTTGACATTATAATAATCCTCACAAAAACGACAAAAGCAAACAAAAAACTTTCCTGATTTACTGTTAGCAAATAGACTCTGAACAAACAATACTAAATCAATGGAGTCTTGGCAAAAACGAGTTTTCCCTTACCTGATATCACAATGCATGTGTCTTTGAGATATCTTTTCATGGATTTGTAAGCTGCGTCTGCAAGGGCGTAAATGTGGGGAGGTCGTTCCCAAAATTCACGACCTATATCAAATAAACAAGCATTAATGCAAAAATCAATAAAGTTTTTAAACCTACATGATGACGAAAATATCAACATAAGTAAAATAAGTTATTAGGTAAGTACTTGTCGTAAATTTGCATAAACATAACAACAAACAAATTGCAAATTTATAAAAATATGCCTAAATAGGAAAGTATTAACTTAGATATAGATAAACCAGTTAAGTAGACTAAAAAATTATCCAGTATTAAATTTTAATTCAAAAATTCTCTTTTTTTACCAGTAACATTTGTAACTAAGCAAAGTCATTGTTGACATTTATATCATCACCTTTGTAGTCCTTTATACAATCCTGAGTGTAGATGTTCATGGATTTGTATGGATTGACTGACACAACCACCTCTCCGATATATGTATATATCCGTCCTTTTTGGAACCTACAAAAATTAATAAATATTTGAAACAACAAAGTTATTTACTATTAACAAAGATTTTTTTTTAGATTTTTAAATATAATTTTAAATAAATTTATTTTTTGGATGGGATCACATATCATCTTTTACACAAAAAAATATTTTTTGTTTAAAAATGCTTGTTTATACTTGTGATTCAAGTTTTGGTGGATTGACCACTGAGCCTGCGTAGCTCAGTTGGTAGAGCGCGAGATCTTGACATAACTACTTCAATAGGCCTGACATACTATCATCTGTTTATTCCTGTTACTCATACAAGAAGTGTAAAATATGGGACATCACCACACTGGCGGAATGGTTAGTTTAACTGCGATGTGTTCGCAAGGATGTGGGTTCTAAACCTATCTCAAAAGCTTGTGTTTTGTTGAGCAAAACTTAAAGGCATTGCCCCAACCCAGTGACATCCTTAAATTGAAACTAAATCATAAAATGATATTACAGGCGTGCAATAAAACAGTTTAACAGGAAACTCATTGTGAGTGAGTTGCTCGCCCACTGAGAATAAAAATCAAATAACAAACAAACCAACCAACCAACCATTCACGTTTTTGTTAAGGGAAAGGTACATATCACCATAGGCAGCATACATTAAAAAAAAAACGACTGTGCAGCCAAAATCAAACACACATTTGTGTCACACAATATAAAAACATTTTCTAAAACAATTTCACCGTAGTCGTAAATTGTCCATAAAAGCTTCTTGGGTGAGTTGGTCGAGAAGGACGAAATCCCCTTTTCCAAACTCCGACCCCTCCATTACTCCCGCCATTATTTTGCTCGTTTATTCCAACTGTGACGGGCAGAACAATTATTTTGCCAGCCTTTAACTTAAACTATGCTGCAATTTACAAACACATGTTCAGTATTTTTTCTGTGATGTGAACATATTTTCTGTAACTGTAGCCCAGTCTGCGGAATATGGCAGATCCTGGCAAGATGTTGGGCGTGCAGGACTGCTAAGTCCCATGTGCACGCAAGCATGCATGGTGCAGACTAATTATACCAGGTACAACACAAGTGATAAACAGGACCAGGCAGTAATATAAATGCCAAGCAAACAACACGTATCACCTGTCTTTAACATTGCCTTTTACAGTTTATTTTATAGCATACTTTTATCATATTTTTATGTCTAGTATTGGCAACTTAATAATCATTTAGATTTTGTTTCCCATATTAAATGTCAGTTAAGAAATAAATCATTTAAGTTTGTTTACTTTTTGTTAAAAACAATTTGATACATTTGCACTAAAAAAATTACCAGTTCGCCAGTAATTTTGACATAACCCATTTAACAAAATGTGCCACTATAAGTATAAACAAATATAATAGGCCTAAAAAACAGACATAATACCATACTTTTACGAGTACAAACTACAAATCCATATATGCAAGACATTTTTATGATATTTTTCTAAAAACAACTCAAATCTGTAAAACATTTCTCGTATTTATGTTTTAGGAGAAAATGCGCTGATCACTTTAAAACACAATTTGCTCGCTATTTTCCAAACTAACTACAACAGTGGTTCCCAACTTTTTCCAGCAAATTTCTTACTTAACAATTCAAAACAGTTCATTGATTCCTAATTAATATATAGTAGATGCTAAACCATACAAAGAAGATTTAAACTTGGTATTATATTAACTTCACAGGTTATATTTTCAGAGCTAAAGTGTCTATTTACAAATTACATTTAAAAATTGAAAATAAATGCTTTTAAAAATTGAAAGTAAAAAGTCTTAAAATTCCTTCTTTGGGAACAATTCCTTCCCGGTTGGAAACCATTAAACTACAAAAACATGAATATTGTTGTTCCGGCAAAAAAGGCAAAACTGTTTTCTTCTGAAACCGGCACTTTACTACATGGGTGTCAACGCGACTTCTGATTGGTTATCACTCACTTTAAGCGCCGCCCTATCAGTCAGGCTTCAGTGAATGTTTATGATCACGCACCATTGATTTTACAGCTTCCGGAAATTTGAATGAAATCGTTTATAAAAATAAACCATTTCATTTCCTTTTGTTGCTGAAACTAAAATACAGTTTTAAATGTCATAATATTATCACAAACGAGAAGTTAAACCTGTAACTAAAAAAATGAAAAAGCTCTGAAAAATTGTTTAAAAAAATTTAAAGAAAAATTGACTCAAAAATTTAGTAGTTCAAAATTACTGTTTTATTTTAATTTAAAGAAATAAAAGTTTCTTTTGAATCGTAAAATCATTTTATGCAATATTTTGCTTTCTCTCATGCGATAATATTTAATACTATGATCGCAAAGTATTTTTGTTGCAACTAATCGAATTTATTATTTACTTCCAAGACGAAATAAAAAAGTTATTTAAGTTGTTTTGTGTCAAATAAGTGCTTTTTTGGGCAGGAATTTTGTTAAATTTACTGAATCACAGTTTAATTTACGATGTGAAGTTCAAGTTTCGCTGGAAAACAACCGTAAATGGGATTTATTTTAGTTTGAAACATGAAGCAACAAGATGACGACACCGGGATTACATTTCAGGCTTCCAACCAGAAGATTTGTGTTTTGCAGCAGGTAAGCTTTTTACTCTAGAATGCAATCATTTTTGCATGTTTAATTGCGAGTGCAACATCAATTTAAAATGCACAATCTTTATTTAAAACTTTTTCTTCTGGCACCAGAAACTATCTAACATAGGGTTTCTTTGGGTGGTTTCTTTTTCTGTTGAACCCCACCCTCTTTCCCTAACACGGGTGGTTAGCTTTTAGGTCCCAACTTGACTGGTTCCACCAACGTTGCCCCCCCAGTCTCGATGTCCAAATGCGCCAACCTCACCCTCTGATGTGATAATGCTTTTAGTAACGGTGTAGCTGCAGTGCATTTATCATCTTTCCACAAATTATGCCCTCAATTTTGTCCTGTTTTTTAACGTCCCAACATTGCACAGCTATTTCCTACTCGGTTAATATTTTAGTGCAATTGTGCTGCTACGATTTGTATTCCCGGCGAACTCTACTCAACTGAAAATGCCGCTAAAATTGCAGCGCGTGTAGCCATTATCCACTAACTGTACCCTAGACTTTTTTGCATAAATTTGTTTGCACATCGCACAACTATTTCCAGCTCAGTTGTTGTTTAATGCAAATGTATCACTACGTTTTTACAAATAAACTCAACTAAAATGAAGTCAAAAAAATTTTTGCTTTAAATTTCCTTACTTTTTACCCAATTTCTTAACGATAATTTTATTTCACGTTTTATAGTGCATTAGGTAAGGTTTGTATAAATATTTTGTTCAAAGCAGTAAATGACTTCTTTAGCATTTGTTTTTTTCAGTAATTATTTTATTCCAAGATAACATTATGCACAACTGCCTGAAAAAATAACTAAAAGAAGTAACAATTTGGTCTGAAAAAAATCGGTTCTTGTTAAATAAAAGTTCCCATATATATATATATATATATATATATATATATATATATATATATTATACTTGTTTTGTAAATGTCATTAATTGTTTTTTCAGCGTCGTCTGCGTAATGTGACAACGGTAGCAATTCGAAACTTGACGATAGCACTTCAACACCACCATGATTATGCAAATGTTCCACAAAACAACGAACCACTTTTATATTTTTCTATTCATTCTTCAAATCCTGACCAATTGTCAGGAAATGCTCTTGGCAGTAAGTAAACACTAATTAGATATATAAGCTAATGCTGCCGGGCATAATATCAAGTTTGTAGAGCTCTTCTGGCAAATGTAATTTTATTCCGACGTTTCGACGTTACAAACTTGAAACACTAATTAGGTTTTTAAAATTTTGTGAAAATTACACAAATTTTATGGTCAATCGGTTGCGTGGTATCTGACCCTCTGACAGGCAGCACACTTAATGACGATCACTGTTTCTTCCCAGTACACCTCTAAATATGGGAACAGGTTTCCAAAGACACAAAATCAGTCGATAATACTCCAAAAATATATATTTCACCTATTGGCATCGTTACACAAATTTTATGGTCAATCGGTTGCGTGGTATCTGACCCTCTGACAGGCAGCACACTTAATGACGATCACTGTTTCTTCCCAGTACACCTCTAAATATGGGAACAGGTTTCCAAAGACACAAAATCAGTCGATAATACTCCAAAAATATATATTTCACCTATTGGCATCGTCAGTTTCTCATTCAAATGGAATCGTAACAGACCAAAAATGGAATTGAATCAATAAAAAAACTATTTGAATAAGAAACTAACGATACCAATAGGCGGAATATATATTTTCTTGAGTATTATCGACTGATTCTGTATCTTTGGCAACCTGTTTCCATATTTACAGTTATTCTGTTTCAGTTTCAGTTTTCAACCTATTCAGACGAAACAGTGTGGTTTGAATTAATTTAAATTGATACACTCAATAAATAAACAAGCAAGCTTATGTGAGACCTCATAGGTCGAAACCATGTGCACTGTCTAAAGCTTAAGTTGTTTGCAAAAATATCCCAAATAATATGTTTTAGATTTGGTTGAGTTTACATATTCTTAATACTTGTTGACTGTTTACAAGACATGACCACATATTTGTTTGTTTTGTGTTCCAGGTATTATTTACAGTAGCGACAAGGTTCGATACAGTAACAATCCAACTTGGTCCTCATTTAAACTTTCTGCAGGAAATAGTTCGAATGTCACAGGTTTGTACTTCACCTAATCACATGTGTAATAAAATGTTTTTGTTACTGAAAAATTGGAAATGCTGCTTTAATATGTTGGTTTCCTAACCAGCTTCGTGTAGTCAACCATAGCACTTGTTCCATGCACGACTTTGCAAGCTTAAAGCAGGTTTCCTAACGAGCTTCGTGCAGTCAACCATAGCGCTTGTTACATGCATCGCTTAGCATTTTTCATTGCTTAGCGAATCCCTACATGCAACAAGCGTTAGTCTCTACACCCATATCATCAGCCAACATTATGTGCATTTGTTTGTACAGAATTTACCGTCCGTCTATGGATTTTGCAAGGCAGTACTTCTTTACCTGCACTGCAATGGAGTATGTCCACATCTCAGTTATGTTATGTAGGGGACAGAGTAAGTGTTTTCTTGTCAAAATACTGATTGAAATCATATGAAGGTTTTTTATTCTTAAACTGTTTTTAATAGATAAGCTGCAGACAGTACACACTGTTTCGACCTATAAGGTCTCATCAGTGCAGCTGGTGACAAGAGATTGGCCGTATCAATCTTATAGGTTGAAACAATGTGCACTGTCTGCAGCTTATCATTCATTGGTTTAATGCTTTTACATTGTTTTTAATTGTTTTGTCAAAATGTTCCCATATGCTGCAGATGCAGTTTTTTTCAATTATCTTTAATATTCGCTGGAGCACAAAACTACCCAAATGCTTGTGTATAGAGAGAATACATGAAATTAGAGACATTTCAACAATCATTGTTGTCTTTATTAGTATAAAAACCATGTATTCAGTACACAACCAGTGGTGGGATTCAGATTTTTTGTCAGTCGGTTCCATCACAAAAGTCATATTTTTCAGCCAGTTCTGTTACAAAAAGTCCATTGTCAGTAACCAGTAATGCTAACTGGTTCGCTGATCTTGTAAAATTTCGTGAGACGGTTTTATAGAACCACTGCGAACCGGCTGAATCCCACCACTGCGTATAACTTATCTGACAGCTTTGTTTAGTCTATCACGCTATTTTTTGTCTGTTGTACCTTATTTTTAACTGTGTTTTTTGCCACTAAATAAGCAAACACTTTTTGTATCTTTGCTTTCCAGTTATACAATGACAAAGTTTCGTTCCATTCCAACACTGTTGTCCTCAGAATCGATCGATGGTTTTATACAAACCAAAACATGGTCACAATCGCCGATGATTTTGAGAAATCGATACTGAGTGTTGCCGATTATGCCGATGTTCGAAAGTCTTTTAGTGTTTCTGAATTTCAAAAGTAAGATACCAACTTTTGTGACACAAATTTTGCTGAATGGTTGATCCAATTATGCTTTTAGTTAATGTAATACACTTGCAATCGTAAGTGGTTTTAACCCAAGCTTGGCTTCTAAGATGACCCAGTGGTAAGTGCAACCGCCTTGCAATCGTAAAGTTGATGGTTCTAATTCCAATCACTGCCTCAAAAATATATTTGAAAATTAAATTGATTTGGGATGTTAAAAATTGCTTGTGTTTTTTAGAATTATTTCTTGCCAAGAATCAATTATGCAAAAAAGAAAATCACTGCAAGACACAAGAAAGACGATTCAAAAATTTCAAGAAAAAGCAAAAAAACACAATGATATGGTAAGAAATGGGTTTGATTCATTCATGTATAGTTATTAAAAAGTTACCAAAAACAAAATATTTTTTGGCAGAAAGTTGAATTGGAAAATTTGCAACACAAAATCAATCATCTGCGACAGTTACTGAAGCGCGAAAAGTCGATTCAAACCATCGAAAGAAGATCGGCTGATAAGAAAAAGTTGGAATTAAAACAGCAAGGTGAAAAAACAAATTGTTTTATTCGCTGTGAAATATATTTTAGCCAACCATACATAATTTTTATAAGATACATTTTTGTGCAGTCAACCATAGCACTTGGTACATGCACGACTTTGCACGTTTAAAGCAGGTTTCCTAACGAGCTTCGTGCAGTCAACCATAGCGCTTGTTACATGCACGACTTTGCAAGCTTAAAGCGGGTTTCCTAACGAGCTTCGTGCAGTCAACCATAGCGCTTGTTACAAGCATGACTTTGCAAGCTTAAAGCGGGTTTTCTAACGAGCTTCGTGCAGTCAACCATAGCGCTTGTTACATGCACGACTTTGCAAGCTTGAAGCGGGTTTTCTAACGAGCTTCGTGCGGTCAACCATAGCGCTTGTTACATGCACGACTTTGCAAGCTTAAAACGGGTTTCCTAACGAGCCTATAGTTGTATAGTCAAGTATAGCAAACTATAGCGTGTTTACCTATGTTTAAAATATGCCACTTACAAAATTTGTCTGTTTTTGTGCTGAAACACTTGTGTACTTCAGTGATAAAAATGTTTTTCTGTAGAAACCGACCTTGCAGTTAAATCGGATGAGCTGAAAGCCGACCGTTTGAAACATCGTGAGTTTTACGACAATTACATCGCCACGAGAGAAAAAATTGCTCAATCTGGGTCGCAACTTGGAGTTAGACGAAAAAATATTTTGTCCGAGTTATCACAAATATTTCCAATTTCTCAAGTCATAAAACTCAAGTAAGACATGTTTACAGCATTTTATGTCATTGTTTTTTTTTTTTTTTTTTTTTTGGGGGGGGGGGGGGAATGAAAAATATGTTTCAATTATTTTTCCTTTTGTCTACAAATTTTGCATTTTGAATTTAAAAACTATTTTGCTGCTTCACGAATAAAATTTTGTAAAGAGTAAAATTTTAATAGAACATTAATTGTATTGTTTTAAAATCCTATGGTATTTTACACGGATACTAAATCTCCATTTGTTTTACAGAAGTGAAAACAATTCCAATTTTTATTCCATTAGTGGAGCAATCTTGCCTGACTCCGAACATCTCCACAGTAAGTTCAAAATTTTAACAAGCTTCTTTTAATTATATAACCACAATATTTTTTCATCTAATAATACAGGGCATGTGTTCCAAGGTTGGCATGTCTGTGTTTTTTCTTGGCCTGCCAACCGATTTTCGTGTTTTTATTGAAGTAACAATTTCACCTGTTACACTGCTTGTTTATAGTTTTTATCAAGTCATTGTCTTAAAATTCAGCCTTACATACACAAAATACTCTGCTTTCTCTTTATTATTGATATCAGCTGGCACGAACCACTATTATTAAGAAAAACTCTACCTGACATTCAAATATGCGATTTAGGTCTTATGCAGTAATAGAAGTTAGTTTGCAGTTCGTGTGCCTAACAAAAAATAATAATTCAAAAATTACAAGTTTGAAAATAGTTTTTTTTTATAATTTTCAGACCGAGAAGATACTCAGACGTCGGTTGCGCTTGACTTCACGGCACAACTTTTATCTATGATGTCACTATTCCTTCTCGTTCCGCTTCGCTACCCGATCGTCCACAAGGGTGCAAATTTAATGATTTTGGATCATGTGACAGAAAAACTGAGCGAAAAGGACCGATTGTAAGTAACTAAGGGTGCAACAATAAATAAGTGAGCTGTAGATTAAGGTTGTATTCCTATTGGGGATGGGCCGAGCCGAGCCAGAACCCGAGTACTCGGCATCGCTGTTTTTGATTCTCGGTGCTCGGCCGAGCAGTTGCACAAACTGACCCGAGCATTATATTTGCATATTCATACCCTGCTAACATACGAAACTAGTATTCGAAATGGTATCCAAGAACATAAATGACTGTTTTTTGAGCCCGTTTAAAAGTGGAAAAACGCCTACTTCTGGGGCCTGTACGGCTTAATGCACTGCTGGTAATGCGAGGGACCTTGGAAAGCTACAAAACTAGCAGGATATTGGGAATGTTTGTGATGTCACAATGCCCAAACTGAAGCACCGTTAGATGACTGCGTTAGCTCATACAGCCTATCTCTTGTCACCAGCTGCACTGATGAGACCGTCTAGGTCAAAACAATGTGCACTGTCTGCAGCTTAAAGTTATCAACTTTTAGGCAAAAACCAAAACAATCTAATGAAGCTGTTTTGTTTCTGTAGGTTTCCTTTGTATGTGAAAGGCAACAAAGACCGTTTTCTTTTCGAATATGGCGTGTTCTTGTTGAACAAAAATGTTGCACAGCTCCGGTATTATTTCGGTATGGGTACATCTGACCTTCGTATGACCTTGAAAAATATTCACTCCCTACTGGTGGAAAGATTAGGAGCAAAATCAATGTAAGTTAAAATAGTAAACAAAAATATTTTTAATAAATCAACAAAATTATTGTTTTAAACTACAGGTGTTGTGTTGCGGGATTGGGACAAATTGTGATTTCATAAAACCAAGCAAAAAAATACCCTAAAATGCATTTGGATTAGGGATGCGCCGAGCCGAGCTGTTTTTGATGCTCGGTGCTCGGCCGAGCAGTTGCACAAACTGACCCGAGCATTAAGTTTGAATATTCATGCCCTGCTAACATACGAAACTAGTGTTTGAAAGGGTGTATATGAACAAAAACAAATGAGTTTTCAAATGTATTAGATGGTGGAAAAACGTGTACTTCTGAGCCCTGCACAGCCTAATACACCGTTGGTGACGTAAGATACCTTGCAGAGCTAAAACGCAGAAAGGGGATTTTGTGTGACGTCATAATGCACCGAGCGTGCTCGGTCGACGCCGAACATTAACGTGAGATGCTCGGTGCTCGACCAAACAGAACATTTGCAGTTTTGGCACATCCCTAATTTAGATCTTTATGTTTGGTTAATTAATAAGTGGAGGATGTAAGAATAAGAATAGTTGGCAATCAACGTTTTCTTTTACAGATTTCATTCGGCACCGATCCCGATTTCAGTTTCTGAACAGGACAAGCTACGAACCGGATCAGATTCAAAATCCCCTTCAACTTCAAGTAGGCAGATTTTGTTTAAAATAATGAGTAAAATAAAAGATGTATGAATAATTGTTGTTGGGCAAAAATCTGTTCAATTGCATATGGATTGTAAATCCTATAGAACGTTTGTGATTAAACAATTCTGAATAACTGCATTATAAATTATGGGTCCCCTTCCCTCTTTTTTTCTGTCTAACGCTGGTTTGTGAGACGCGTTTGGTCAAGAAAGAGTGCTTCAAATTTATTCATATTTACAGAGATGTTAGTTAATATTCTAAATTTGATCCTCCTGAAGTTTGACCCCGATTGACCCAGCAGTTTACCCACATGCCCCCGAAACGTAAAGTTTTTAACGCTGGTTTGTAACGCTCGTTTGGCAGTATAAATTTTATTGTAGGAAATATGAAAAACATAAAATTGAAACAACTTTTTATTTTGTTCCCAAGAGTTTTTTTCTGTGTTAGGATTCAGCAATTTAAACAGATTTATGTACAAAGTATTTTTTGCTGTAATATGATTGTTTACATTCCATAATGCCACCTTTTAAAACAGTAAATATTAGTATGCAAATAAAAATTATAAAAACAAATGTTTTTTAACATTTAAATTACCAACATTTCTATTTTTTTATCACACAGATGGCAACTTATCTTCAATTCCCCATATTTTACCAACGTTAAATGTCCCTGTGACACCCCAACATCAATTCAACAAAATTCAAACCAAAGATGCTTCACCGAGAAAAATGGCGCAGGTAAATAGATTCTGTTTGAAATTTTGCGATGTCTAAATATTATGTAAAAGGCAACTTAGAAAAATAGCCTACATTCAGTGTACACTATAACCAGTGGTGGGTTTCACATTTTTTGTCAGTCATTTCTATCACAAAAATCATATTTTTCAGCCGGTTCTATCACAAAACTCGTATTTTTTAGAAAGTTCTATCACAAAACTCGTATTTTTCAGCCGGTTCTATCACAAAACTCGTATTTTTCAGCCGGTTCTATCACAAAACTCGTATTTTTCAGCCGGTTCTATCACAAAAGTCATATTTTTCAGCCGGTTCTATCACAAAAGTCGTATTTTTCAGCCGGTTCTATCACACAAGTCATATTTTTCAGCCGGTTCTATCACAAAAGTCATGTTTTTCAGCCGGTTCTGTTACAAAAAGTCCATTGACAGTAACCAGTAATGCTAACCGGTTTGCTGATCTCATAAAATTTCGTGAGACGGTTCTATAGAACCGGTGCGAACCGGCTGAATCCCACCACTGCGTGTCTATCTTAAGGTCTTTTTACCAAACAAACGTACACTTGGTGTATTATTTACGCTGAAAAAAAATACAACGTAACTGTTACGTCATACACACCTGTTGTGACGTAATAAACACGTCATTCTTTTCGCAGAGAGTGGAACATCGTAACAGCGAGCTCTCTTCACTCAGGGGGGAGTTATTCGGTACGGGAAACCCCCCTCGTAACCCCACTTCGGTCGAAAGGGGGGTCGACTTATTTGTGGGTGAACCAGAACAAGGTCACGAAGAGGTCACTTCGGATTTCAGGGTAAATCTTTTGGTGACGTAGCAAGATTCAATATATTGTAAGTGTTAAACCAGAGTGACCGGGTTCGGGCTTCACTTTACACTCTGTGTCACTACTTTTTCGAATAAATTTTAATAGCTAAGTAGCCAGTTTCTGGACCTGACCTAATGTCAAAAAGCCCTAAAACGCCTTGTTCCTGACCAATTGTATATTGTGTTTGTTGTCGTGGTCTTTTCTAAGGCTTCAAGTATTGGCCTGTCAATCAAACTTTCGGGCCTAAACGGGCTTCTCAAAAACGATTCGGGTTCGGGTCGCGTTCGGGCTCCAATTTCAGGCCCGTTTACAACTCAGAAACAATTCAAGTTTTGCAATGACCTCTATTGCCATGTGCGAATGCTTGGTGACCGGCTGATTCGGTATGGCGCCTTCAATGGGCCTGGCGTACTGTGATTTCTATATGAGTGTGCCGTGATCGCTGGTCAGCAAGGACGCTTTAGGGCTGATCCCAGCAGCTATTCATGTATGATACTGGTCGAACTGGCGATCCCCTACTACGAAGCTGACATGTGCAGCATACGAGGCAGGCAACCGTGCTTGTGATTCGACTTTCGGCGGATTCACCACTGAGACTGTGTAGCTCAGTTGGTAGAGCGCGAGTCCCAGAAAGACTCCTGTAGTGGGTTCGAATCCCACCGCAGTCTAGATTTCTATTGTCATATTGTGGTGAATGCTTGGTGACCGGCTGATCCAGTACAACTCCCTCAATAAGCCTGACGTACTATAATATATAAAATGAGTGTGTTGTGATCGCTGGTCTGCATCGACGCTCCAGGGCTGATCCCAGTTATGTTTCTATTATCTCAAAATCTCCCAGCAGTTAACATTTCAAATATCTTATTATTTTCAGTCTGACATCAACAAAGACTCAATAGATTCGATTGTTCCTTCTACGAAACCTCATCGCTCCCATTTAACCGGTTTAGAGGAGGTAGGACGGCCTCAAACCTCAAAAAACGAAACCAAATCGTCCAAACTCAAGCACGCCACCGCGCGGGCAGAATTACTCGGTCGCAAATCCGCCGGGTGGAGCAAGAGATCCAACTCTTCGGCCAGCTCGGATTCGGCGCGCAGCGAGTCACGTGACGAGAGGGCCGCGTCACTGGGCGATGACGTCACAACCGAGGTGGTTCCCCGCACTCGGGAAAGTTTGCCGTACATGAGCGCGATTGGTTCATCTGGTCACATGAACGGAGCGAATTTCCTATTGGACGGCAATGACCACGTGACTGTAGCGGACCAATCACAAGACGAGGAGCTGGATTTGTGCTGATTTTAGTTTTAATTTTGATGTTCCGGCGCTTTTCAGTGATTTTTGAGTAAAAATGTGCGTTTATGAGGTTCGTGGTTCTAACCCCACCTCGCGACTTTCTTTTTTTGTCAAAACTAAACCATTGTAAGTTTGGAAAACCCTTTCAGCACCAAGCGGACCAACAGTACCGCGCAAGGCATGAGGTTAACGCGTACCACCTTCAACTTTTTGCTGCGTCATCTAATGTGCAATTTACGTATTTTTTAAACTCGAACTGTGCAATGACGTCATTGGTTGCTTGGTAACGTCCCTGTGTATGATTTCTGTTTGTGGGTACGTCATGTATTCCAGTGTTATAGCGGAAAGTTTTACCAAAAAATGATTTAAGATGACGTCATTTAACTGTAATGTCACGAATATGACGTCAAACACTTGGTATTTCGTTTAATTTTCGTTTTCTTTTTTCAAGTTCCCTGGAAGTAAATTTTCCACAGTATGTTATTTCTTCAAGCGATGTGATAATAAAGATCGCCGAATAAAAAACGACAAGCGGAAAAAAAATCGGGTTTTCGGTTTTATTCATTATCTAGCGCGCACGACCATTATGACGTCACTGAAAGGGGAGTGTGACGTCATAGACACGATTTTAACGAATTGAAAGAACAAGAAAAGTGGGTGGGGGGTTGCATAAGAACACGCCGGCCGAATTTCGAAAGTGAAAAGATTGCCAAGTGCATTACGTCATCGCGCCATGACGTCATCAGTCGTTTGGGGGTGAGTTCTGATCCATAATGACCTTCAGGTGACTTCCATCGGTCGCGAGGGTTTCGAGGCGGCGTTCTTGTTCGCGGCAGCCACTTTAGCGGGATCGGCGGTGTTTGGCGAACCGATGTCAATCTGAACTGTGTGGTTCTCGTCCGATGAGAGCACAGTCTTCTTACCGGCAACGTCAGTAGCTTTACCTTTCGCTGATTGGATATCAGGCATCTCGACGACGACGCCACTTGTCTTTGTGTTCGTCGAAGGAGTCAGGGTGAAAAGTGAAGACCCCAACTTCACAACGTTGCCCCCGATCGCCAAACGAGCGCCTTCCTGTGGCGATGACGTCATTGACGGCGCAGATGATGACGTCACGAGGTTCAGGCTGATGGTTTTTGAGGAGGAAGTCTTTTTAGGGGCGACATCCGGTGGTAGCATGTGGACTACTGCGGATCTGGGGGAGCTCGGGGCCGAATGCGAGTTCCGCGACCCCCCTACACTAGGTGTCTCACTTTTAATGGACGCCAGCACGTTGGGGGGCAAGGTGAAGTTCACGTTCAGGTTGACAGCGCTCCGCTGCGACCTTGCCGCCTTTTTGTCGCCCTCCAGTAAAGTTTTAACGTCGTCAGCGCTTCGGGATTGGGGCTGCGGGTAAATGACGGTGCTCCCAACAACTGAGCCTGTACTGCTTATCTTCAGCAAAGCAGGGACCCCGGCCTTCGAAGCCGAAACAGTCACAGTTGCCGGTAACACCGTTGTCCGTTGCGCTTGACTGCTCGTGTGTAGTGACGTAGTAGCAACCGATAACGTCACTGGGAGGGTGAGGCCTCTCTGCTGACCGCTAGTGACCATCGCAGTGTCAGGAGTGCGTGTTCTCGTAGTGGTTACGTTATTTGTGAAGGTGACGAGCCCCCCGCAGGTTACGCATTTGTGCTGGGCGATTTTCGGTTTGCTGGACGCGGAACGGCCGCCAGGTGGCAGTCGCGATACACCTGAGGCAAAAATTTTAAATTAACAGAGGACAAAACTATTTTTTTTGATTTTTTTAACTTCAGAAAAATAGTTTTTTGAGAATTTTTGAAATTTTCGCGCCACTTACCTATGCTGTTTTGTGATGTCACAGTCGTTGTTGTCGATTGCGTTGGCATGGTGACCAACGCCGACATTGCGAACGCGATTGAAGATTTGTCGAGTTCCAAAGATCGGCTCGGTGCTGCCCTCTTGTGTTTGGGGGAGGAAAACCTGAAAAAATAGAAATCATATAAACTTTTTGAAAAACTTTTATCGGCAAATAGAAATCATATAAACTTTTTGAAAAACTTTTATCGGCAAATATTTATCAGATAACTTGTTTAAACGAAAATCGAAGTGAATCATCAATTAATTCACCTGGAATATTTTCGCGCACCGTGATCCCGTTTTGACATTTTAACATCTGTAAAAAAATGTTTGGTTAAAATTGGTTGTGTAAGTTGATAGAACCGTGCGTGCAACAAGCGCTATGGTTGACTGCACGAAGCTCGATAGGAAACCCGCTTTAAGCTTGCAAAGTTGTGCATGTAACAAGCGCTATGGTTGACTGCACGAAGCTCGATAGGAAACCCGCTTTAAGCTTGCAAAGTCGTGCATGTAACAAGCGCTATGGTTGACTGCACGAAGCTCGTTAGGAAATCCGCTTTAAGCTTGCAAAGTCGTGCATGTAACAAGCGCTATGGTTGACTGCACGAAGCTCGTTAGAAAACCCGCTTCAAGCTTGCAAAGTCGTGCAGGTAACAAGCGCTATGGTTGACTGCACGAAGCTCGTTAGGAAACCCGCTTAAAGTGAACAAAGGCACTAAACTAGACAGACAAATCCAGCTTCTTACCGATGTGTTCCTTTGAAGATTGGGATTGTTGATATAAAGGTGAATTCCAGTGAAAAACTTGGTTTGAATCCGTTGTATCTTCTTTCGAGGCTGGTTTTTGAACTTCATGTGAGGGTCGGTAATGTCTCCACCGGTTCTGCTTAATTTCTGTGTGATCAAACGCAGACTAGTTACATGGGAGTCCACAACCACCGAGGAAATTTAACTTTTACATGTGGTTTGTAAACAGACACTTAAGCTCTGGGAATATAACATGTGAAGTTAGTAAAATACCCGATTCGAAATCCTCTTTGTATGGTTTAGCATCTACTAGGGATGTGCCAAAACGGCAAATGTTCTGCTTGGTCGAGCACCGAGCATCTCACTTTAACGCTCGGTGCATTATGACGTCACAAAAAATCCCCTTTCTACGTTTTAGCTCTACAATGCCTCTTACGTCACCGGCGGTGTTTTATTAAGTTGAACATGCCCATAAAGTACAAGTTTTTCCACTATCTGATACATTTAAAAAATCATTCGTTTTTGTTCATACACCCTTTAGAACACTAGTTACGTATGTTAGCAGGGCATGAATATGCAAATTTAATGCTCGGGTCAGTTTGTGCAACTGCTCGGCCGAGCACCGAGCATTAAAAACAGCGATGCTTGGTACCGAGTACTCGGGCTCTCGCTGGGCTCGGCCCATCCCTAGCATCTACTATGTATTCTATTGGGAAGGAATGAGAATGTTTTGAATTGTTAAGTGAGGAATTTGTCGATAACGGTTGGGAACCATTGCACTAATGCAAAATATTGTTTTTCTCTGAATTACTAAACTTTGAATGAGCCAACACAAGCACCTTGAGCAAATTCAGTATTTTTAACTTGGTGGCATAGATCCACAAGGGGTGTGAAAATGCTAGATCGTTACGGTTATAGAGTATTAGTTATTTTCTGGAAAATTTACCAGTACATACAGAAACTGGTTGGTGACATCAAGAAAAAAAGGTTGCAACACTTAATCTAACTTAAGTCTTTCAGTTAATGGACCTGGCTTAAGTCTACAAGCAACTTACATTAAAGTTACACAACTTGACAAAACATCAGTAATGAAATATCTTCGAGAAATTTAAATTAACAGTAGTAGAAAGTAAACCTTCGTTAATCCGAAGCCGTTTGGACCAAAAATTTTTCTTAACCGATGTCAAATAGTTTAAGCCTTACTATTTGGTGTCATAGTGAATTATTATGTTTGTTACGTCATAATGTTTGTGTGAGATCACTGTTAAGCGTTGTCTGGCTCATAATGCTTTGAACCAGCTCTAAAGTTGGCGAAAATACGAATAATTTTTGTTTGATGTTTTTTAGTTTTCAAACTAGCGCAGTAATTTTCGAAAAGCTTTCCTGATTTACAAACAAAAATACAACCCAAATAGTGAGAATGCATATCCATGGGTCGCGAGAAGCCACAAAACAAAATTTTGGTAAGTATTTGGGTCGCGACAAAAAAGGTTGGGAACCACTGATGTAGATGATATGAGTGCTTAAGTAGTTTTACTGACAACAATCAACACACCAACATTTTGTTACCTTTAAGCAGATCCCTTAGTTGTGATTTGGGAGGTTGATGGTCGTGTTCATCTAATAAATCAAGATTCTCAATTTCTTTGTGGTACGGATGATACGCACGGTCCAGGTGTACCCGGCCCCCACGACCCATTCTGAAAAAATAATCATTTCTGTTGAAATATCAGAAATAGGTACAGCTGATTTATAAATCTTAGGCAATGTAAATTTATTTGTATAAGAACTCTCATTAGACAATCACAGTACGCCATGCCCATTAAAGGCGTAATACCAAATCAGCCAGTCACCAAGCCATTCCCATATGACAACACGTAAGCTACAAAAATCTAGCAAGATCGCTATAACGCCTTCAATGGACCTGGCACACTGTGATATCTATACGAGTGTGCCATGATCGCTGGTCTGGATATACACTTCAGCGCTGACCGCAGTTATGAATTTATGCATATGTCACAAAGAGCTACTGTGGATATTTTAAAACAATATGTAACCCGTAATTAAGTAGGTTAGTCCTAAAAAAGTAATTTGACGTACCTTCTACGCGTGAAACCGATACATTTTTCAGGAACATTCAAGGTCGTCAAACAATACCGGTGTTTGGATTCGTTCATCCATGACCAATCGCCGATCATAGTTGCCTGAGGCTGCAAATAATTGTTTCAATTTTACTTCAGAAAAACCTTGAACATTAAAGTTTACATGCAGGGTTGCCATGCATTCCTTATTTCTAAGATTTGTCCTAACTTTGAGGGGCTATGTCTTAGAAAAAATTATTGGTTTTGACCTGAGTCCATATTTTGTGTTCTTTTCAACAATTAAAAGTCAAATCCCTGCTACAAGTAAAAGTAAACCTAGACCTGGGCTGTCGTGAGATGCACGAAGTATTTTCTATGAACAAGGAATTGCTGGAACAGATTGTTTCTGTCACAATATATGGCATATGAAAGATTTGTTCAAAAACGTTTGTTTCCTTTGGTATAAAGGTGTAATTTTGGTTGTCTTTAGAGAAACAATACATTGTTTAACAACCAATGTTGTCATTAGGCAAGAAACCTGCTGTTTCATTTTCATCAAGTTATTTATAATTTTGACATTACTTTCCCCTCAGACTCATTAAATCAGATTTTCCTCTCATAGAAATCAAGGGAAAGTTGTATCATCACAGGGGAATAACCTCAATTTTTCCAACATAATTATGACTTTTTTGAGATTTTTTCAATTTGTGGTGACTGCACCAAAGAAATATGTCGAAATTCTTTGTTAGTTTTGTTGCTTTTCTCTCAATGCCGTGTTTTAACAGAGTCGTCTTTATTGCCTAATAGAAGAATTTGAACTTTTTAATCTTACTGAATAATAAACGCAGCCCGGTTTTCGTCGAAACGTGAACATTCCGTCAGGATATTTTTTGGCGTCAAATTCATCGGTTAGTGACGGCGAACCCACCTAACAAAAAACAACAAGTTTGCAAAAATAACAATTTAATTCCTTTTAACTAGTTAAAATTTCATTAACCCATTGCACATCTAAGATGCCAAAAAAAGCAGAAAAAAAGATATTTTTTTAATGAAAACTAATTTCTGTCTTTTTAAGTCCTTTTGTCTTTTATATCCAACTTTTGACACTTAGAAGTGGAGATTTGGCTAGAACATACAATTAAATACAGGATAGTGATGTATGTTCTAGACTTAAATTGTTTTTAACACATCATTGCAAGAAAATGTATAAAAGTTTTTTTGTTGCTTTTTTGGATGTAAAAAAAACGTTTTTGTTACGTTACAAGGTTGTTTAGTGAAAGAACAGTTTGAAATGCAGAAATGCCATAAGACATTCGACAAGCAAAAACTACTGGCTGCAAAAATTAGCAACACAGAAATGTAAAATAAACAATGACCCACACTTTTGGGCAGGGAGCCGGGCATTGCAAAGCACATAATTATTGTGTTTAAGTTCTACCTGTTCTTTGACTTCTTCGTCACTCGAAGGGGGGTAGTCATATGGGTTAACAGAGTCACCCACACCGGGGTAACTTGGGGGGTTTGCAAACACACTTTGGTGCGATTTATTTGCAACGGAACTTGATTTTTGAGAAGGAACTGAATTCTGTAAAACAGAAAAAGTTTTTGTTTATGGTTTCAAGGATCAATGTTTAGAAGCCCAATGAAATTGATTCGTTGTGACACTTTTACTGATAAATGCTGTGATCTAATGAAACAACATCTTCTCCACTAGAACACGGAGGCAGCCACCTCAGTCAAAAGATTAACATCAAGGCACCCCCTTAGTACCAACTGCTAACCAATGGAAAGAGGGGCTGGGGGAACACCAGCAGCCCACTTTATTACAACTGTCCGACCCATCGAACACATCATCAGGTTCGGTCTGCCTTGGCGTCTGAATAGCCTGAGAAAGAGGTTGGGTGCTTTCAAATAGTCATGTACAAACGGGGCCTGGTTACTTCTGCAGTATTTAAACGTGGACAGACAGACAGCAGATTTATAAAGAATCTCATTGTGTCAGATAAACTGACCACCAAGTGGAAAGAGCAGTCTTGTATGACCAGACAGGCCACTGGCTGCTACAAATGCCCAGATATTTGAACAGTGGCAACATCATCCAACAGAAAGAAGAACAAACAAACGAACCTTGTAAGAGTGTTTCAACCTCCCAATAGCTTCAGCATTGGTAGCTTGATTAGCAAACGCAGTTGAAGAATTGCTTTGGAGGTTTTTGAATCGAGGGCGCTTGGTTTTCGGCTTTTTCAGCACGTTTGTTTCCCTGGTAAATAACAAAACAACATTTATGTTTGGTTCCGGCAAAATCATAAGCAAGGTGAATTTTACACATAGTTTACCTATATGGTATATTATACATGGATCTGTTCATAAGTGTAATGAGAAAAATAACGGCCCAATAAGACGTAAAAAAACGCTTTAATATTCAAACATTTCGGCAAATGCTCATGTCATTATCTATAAAATGGAGGGTTACAGCTGTTTGTTACCACAAGTGACATTAAGCTACTGTTTGTAAATTTCTGTAAAAACTAACTGTTGTTAAACTACATGTAAATGTTTTTGAGTCACTCAACATGCAATCTATTAAAATCATAAAAAATCACTCCCTAATGTAAAAAAATAGTTTAACTTGTCAGAAACTGCCACCAACTTTAGGTAAATGTTTATGCATAAAATCGATATAAAGTAATCATTTTCACCTGTCTAATTTTCCTTGTGAAATTAACGATGTATTTTTGATGTTGTTATGTTTGATGCTGATCGAACCACTCTGCATTCGTTTCCGCTTGTAACCAGAAAGCGAAAACTGCGAGCGAGGCTTCTGCGTGCTCACGGAGCGTAAAAGTTTTGCATCCCAGTCTTTTAACTGGTATCTGAACAAAGAAATCAAAAATGTGGTAAACATTAGGTTAGAAAATCTAGCCTGTGGTGGGATTCGAACCCACGACAGAAGTCACAACAACTTGTAATGGTTTTATTAACGACAGATAAAATGCACAAAAATCTAGCATCTGCATTTACAGAAAAGAGAAATATATATATACCTGTGTTTCAACAATTAAATTGTGATGTTATTTTTCATAATAGCACACACAACAGTTATATATGTCTGATATGAAAGAAATAACATTTACCGTTTTTCAAATACTTCGAGTGTTAAATGTAATAATTCCCTTTTGCTTTTTTCTCTTCGTTTTACCATTTCAAGGATAGTAACAGCTCTACTTAAATCTCGACGTAATTTTAACATTTTTTCATACGACGATTCATCGTTTTTGCGATTCTGCAAAAACAAACAAAACTTCAGTTCCAAAATATTCCAAAAAAATACAATTTTTATACTTTTCTTGTCTGCATTTTTTCCGTTCGTCTGCGAAATGCGACGTAACAATCGTTGCTCGATGAGCCATCCCGCCGTTCTTGACGTACCTGAAAAAATGGAAGTGTCAAAACAAACACATTTTCTGGGTAAGCTTGCATTTTAGCTTTATGTTTGGAATGATTAATCAACCTAAACACCATGTACTTCAAGGGTTCTTTAACTGGGGGTGTAGGGGTATGAAGGGTTCGCAGGGGGGGGCACAACACAATCTCGCTACAATGTTTTGACTTAAAAATCTCCATGCTTTAATCAATGCATTAAACATTTCGTGCTTTACAGGAATATTAGCAACATGGCACTGTGTACCTGCCCTACTTTATCGTATCTTATCAGTTTTAAAGTGACTTTTCCACATGTGTAACTGTAAACACTTGGAACAAACTTTACAGCAGACCTACAATTTAAATTGTTTCTAAAAAAAACAAAAATTAAACATCTAATTGAAAAAAGCACCCTTATTATTTCGTCGGTGCTAAATTAAATAGCATTTTTTATTGATATTTATTAACTTAGGGGATCGTGAAATTATATAAGCAATGTCAAAAGGGGCGCAACCCAAAAAGTTTAAGATACTCTGCTTTATATTGACCCCAAAAGCAAAAATTATAAACAGTCAAGAAACAATATTGGATAATAGAAAATTCCACTTAATTGCAAGTTAATTTTTACACTGCAGCTAATATATATATCAATTGGTTGCCTTAAAAAAATGTTAGTTGCACCAAAATTGCATCAACCATTCCCTGGGGCAATTAGGTTATAAATTACATGAACTGTAAAATATAGCAGAAAAGAATGATGTGCTTTACAAAATGAACTAACTATACTAAATAATTTCAGTTTAAACACATTTTCATCTCAACAACATTCAAACCTATATCATCAGGCAGATTGGCAAAATACCAATTTAAAGGATTTAAAAATTTAGTTTTGCAATAATAATACCCAACCCTTACCTGAAATGCAAGCGAGCCTTTCATTTTATTTCTCTTTTTTAACCAATAATCGTGCACAGCTTTGATGAGGTCATCATCTTCTTTGAGTAAAAGTTTGGCTTCTTGCAAAGTTACGAGCTATGCATAAAAATATACACATGATGTTTTATATTATATTCATTTAAAAGGTTATCAAGATGTTTAAGGACTTGCCAGTCTTTGTTATAGATAATGGGTGTGCAACAGGCGACCCACGGGCCACAATCCACCAATCTACTTAGTGTGGCCCTCGCCAACACACTGATTCAGAAAAAAGGGCAATTCTTCTGAGAATTTAGCAAAATTTCCCACTAGTTTTTGGTAAGTTGCTATACTATACGTAACAAGTATATATAAGCTAAATCAGCCCTTTTCAACCGGTGGGCCATACAGCAGTTTGCAAGTATTTCACCAAATGTGATGTAATAATTCCTTTTGTCCAGTAAACAATTATTTTGTTGCAAACACAGTGTTGCGGAGAAACTCTGTTTGTTTCAGAAAATGAATGTACTGATTCTTTGGGAGAATTTCAAATTTATCGTGTGCATGAAAAAAGGTTGAATGGCCCTCGCTTGATGTCCGAAAATGGTTATACAGCCCACTGACGAAACATTATTCAGTATATTACCAACCAAAATGTTTGTAATTCCATTTATATATTTTTTCTTAGAGCAATTGTGTAGCGTAAAATCACCCGACCTTAAAAATGGGTGTATATTCAACAGAAACACCCACTAAAGGCCATTTTCCTTTTTTAATGCGCATAATTAAGTTAGTGTTGAAAATAACTTTATTCCTAATTTAATCGACTATTTCACACACGATTTGCCTATATTGAGGTTTTTCACAATTAGAATTCTTGTTTACTCGATTTGACCTGTTTAAAGCCGAAATTAGTACCGAATTCCAACACCGGCCCCCATTTCATTTTTATAAGAGGGCCACAGGTCTTACAGGGTTACTTGAAGGGGACCACAAGGCCAAAAAGTTACTTTTAGGTGGCTACAGTCCATGAAAGGTTGAGAACCACTGCTCTAATCTTTATGAAAAGCTGTTTACCTGGTTTCCTGAAGACTTTTCAAGTCGATCAAACATCTCCTCAAATTGAAGCGGTGCAATTTCTAATCCAGTTCGCTTTTTACTGTCCTTTAACCATTTTTCGTCGTCGCTGTCAAGGTCGTAGTCAGGCTGATCTTGTTCCAGGATTGAGTTAAGAGCTTGGGCTGAAACGTGCACAAGAAATTTGAAACAAAATAAATCCTAAGATGAATTTAATCATACTGGGATCAGTCCTGAAGCAATGCAGACCAGTGATAATGGGATACTTATCGATAAATCATAGTATGCCAGGCCTATTAAAGGGGTAATACCGAATCAGCCGGTCTCCCAAGCATTCCCATAAGGTAACTCAAAAAAATCTTGTGATGGGATTCGAACCCGCGACGGGAGTCATTCCGGGACTTGTGCTCTGCCAACTGAGCTACACAGGCTTAGTTGTGAACCCGCCGAAAGTCGAATCACAAGCACCGTTGCCTGTCTTGTGCGCTGCGCATGTCAGTTTCATAGTAGGGGATCGCCAGTTTGACCGCCTTTAATAGGCCTGGCATATTATCAATAAATCGTAATTACTTTTATAGAAATTATAGTATGCCAGGTCTGTTGAAGGCGTTCTACCGAATCAGTCAGTCACCAAGCATTCACCACATATCAAGGCTAGCCTGCAGTGGGTTCAAATATGTTTAATAGGCCTGGCGTACTATGATTTCTATATGAGTATGCTGTGATCGCTGGTCTGCACCAATGCTTCAAAGCTGATCCCAGTTATTAATACATGTCATAACTAACTAACTTTAATGTATGTTTCCATATATATACACATTGTGCAGATATTAATATGTAGAGCAGGGGTCACCAAACTTTTTTACAGCGAGCTAGATAATAAGAAAAACGACACACAGGGGGCCACATCGCCAACACAGGGGTGTTTCAAAACTGTACTCTGCATGTTTGTGGAACCAGGGAGGTAGGGCCAAACGCAATCTTATTTAAATTGATCATCATAGTTTTGTCTGCAATCTAGGCATCTTATAAAACTAGGTGAACATCATCATGCATGTTGTCGTGGGAATACTTCACCCGTTAGTTAACTATCAAAGCTTAACTCAAGCTTTATTAATATATGTTATAATGTCCAAGATATATCTTTGCAGGCTAGATAAAATAACACCACAGTTTATTGACCCCTATTGTACAGTATGTTTTTTATTTACAATTTAAGCACTCAAATAATGTATTCATGTTTACAGGTTGCCTCGAAGCTAAAAGCCGTTGCAGTTATATTTGGGTTTGACATATATATATTACTACCTTGATTATGGATGTAGTGTTTAGGCAGTCGAAAAGTCTTTCGGTACAAATTGTTGTAGCATTCGAGGGAGATTTCCGCCTCAGGAACAGGGATGACCATCACTTTTTTGTCACCATAAACCTGTTGTGCCGATATAGCTCGCTGTAGATGGTGCTCCTACATTCAAAAAACAATTCGTAAGCAAGGTATTTAGACAAGCTGAAGACAGTGCACACTGTTTTGACTGGTGATGAGAGATCGGCCGTATTAGCTAGTGTAGCCATTCAGCGGCACTCCAGTTTGTTAGGAGTAACAGGGTAAAAGCCATGCCTCACCTATTTAATCAAGTTCTTAAAAAAATTGCTTTTAAAAAAGGCAAGACTGGTATAAGACATCTTGAAGCTTATACTACATTATTGTGTTTTACTGGACAGGTTAATGTTACCAAATTTATATAGCTATTCTGGCAATTGTATTTTCATTCCGACGTTTTGACATCCTACACAGGTCATCTTCATATAGGACGTTGAACATCAGAATAAAATAGATTTGCCAGAAGAGCTCTATAAACTTGACAGTATGCCTGGCAGCAATAGCATCTATATATATGTATATATAGGTTAATGTTTATTGAGAATAAATTTGGTACTCTTTACTTTTTTATTTTAGTTTCTCAGCCAACAGAAAACTTGTTTTTTTCTGCTCAAATGGGTGGTAAAAAAAGTAACAAAATTTTGGAGTTTAGTAGTATTAAAAGTTTTATGATAAACAATCTTACTTAAAACTAGTGCAGCTATACAAGCTCATATGATTATTTTCTTGTTACCAACTGCACTGATATGAAACACACACACACATATATATATATATATATATAGGTCTGGGTGATACCCAAACCATGGTATTTGAGCAGCATGCTGCCTAAGAATATCTTTTATGTGGCCCGCGAGCACCTTTTATATGTAATAACATATATATATATATATACGTACTTTAATCATAAACATTACTGCCAAGGTAGTGGTGTATATAGAATACATGTACTGATGATGACAACAGAGATTGTCCAAACGTCTACACGATGTATTCTATATACACCACTACCTTGGCAGTAATGTTTATGATTAAACTACTTTTCAAGTCCGTGCATAGTGTTCCTAAATATATACGTACTATTTAAGACAACAAAAAGGCACTTGCTCAGGTTTTGTGACAATATAACAAGTATATATATATGTAACTAATTGTTTGTAGATATGCATCATGCAAAAAATTGGGTCCCAAAACATAAATAAACCTAGTACCTAAGATCAGTGTTTTTTTTAAGGTGTTTTTCCAAAATTTGCCAAAAACTATTTTTTGGTATTTAAATGAAACCTTTGCGGTCTCTTAAAATTACTTAGCGGTCACCCAAACCAAACCTTAAAAAAAAACCTGCCTAAGATATCCCATTCGTTGTTCGTTCCTTTTTTCTCAAACTAGTGTAAATTGGGGCAAAATAAATAAATAGGTAATTCTAGTTCAGAATATGCAATAAAACAAACTTGGTAAATTCCTGGATTGCAATTATATGGAATTGTCTGGTTTTGACATGAAATCTTGTTTAACGCAATCTGGAAACTGGAGTATTGTAAAATATAACTGCATTTTTTTTCCAAAAGTATTTAGCAACTAGTCTATTGGTAGTTGCTACATTTATGCAAACTAGGCTAAAACAGTTATTATTTATCAAATGCAAAAGTTGTTTATCAAATGCAGCAATTTTTTTACCCCCTATCCATCAAAGGGCGGATTACATTTTATGCCTATCACTATGTTTAAAATTGAGATACCATATATATACTGTATTTATTTGCTTGTTTGTCGTGGCTTATAACCTAGGTAGCTTACATTTTTATGTCATAGCGGTATTGACCCTGCTTTTTGTTCAATTCATATTTAAAATTCTTTTGCACAATGGCTTAACATGCCAACATATGCTCGGCTTAGTAGAATGGGTTTCAGGACTAACAATTGGTAAAAAAATGGTAATACTATGTAGCACCAGAATAAAGTGGTATAGGAAAATTGTCCCGAACATCACAAGTACGGCTTATAATCAAGGGCAGCTCACATTATTTTTTTGACACTTAAACATGCAATCGAAGGCAGCTTACAATCGAGTAAATACGTTATATATATAGTATCTCAAATCAGTATGTAACATATGTTTAGAAAGGAATATCTTGTGTTTGAGAGTAAATGTTTGCTTTTTTCGAACTACAACTTTCTGAATAGTTTATGGAAAATATTTAATTACGGTTATGTGTGTTAAACAACGAGTGAAAATGGAATTTGCAATTTCGTGATCAACGAAGTGTTATTGAAAAAAAAAACGGAAAAATATTATCTGTACTGTTTCAATTGTAATACAAACGGGATTGACATAGAAACACAAAATTTGAAATATTACCACTAGGAGGCGACTACATACACTAAAGCCAAAAACTATAGGTTTTTTTTGCACAATAAAGCGATGCTTTTTATGTTACAATACATGTTAGTTAACTTCGTGTAAATTTTTTGAAAAAAATTGGGGTCACATTTTTGGCCCAAAAATTGTAATTTGTTTATTTTTGGAAATTGAAAGATGGTAGAAGTCAATTAGACAAATTAAATATTTTGGGTTGTTATTAATTCAGCACTTTGCAAATTAAGTGAATTCGTGGATGTTTAAAAGACGTCCTGCAAAAATTCTCGGCTTTCCCGCCGCAAAAGATGAGCTTGCGTAAGGCACAGCGACATCCAGTGGCTACTACAACCAGCCGAAAGGGAACAAAGAAACTGCAGAAAAACCCACCGATTCTTCCTCTTTTTCCATTCCCGAGGGCATCTGCGGCACTGCCCGGTTCAAAACCGAATAATCCTGCAAATCAGATAACTCCCTTTTCCAATAAATCGGCATTGGCTTGGTCGCGTCGAGGGCTCGCGCCCGAAACGAAAGCTTACTCATCGTGAAAAACCTTCCACTGAAAGCAGCCTCAAAAAACGCTTAGCTGCCTCAAAACTGAAATAAATTTGTGCCAGATGCCAAGAGAAAGGCCTGATCTAGGCGTTCGACTTGGTTCTGATGCCTTACATGTGTGCATGTCTGTTTTTGGCCATTCGAGAAATCATGTTCTTGTATGTTGATGTCGCGTCTGTCTCGTTCAACTGATCCGCGTACAACTGACCCACAATGCAACGCGAAAAAGGAGACACGAGTCGCTGCGCACTCGCCTACTGCGCAGTTTTCCCACGAAAGGAAAAAGGCATTTCGGATCGCTTCGGATTTTTGGCTCGGAAAAAATCGGATTTCTCGCGGAAATAAGAATTTCGGCTATAATAAAATTATATTTTCGGTGGAAATTATTTTAGTTTGTAAACTAATTCATTTAGGCAATATTTACATGGGTGGGAAAACATAAAATATATGTACAAACCATGTAACACAAATAATTATTGTTAAAATTGTTAATAATCTATTTTATAATATTATTGCCCTTTTACAATTTCTAATATACACCAGTCACATATAAACATGGTTAAAAGACAAAAATACTTACTGCTGTAATATTTACACAACAAAAGTACCACAAAACAATTTTTGTAACAGTATCGTACACAAAAGTTAGAATTCTGTCTTTTTTAAATTCTTAATTTGTTTTTGTCCTTTAAGTTTTTAATTAGGCATATTTATCCAGACAAACAAATTGATTTTAACACACTACTGCTGCATATTACATAGCTATGTGAAGAATAGTGCAACAAATGGCTACAAATATAAAGATATACCACATTAAAACACACCAATGTATATACAAATGTGGCAGCAATTACAGAAATGTGTATGTTAAAAAGTTACCGCAAGTATCACAACACACACCATTTTGAACGAAATAAACTTAACAAACAGGTTTTTGCATTTGTTTCCCAAATCTTTGTCACTAGTGTAGTCTTTCTGTGCTCTTATATCTGTTTTATGTCCAATTTCAAAATTGATACAATACAAAAAGCAGTGACCGAATTCTTATCAAACATTATTTAGTAATAATACACTTCATAGAGCAGTGGAAAAAAACATGGTTATACAGTAGACTGTCTTCTCATTATCAATTGACTGGGTGAAAATTTCATCAGTGCTCCACAATTTCATTCACCTGAAAATTATCTCATGTTATAATACTTACAATGAAGCAAAACATGGTGTATACAACATTATGGTTACAATTGTTTGTTTTTGAGTTGAACATGAATTCCCAGCTGGGGTCAGTCCTAAAGCATCTAGTCAGACCAGCAAGTCCTGGAAAAACTTTTGTGGGTTTGAATACCACCGTAGGTTAGATTTTTCTGGTCTACACCTTGTCATGTGAAAATGCTTGTTGACCGACTGATTTGATATAATTCCTTCAATGGGTCTAGCGTACTGCGATTGTTCTTACTTGTAGTTGCTCCTTTTTAGTAACTGACAAACTTGTTTGAACCGTTGTGACATATTTTAATCACCTAGTGATTAATGCAACACCCTTACAATCGAAAAGTTGATGGTTGTAATCTTAGCCTAGTCTCTAAGGTGACAGTGGTTAGTAACTCGCCCTGTAACTGTAAGGTTGGCGGTTTTAATCCCTGCTCGGCCTCTAAGATAACCCAGTGGTTAGTGCAACTGCCTTGCAATCATAAGGTTGGTGGCTCTAATCCCAACTTGGCCTCTAAGATGACTTATTGGTTGGTGTAACAGCCTTGCAATCGTAAGGTTGGCGGTTCTAATCCCAGTTTGGCCTCTGAGATGACCCAGTGGTTAGTGCAACTGTCTTGCAATCATAAGGTTGGTGGTTCTAATCTTAGCTCAGCCTCTAAGATGACCCAGTGGTTAGTTCATTGCTTTTAAAGAGTTGGTGGTTCTAATCCCAGCTCTGTCAATTAAATGGCCTCGTGGTTAGTGCAACCGCCTCTGTACTGCAAGTTGGTGATTCTAATCTTAGTCTAGCCTTCGTCTATTCGTTAGTAGTTAATAGTATGTATGTGTCATATTTCAACAATTTTAGTACATTATTACGAAATGCAAATTCAGTTTCAAAACAAGTTAAGATGTTTAAAAGCTTGTATTTCTACCACTAACAAAATATTGCCCAAACCCTAATACCTAATAAAAGTTTGTTAAACAGACATTACCAGAAGCAACATTGATGATTGTGATTTAATAATAGTGTTTGTGGCCATGCTTCATCTGTTTCTTCATCTTTTTCATCTGTTTCCTCTGGTGTTTTGGAAGATGTTTCTGAAGAAATACATTTGTTTGCTCTTAATCTGAGCAACACGAATCATATTTTCTGTTAATATGTAACAAACTTTGATATTTGATTGGTTTGTTTCGTACATGTTGTCTAGTCCAGGTCTTGGTAAATAACAGGTTATGGCCTAACACTGGTCTGGTTTGTGATATTTTTCAAAGTGATTCCTTAGTATATTCAAGCGCTACTCAAACTTTTTATTGCCAGGTTTCGGTAGCGATCATTCTATCACACCGTGCAGCAGTGGGACATTATATGAGCGATTTTTTTGAACAATTTGCTACAACACCATTAACAGTAAAGACCTATTAAAGTGCAAAGATTAGGTCGGCCACTTTTCTTCCACACTGAATGTCATGCAATATACAGTCTGGAGACCAAAATCTGGACATAATTGTTATGTGTCTGGACAGTAGTGATGGGACGATACCAGGTTTTGAAGCGAGTAGCGACACCAAGTACGAGTACCACATGTATATATCTTCGATACCATCGATACCAAGTACTGAGTACCGGGTACTCGTCCTATCACTAATATAGAGTCTGGACATATAAAGAGCTGTACCATAACCAACCCTAGATGGGACCATTTAATTGCAGCATAACAACCCAATACCTCTCATTAAATCAGGACTTAGTCCTCATAATTATTGTAAAATAGTGATTCTTTTTTCCACTAACTAAACAAAGCAAAAAAAGAAGTTAATTGGAGGTCCCTGTACCCCATTTAAAACCTAAATCTAGTAAAAAAAATTTTACCCTAGGGTGAACCTTTAAAATAACCAAATCTTATTAAGCTCCATTGACATGAAAAACTAGTCATGAAATATTGGGATTATGTTCATAGGCGCCGAACACGCGCAACACAATTGATTTCAATTGCGCTTAATGCTCACAACAAATGAATTGGTCAAATATATAACCATTAGATCCTAGGGCCTCTTCGACTGGTCCCACCATCATTTCCCTCCAGTCGTGTTATACTCAGAGTGCGCCAAACTCATTTTCTGGTGAGCTCCTGCCACATAATGTTTTATAATACGGTGTAGCTGCAGCGCGTTGTACTATCCACCAATTGCGCCCTACACTTTCTTGCGCCCAATAACGTTTTAACGCTGCGCAGCTATTTCCGGCTTGGTAATTGTTCAGTGCAATTGTGTCGCTATGTGTTATTTCACCAAGCAAAATAAACTCAACTCAACTTCGAGAAGTGTTAAAATTTAAACATTGAAGGGTGGTAATGTTGTGAAAAGAGGCACAGCAGGCACTGGCACCCGGGAGTATGCTACGAGTCGCCATCCATGTGATAAACAAGTTTAAAGATTGTTAACGGAATTATGAGAATACAGTCCTATCCTTGTTTTTCACTGCCTCTACCGCAAGGGCATGCCTGAATAGTCAACCAAAAAATCCTTCCTGACATGTATTGTTACTTTACAAACATAAGATTGGTACCTCAAATGTTAGGACAGAACGTCTACAAAGTTAACTTGTTAGACCAGCTAAAAATTTAAATTAATTATGCTTCACATACAATTTACTGCGCAAATACTAAATAGACACATAAGATCCAAAATTGTTAAAAACTAAACTAGGAATAAAAACTTCTCCAAATTTTTTGGTCACTAAACAGTTAAACGTATTAAGAAATTTTAGACTGAAATTGGCAATTGATGTTCGTTAACACTTTTTTGCTTGCTTTATATGCTATGAAAACATGACACGATTACTTCTTATGGGTGAATTTATGGCCGGTTCAGAGTCCATGCTTTGGTTAACCACAAAAATACCAACCAAAAACATGCTAAAAGCTTGCAGAATTGGACAAAGACAAATCTAGTAAATCAAATGACCAAGTTGTAAGCATTCAAACACAATTACTTCGATTAGGCAACTAAGCAGTTGGCTAGTGAATGGATTTCCGATCCCTATGCAATAAAACGTATTAGGTGATTAACCCGTATGCAACTAAGTGGCTTAGTCTGTATAAAAGTGCCATGTTCAGTTTTCTACTCACATATTCATCATCACTGGAACTGGAGCTTGAACTGCTGCTACTACTGCTGTGTCCGTGGTGCTTATGATGCTTGTGATGTTTACCTACAGAAAAAGCAATCATTTTTTAGTTGACATAACACATTTATACAGGAATCAGCCCTGAAGCTTCCATACAGACCAGCGAACACGGCACACTCATTGACAAATCTACGGCAGGTCTATTGAAGGCATTATACCAAAATCATACCTTGCAGTCTGTAACAAACATTGTAACAAACACGTATAAGCCAAAGTTACAATATTTTTCAAATATGTAAAGATGTTTTATAACAGAAAAATCTAACTTTAGGAGTTGTTTGGTACTTTCTAATTCTGCTGTTTTATTTAAAGATATTTTAATTTAAATTGAAGGTTTGAGACAAAGGTTGTTAAATTAATGTGTCCACATTTATAAAAGCCATCCATTAACTTGCTTTTTTTCTTTTTAAACTATACACAATAGTTTGTTAAACTAACAACTATTGGCCAGAAGTTTTTATACACCCCAAGACTGTTTCCACCACAGTCATGTTTACCCACAATGAACCATTCTCACTTTCTTGTCAGCTTCAGTCACATAACGCTTATAGTAACGGTGTAGCTGCAGCACATTTAGCCATTATCCACCAACTGTGCCCTTACCTTTGCAGCGCTTTATAACATTTTAACGTTGCGCAGCTATTTCCGGCTTGGTGGTTGTTTTAGTGCAATTGAGTCGCCACATTTGCCAAGCAAAACTGAATAGGTGGCTTTCCTATATATTTCTATTTTATATATTGTGTACCCTATTAATCGATTTACTATAAATGCCATTTGATCTACACATATGATTGTTTTTGCAAGCAAAAATGAATGGGTCCCCAGTATTCTTACAGCAATATTTATTTAATGCATATTTTTAACAGTTTGCTGTGAAAAAAATTGCATTACCTAGTACAGGTTGTTTCTCAACCTTCCTCAAAGAGGTTGCGAAGACGCAACCCATTTCAGGATTTTTTTATCATCAAACTAAAAGAATGTGAAATCTGCAAGGCAGTATCCACATGAAAAGGTTATCTTGAAAAGTATATATACTGTAATGGTCTCACCATGTTTCCCTACTTTCATTCCGACAGCATACCCAGCAGCGGCCCCGTACGCACCATGCGCCCCTGGATGACCATGTCCCATCATAGGGGGTTGATGTGGGTAACCAGCATGGGGTTTTGCTATGCCCGGTTGGGTAGGGTAACCTCCTGGGGCATGGGGGTAGCCGCCTGGTTGCTGAGGCATATATGGGGGTGGGGCACCTGGGTACTGTTGGGGCATGCCTGGAGGTGCTGCTCCGGGTGGATAGGCTTGTGGGGGCATTCCTGGGTGGGGTGGAGCTGATGGTGCAACACCTATGTGACAAGATTGGCTGTGATGACAAAACAGAAATGTAACCATGTTTTTTAATAATCTTCAAAAAGACCTAAAAATTGACTTATTCAAAAACAAAACAGGTATATTTATGAGCATGGATCACATGTTCTTAATTTTCAGCTTTTAATTTTGTTACTGTTATAACATTGTCTATAATACAGTGACTTTTAACCTGGGTTCGTCAAACCCCGACAAAGGTCTTTGGAAGTACAAATACTCGGCAAACATTTTGTACAAAATATAGGGGTATATAGTGTGTATATATTTGCTAGATGGCAAAACATTGGAAGGTTGTAATTAGGTTATATTTGACGTAACATAGGACACTGTGGGCATTGTTCATAAGCTACGAAATAATACATCTTTGTTGGCAGCAAAAACATATGACGAAAAGCACAAAATAAGTCAGAAACCTAGGATGTAACTTGCTGGGGTTCAACCCAAAGCTGAAAAATATCAAAGGGGTTCGGCCGTGATAAAAAGGTTAAGAACCACTGCTATAATACAACACTTTTTAGTTTTCTGTAATCAAATCACTTTATAAAAAAGTAGTACTATTATTTTCAGACATGATATATATATTGGTTGCATTAAGTAGTTGGATTCAGCCTGTTCACATCAATTCTATAGAACCATTTCACGAAATTTTATGAGATCAGCAGCTAAAAAATATGACTTTTGTGATAAAACCGACTGAAAAATATGACTTTTCTGATAGAATTGGCTGAAAAATATGACTTTTGTGATAAAACCGACTGAAAAATATGACTTTTCTGATAGAATTGGCTAAAAAATATGACTTTTGTGATAGAATTGGCTGAAAATATGCCTTTTGGGATAGAACAGGCTGACAAAAAATTTGAGACCCACCACTGGTTGCATTGCATCGCTAGTTACCTATTGCTACAAAAAAGAAATAACTTGAAATATAAAACACATACCTGGCTGTGGTGGGTAGCCTCCTTGAGGAGGGTATGCCCCTTGGGGCTGGTGGGGGTAGCCACCGGGTGGGGGAGGGCCTCCTGGGTATGACATGTTTTACAGTTTAATGTGATTTCTTACAAAAGTTGCAAAAGAAACTGAAAAAGATAAAACCATTGTAATAATTTTGTAATAGAGTCAAAATCACAGGCAAATAAACCACAGATAAATAACCTCCTTAACAGTTTGAAAGATTTTAATTTAAACATTATGTTTGAGATTATAATCAGTGGTGGGATTCAGAAGGTTCACTCCGGTTCTATAGAACCGTCTCACGAAATTTTAAGAGATCAGCAAACCAGTTAGCATTACTGGTTACTGTCGATGGACTTTTGTAACAGAACCAGCTAAAAATGACTTCTGTGATAGAACAAAAAACCCACTAAAATTTTGAATCCCATCACTGATTCTAATCACACCCATTTGAGAACCCAAGTCTCATGGCTTGTTTACTGTATTTTAAGTGAACCACAAACAAGAAATAAGATCAAATGAAAAACACTAATTCATACTCATCAAATTTGGCTGTTTTTTAACTTAATAACTTTACATCTGCAGACTGCAGTTAGACATTCTTTTTCAAACCCCAACAATCTATTTAAAGTGTTTTTTAAAAATTCTTTATGCAGCGTTTGCAAAAGACATGAAATTTAACAGCACATTGTAATTGAAACAGTGATATTGCCATGAAATTTAGTTGTAACAACGCAAAAATGAAAAATGAATGATGATAAGACCGTTTAAGAACAAGAAAATTTGAATTGAAATAACAAACTGTTTTTGAACAAATGTTATGACAACAAAACATAAAACAAAAACAATTTAATGAAAACAGGTGTTCAAATAGAATTATAATCCAACATATTAACTACAAATAGCTGTAGTTATTTCTTTTCTAAACTGAATAACAGAATTTCAATTAAAAAGTTGCCTTCTCTGAAAAAAGTGACGAATATTACACGACCGCCAAACTGAAGGGAGAAAATAATCCAACGTCACTTACGTCGTGACGTCAGGTGTTTACGTAACCGCGGCGACGTAAAGTTTCGAACACAGAAATCTTATTTATTGGAAATTTGGTTTCCGTAAATTGTTAAAATGTAATGTGAAAAAACTTTAAATGAATAAAGTTTTATGGCTTTTGCGGGGGCTAATGTGCGCGCGTGCGCAATTCCCGCAATGAATAACAAGGCCCTGAAGTGACTATTGGTTTGGAAACGTTCTCCGCGTCATCTGAGCTTCTTGGGCTATGGTAATCTTTACTTGAAAGCTATTTATTTCTTCTGCTTCTCGTGGCTCGTATCGGTCGTCTGCAGTAGCGAGTAAGTTCATTATTACAATTCTTAACGCTTGCTGCATAGAGCCGACATGATCCACAAAACATCAATTTAGTTCTTGTCTTTTATTCTGGTTACGCAACACACATCAAGTCTCATTTATCTCAAGGAAAGGATACGATGGAAAAGAGAAAGATCAACGACAAACATTGGCTTTTAAACTGATACTCGTTTTTCGTGCGATCAAACCAGAATAGCACTTTCTTTTACTCACAACAGTTATTAGTTTGTTTAAGTTAAACGCGTGCAAAGATATGCAGCACTGCAATGGATTGCACAACTATTTCGAAACACCCGGTTTACGCAACAGCCTGTCTTCTGGTCAGCCTGTTGGAACATATGAGGAAGACGGGAACTTGTAACAACCACATTGAATATGTGTTTCCAATAGTTACTGAATCATGAGAACACATGGAACAGTAAGGTTACACCGCTCAATACCATATGTCGCAAAAGCAGCATATAATTTCCATGGAACGAAAAGTCATGCTTGCAAAGTTTATATTTTCCATTACTTAATGCTTAGCCAAACCAAAATGCCAAAATTGTGGTTTGAAAGCACGTGATCGCTACACTTTAAAGATTGCAAAGAGATGTTTGTGTGTTTTAATACATTTTTTGTAGATAATTTTGAAGTTTATGTCTACTATTTTCTTTTTTATAAAGGCCATGTCCTCCTCTTTTGCCGAACATTAAAAGTAAATGTTAAATTCGTTTAATAAAAGGAGTTGTGGGATTCAAAATTTTTGTCAGCCAGTTCTATCACAAAAGTCATATTTTTCAGCCGGTTCTTTTACAAAAGTCATATTTCCAGCCGGTTCTGTTACAACAAGTCCATTGACAGTAACCAGTAATGCTAACCGGTTCGCTGATCTCATAAAATGTCGTGAGACGGTTCTACAGAACTGGTGCGAACAGGCTGAACCCCACCACTGAATATAAGTTATTTTTAGTTTGATTCTTAGCATGAAATTCACAATTTATTAATGCAATTGTGTTGAAACAATTTGATTGTTGCGTCATTTTATGCAAAAAGGGGGTGTATGCGTTTGTGATTTACTATACATTTCGCATGTATACTGTTTCATTTTCGAAACTCTTTAATTTCAAAGTCAACCATCATGTGGAGAATAGGCTTACCAGGGATAGGAGATGAAAAGGTCAAAACTGGAAAAATAAGAAAGACCAAGGAAAAAGTGGAAAGAAAAAGGGCGGGAAAAGAAAAACCAATTGATAAAAAGAAATCGATGAAAATGTTAATGCCTATATCGTTGGAACAAACTGCAAAAGAACGACGTGGTTCGATCCTAGCAGCCGAGCATTTGTTGATGAGACGTGGTTCCAGGGCTAGCAAGCAATTTAACCCGGCGGATTTTGCCGGATTGTCGCAAATTGCTGCAGGTGCAATTCCTTTGGAGCTGCCAAAGTCTGTGCAAAAATACAGAAGAAGTTCTATTGTTACCAGCAGACTGAATAAGGTCAAAGAAATTCAGGACAGGGTCAATAAGGTGAAGTTTTTTGTGGCTCCTAACTATATTTTAAACTCAAATTTAGTTGCATAAAGTGTAACAGGGGTGTACAACCTTTCACAATGATGACTAAAGTGTTTAGAACAGTGGTTCTCAATTCGTTTTAGGCCATGGACCACCGGCCCATTACAAATAATATCGTGGACCATTTCATTTTTGAGCAAGTTTGAAGTACGCATACGAAACAACCATTTGAGCTAAAAACATAAATTTTTGAAACCGATTTTCAAGAAGTGAGATACAATTATTAACAGCTAACATTTTGATCCTCTTTCAACATGTTATGCAATCATCACTAGTTAATCACTTAATTTAGTTGACGTCCTGTGGACGACCCAAAAAGTCGTCATGGGCCACCAGTTGAGAACCACTGGTTTAAAAGGCAGGTCGCACCTTTAGATAAAACTTTAAAATGTTGCAAGAGTAGTTTTATTTCGTTGGGTGCCAAATTTGTTATTATTGTGTTACCAGCTAACAGTAAAATTCGTAAGGGGTTGTTGCTGCATTGTTAGATCACAGAAAAACCTCACTAACATTGATATTGTCATAAACAAATAAATATTGAAATCGCTTGCTTACAATGGGCTGAAATAGTTGGTAGGGCGCATTCCATATAAACTCTAAACGACTTCCTGGTCTACACAACCTTTATTTAAATTCGTCAGCTGCTAGATCAGTGGTTTTTAACTACTGATCCATGATTACTTTTTGGGTGGTCCACACTCCACAGGACGTTAATTATATTTGTTGATAAACTGAAATAGTTGCACATAACTTATTGAATATTCAGTACGAGAAAACCTTTCAAATTATTGACCATTTATTGTTAACTGTCAGTTGTTTGATATCATTCCTATAAATTCTGTATTACATAAATATATTTCAAGCTAATATGCTTGTTGTTGTGCTTTCTTTATCCTTACTTAACAATAGACTACTCCATGATATTCATTTAATTGAGCTGGTGGTCCATGGCCTGAAAGGGTTGAGAAACAAAAACCTGTGTTATACACTCAGAACATAAAGTGACACAAAAACAATTTTGTTCAGTTAAAAGACTGCTCTGAGCTAAAAACGTAACAATACAGCGTCGATTCCTTCTGTTACGTCACAGGCGGTGAAAGAATATGAATCCAAACCATCAGAAGAGGCCTCAGAAGCAAGTTATCTTGTCAAAGATATCGAAGAACACCTTTTTAACATTGAAGATGACATGGTATTGCATTAACTGTGGGACCAGTGGTGGGATTCAGCCGGTTCGCAACTGTTCTATAGAACCGTCTCACGAAATTAGAACCAGCTGACAAAAAATTGAATCCCACCACTTTATATATACATAATTTTTTCTACATTTAATGTCGGGGTTATTGCCTTATTTTTTCACAGGATTTTGAACATTTAAAGGTCTTCTATTCGGTTCAAAAGAAGGATTGTTTTTTTTTTCTAACGCCATTGAGGTTATAGTGTAAGTGCAGTCTGGTATGAGTGCAACTGGTGTGCCCTTCATATCACTGATGATGACATGATCATTTGCCGAAACGTTTAAAATATAAAGCATGTCGCTTTTTACGTCTATTTGGGCCGTTATTTTCACCATTAAACTTATAAACAGATCCGTATAGTGTTCCGAATATGGAGTTAGTGATAATTTCTAATTTGTGTCCAACTCGGAAAATTTGATTCAATTTGACACTCAGCTGCGTATCAACGTTTCAATCCTGCTCGAGAAATTCCGCAAGATGTCACTGCAGCGCAAGGACGAGTTGAGATATTTAAATCAAAGCAGGGGAGGCGAAAGGAAAAGGGAATTGCTAGAATCTTTGCAAACGTGGATGGAGGAGGACCACTTCGATATGGTAACTAGTAATTTTGGATTTGTGATTAGTAGGGCGTCAAAATTTTTAGAATTGATCGAAAATTGTCAAAATTGTTTACAAAGTCAAATTTCTTTACTATGTCAAATTTGTTTACAAACTGCATTGTCGTGGTCTTGTAGAGGTTGCACTGTCGGTGAACTTTTCATTTTACACCTTGTAGCCTACTTCATACTGTTGTAAATGGCCCATTGTCTACTTCTTGTGAATCATAAACCATGTGGTGAAATAATTAGGTCGATATGGTGTGATGCTCAACACACGTCAAAACGTGCACAAATTTGGTAGTTTAGGTCAGTGGTTCCCAACCGCCGGTCCGCGGAAATATTTTGCCGGTCCACAACTTATCTCACTTTATGACAAGCTACTTTTTGAAATGGAATGATAAGTAGGCCTACTGCAAAGTTGTTGGTACCTGCGAAAGTCATTTTACGCTTTTCTGTAACACTGGGGTAGCTCTCCACCGTTGATATCTGGAAAATTGTTTAATGAAGCTTTTGTGACGTTTATGATTGTTTTGTCATAAATTGTGTCTAGCATTCAACAAATTTTTGTAAAACAAAGTTATTCTTCGCTTTTGAGATGAGATTCATACTGGCAGCAAAACAACAGCAAACATTCCACTAACATTGATTTTGTATGTAAATCAGGGGTGCCCAACCCGTCGATCGCGATCCACTGGTCGATCTCGGACTGATCTCAAGCCGACCGCGAGGGTTGCAGAAAATTATTTAAAATAGTTGCTTTGTAACGCGTTGCTGTACATAGATGAATTTATTGTGCGAAATAATCACAAGGATATGTTAATAAGTTCATAAGTTGGTGCTTTGTTACGTTGCAATATTATATAGTTGCAGTAGTAATTGTTATTTTGTTCTGGTACTCGCCATGTTTTTGCTAATTTATATTGAAATGGTTGAACTACCTCAAAAGTCGATCGCGAGTCAAAAAAGGTTGGGCACCCCTGATGTAAATGAATTGGCGTTTTGTTGTTTGAGTTGAGTTGATTGGCGTTTGGTTGTAATTTTGTTGTCCTAAATACATAGGCAATGACTAAATCTTTCATTATGTTGCGCAACGACAACTTTTGTAAACAAAAAGCTTACAAATATCTGTTGCATTCACTACGATCTTTTGTTGCCGGTCCGTGGAATTTTTTTTACATTTTTACCGGTCCCACGGTTCAGAAAGGTTGGGAACCACTGGTTTAGGTGCAGCTCTTGCTTCGGTTTTGCTTTAGATACTTCATGTATCTTTCGTTTATACAAATGTATTGAACAATTTTTTGTGTGTCTTAGCTGCAGTTTTTTGGCAGTGATTTTTAATTAGTTCTTTTCCCTTTTTAGAATACGCTAGGTCTGTATTCAGATATTCTTAATTTTGCCAAAAACAAGTTTTTTAAAGTCTAAATTTGTCAAAATTTTCAATTTGTTGGTCAAAATTTTTCGTTTTTTAGGTCAAAAAATAATCACCCTAGTGATCAGTAATTACACCAGGTTGTGGTTTGTTTTAAAGCAAGATGATTGTGTGTTTTCCCTTGAAGCCTACTTAACTTGAATTGAGCCATAAAACGCTGGTCATTTTAACTTCAAAATTTGCTGACTCATAAATAACCGTTTATTTCGTCACAATAGGAAGATGACGAGCCGCGAAGCACTTCACCTCTTCCAGACGCCGACGCTGTAGCGTAAGAACTAAAAATAAGTTTGTGAAACACTGTTGTTGAACACTAAGCGATATTTGACAAGCTGAAACAACGTAAATGACTATTTATTGAAATTCTAAAACCTAGCGGTTCTTAACCAACAAGGAAATACCCAAAAAATGGCATTTTCACATTTTTAGGGGTTTATTACATCTTTGAAGTTTCGTGACGTCATTTTGTCGTGACGTCACCTTTTTGTGACGTTATGGGTATTAATTTGAATTTTCGAAAACAGTTAAGGACAACAATATTAGAAAGGTTGGGAGTCATTTCTATGCTGCGTTTTATTTCCATGTCGCCGGGTTGCGGGCGCCGCTTAGTGGTTACTTGACGCAAGTTGAGCAGAACATGAAGAGGGTGGCGGGATTAGAAGAGAAGATTAAACTGCTTAAGTCCCACGGAAACGATACCGCGTACTTGGAGCGACAAAGAAGAAATCTGCAACGACAAGTTAAACAAGATGTGATGGATAGTGAATTCAGGAGAAGACACAGCAAAGGTGGGTTTGGTCGAGTTGGAATAAGAACCACTAACCTTGCGATTGCAAAGCGGGGTTTTACTAACCCAGTGGTCATCAACCAGGGCCCATGGGACATTCATGGGGGCATGGTCCACGAAAGGTTGAAAACCACTGCACTAACCACTGGGTCATCTTAGAGGCCTGTCTGAGATTGGAGCTCCCAATCTTTCGAATGTACGACCCAAAGTCGGATGTTTGGAATAATTTTCGTGTTATGTCAGTAACTTGGCGGGGTTTGAACCTGCGACCTTTCGCAGTTGACTCGGACAAGAAGCAGGAGTTCACTTACCTGAAAAACGCGGCCACCGAGATTTACGACATGTTGAACCGAACGAGAATGGAAGGGATGGCACACTCGCATCAGTTCGAGGAAAACCTTAAACAAATTCTCGGTCAAATGGAAGCCAAGGACAAAGACATCGAGTATCTAGAAAAGAGAGTGAATCAGCAAAAACGGGTATTGGATAGGTAGTATGACTCAGCAAAAACGGGTATTGGATAGGTAGTATGACTAAGCAAAAACGGGTATTGGATAGGTAGTATGACTCAACAAAAAAGGTCTTCAGTTGGTTAGCATTAGTCAGCAAAAGCGGGTCTTGAGTTTGCAAGCATTACTCAGCAAAAACAAATGTTGTTTGGACAAAAGGTAAAATTGAAACAAAATAAACAAATACACGAAAAAGTATAATAAAAAGGAAAATGATATAGGTAGAACTTTTTATTTAATTTTTTTGCAGTTTCATTTCTTTATCTGATTATTTTAAACAATTTCGTTGCAGCTTGTGAAGCAATGGTACGTAGATTACGAGAAACTACAAAACGATCATATTCTCACAAAGGATGAAGTTGTAAGCGGAAGAAAAGAAAACAAACGACTCCAATCGGTGTGACCATAAGCATTTGTTATGGAGCAATTTTAATCGACAGAAACCATCTAAGATGAAGATGTTAATTTTTTTTTTCTTAACATTTTTTGACGGTTGCATTACCCACTGGGTCATCTTAGAGGCCGAGCTGGGATTAGAACCACCAACCTTATGATTGTACGACCCAAAATTGTTTGGCCTTTGAGCAAAGCTTTACATAGTAAATACATATTTTATTGCAATTGTTTAATAATTGTTACGCTGCTGACAGTTTCGACCTATGAGGTCTCATCAGTGCAGCTGGTGACAAGAGATTGGCCGTATTGGATAGCATAGTTATCTTACGGCACCCCAGTTTGTTGGGAGTAACAGGGTAAAAACCCAGGCCTCACCTAATCTGTACCACAACTGGCTATAAACCACAGTGGAAACTGACTCACAATGGCCAAGCAACTGCTTGGGAACCAAAGTCATTTACCAATTGCCATTCTTTCCATATTCAGTGCATAATAACACCGTTAAAGCTTCACAACACTTACTGTATACCAGTACACACGTACAGAGATATGACTTAAGCAGTGACGTCATACGATAAAACTCGGTTGTCATGGTGATTTTGCAGGAAGTGGAACAAATGAAGAAGCGCGCGACAGAATTAGAGAAAAAGAAAAAAATGTCCGTTTCAAAAAGCGAGAAGGAAAAAGTTTCGAAAGATACTGAACAGGTTCGGATTAAGAGTTTTTCAGTTGTAATATGACTTTTGATTTTCTTCCACAATTATGTCAAAAAAGTTGTTGTTGATGCTTTCTTCATCCTTACTTATCAATGGACTGGTCCACGATATATATTTAATTGAACTAGTGGTCCATGGCCTGAAACGCGTTTAGAACCGCCGAACTAGAGAAAATCCTTTGTACAGCTCCCAGGAAAGCACACAAGGGACTAGAACCCATGACCTTGTGAACATAAGGCGATTGCGCCAACTACTCGGTCGTCTTAACAAATAGGGTAGAGCTACTAACACAATAACTCAGCGAAAAAAATAATAAATGACCAGCAACTTGGATCAGTTTTTTTTTTTTTTTTACTGAATTTTCAACAAATTACATGGAACATTTCCAGGCCAATATAATTAACGTCCTGTGGACCACCAAAAAGTCATCATGGACCGCCAGTTAAGAACTACTGGGCAAGTTGCCGCATTATAACTTGATCTGCTTTTCTATTTTCCAGCGCCAGTCCTTCAGAGGTATTGGCCCGTGCTCAAAGGATCACTACTGTATGCCTTGACTCCGTATTAGTTCAGTAAATGTCCTGGAGTGCTAGTTGCCTTTATTGTGCCATAAATTAATTCGAGAACATAAAAAAATGGAGAACTATAAAAAATCTCATAATAAATAAACTGTTGCTGCCAGGCATAATGTATAAACGAAGTTTGTTCTTCAATTATTTATAATAAAAACTGCTGCAAAAACAGTACTCGTTTATTTATGTATCTCATAATATTCAGTCATTTCGAAAATTTCTATAATACAACACACTATCTGCTCAGCTTTTAAAAAATATGTTGCATATGTTATTTACTTTTATTTTCTAAACGCATAAATTGCATCTGTTAATAAATATTGACATGTATTTTGTCTCCTTATAAAGTGATAAAAATAATGCTACTTAATGCACTATAAAAAAACAAAATGCTTAATAAGAAAACCTACAGTCACAATACGGTTCAAAAAACTTGAATTTCCCCATTTGTAAATATTTCAGCACTTGAGCACCATCAAGCAGAAGCTAGAAGTTGTCACGTGGACGCTTAAAGAGAAGGAACAACAATTTGAAGAACAACAGCGTCAAATCCAACAACTGAAAAGCGCATTGAGAAAAAACAGTTGCTATGCGACGGAGTCTCTGTATAAACCAGTGGAGCGTGAAGCATCAAAAAGTTCACACGGAAAACGAGACACGTAAGATTGAGTTTATTTAAGTCTGACTTAAAGGAAATTCAGTGTAAAAATCACTACTTCTGTCGCTGTGTTTGATTTGTTTTACGAAAACAAATGCATTTTGCTTTTATAAGCATCATCAGTGTCTAAAAACAAAATAAAACCAATAATTTAAAGCAAAAAATACAAAAAGCACACACCCCCGGACCAGCCGCAAGAAACCTCTTCTCTGCCTTACATGGATGCAAACGAAGGTCTGCCGCAGTTTTTTGCTTTATTCATTAAAGCGTACGTCATAGAACACGAGCCAAAAACACGCTCTTGCATTTTATCGAGATTATTAAAACCCGTCGGTTTCCGTCAGTTTCGAACCATCAACCTTTGAAACAACAAACCCTCTTTAACAACAGATCGAGCAGTAGCAGCCATCTGATGCCGCGAGATGCTGAACTGGGGGCAAGGGTGGTTCCTCCGCCCACCCCAAGCACGATAAGTGCACGGGATGAACTCGAAAGCCTCAAAGCCCGGGTTGTCACACTGGAGAAGGAAAAACACGTTTTGTTGGAAAATGCGAGAAAATCCGCAGATCGAAAGGTACGGGGTTCGAATCTCGGGAACGCTTTTTATATTTTTATTTGTTTTTTTGCGTTTTAGAGTTCTGTTTCTTCTCTAAGGAAAGATCGGAGTCAATTAGAAACACGAAATCAGGTATAATTTTTTTATTGGCTATAACCAGGGTTGCCATCGACATGGAACTCAAAATAAGAAAAACCCTAAATATTAAATCTTATACGATACGAAACAAACATTTTTGAACAAATCTTTGCATTTATACGAGCCATGACATATCCTACGTCATATATTTTGCCAGAAACAATCTGTTCCAGCAATTCCTTGTTTGTAAAAAATACTTGCATCTCACAACAGTCTAGGTTTACTTTTCCTGTAGTAGGGATTTGACTTTTAATTGTTGAAAATAAGACAAAAGTTAGGATAAAAAATAGTTCTTGTGTTAGTAGCTATGCCAGCAAATAACTTTGTTGAAAAAAGCAAATTTTGTTGGAAAACTGCAGTTCGAAAGGTACAGTGTTCAAATCTCGGCAACACCTTTGCTTTCTTGCTTTTTAGAGTTCCGTATCTTCTCTAAGGAAAGATCGAAGCCAGTTAGAAACACGAAATCAGGTATAATTTCTATTTATTATTTATAACCAGGGTTGCCATCGACATGGAACCCAAAATAAGAAAAACCTTAAAATTAAATTTCATACGAACAAAACAAACGTTTTTGAACAAGTCTTTGCATTTTTACGAGCCATGACATATTACACGCCACATTCTTTTTGCCAGAAACAATCTGTTCCAGCAACTTCTTGTTCGTAGAAAATACTTTGCGCATCTCACAACAGCTCAGGTCTAGGTTTACTTTTACTTGTTGCAGGGATTTGACTTTTAATTGTTGAAAATATGACAAAAGTTAAGATAAAGAAGAGTTATTGTGTTAGTAGCTATACCAGAAAATAACTTTGTTTGAAAAAAGACGTTTTCTGAAATTCTGTAGATCGAAAGGTACAGGATTCAAATTTCAGCAACATCTTTTATGTTTTATTTTTTTGCGTTTTAGAATTCCGTATCTTCTCAAAGAAAAGATCGATGCCAATTAGAAACGAAAAATCAGGTAAAATTTACTTTGATTACTTACATGTAAGCTTTGCAATGTGAAAAAACACATTTTTAACAGAAAATTGGTATTTTAGTATTTACCTTAGTCCAAACAAGAATCATTTTTGCGTTAGTCATCGTGACTCAGCACTTTTCACTCAGCTGTTCTGATTTTTTTCACAGGAAACGCAAACTGAATTACTTGATGCGACAACAAAACCTAATTCTGACGTCATAGCACACGTGTCTGTGACGTCATGCGGCGTACAAACTCAGTCGGTTCCGACGCTGCAATACAAGTCGGGTAAATAACATTTTTCTTATCCGTTATAGTATAAAGTTACGAATTTTTGAAAACTTTTTTCCAATCTTTGCATGTTGTTACATGATTTGTGCTCGGTACCATTGGTTCGAACGGTACTGATTGTCAATTTTCCACCTAAAATGCTCTGATTCGGCTTGTCGGTAGTAGGTACCAAGCCAAATGTTGCTGGTAATTATGGGTCCCCTTCCCTGAAGGGGACACATATTGTTTTTGTCCGTATTTTTTTTTCTTTTTTTCTTTTTTCTTTTTTCTGTCTAACGCTGGTTTGTGAGACGCATTTGGTCAAGAAAGAGTGCTTCAAATTTATTCAAATTTGGACATATGTTAGATATTAATCCAAACTTGGTCCACCTGAAGTTTGACCCCAAATTACCCAGCGGTTCACCCACAGGCCCCCGAAACGTAAAATTTTTAACGCTGGTTTGTAACGCTCGTTTAGTGAAGAAAGCGTGCTTCAAATTTATTGAAATTTGGACATATGTTAGATATTACTCCAAACTTGGTCCACCAGAAGTTTGACCCCAAATTACCCAGCGGTTCACCCACAGGCCCCCGAAACGTAAAATTTTTAACGCTAGTTTGTAACGCTCGTTTAGTAAAGAAAGAGTGCTTCAAATTTATTGAAATTTGGACATATGTTAGATATTAATCTGAACTTGGTCCAGCTGAAGTTTGACCCCGAATGACCCAGCGACACACCCACAGGCCCCCGAAACGTAAATGTGTCTAACGCTCATTTGGTCAAGAAAGACACTGTAGGCAGAAGTCCCAAGAGAGTACGTTTACGAATAATAGGGCAGAGCGGGAGGGCTCAGCTTGACGTTGGACAGACGTTTTACGAGACGTCGTTTCGGTGATTAGAAATCAGCTGTTTTGCACAGCAATGCTATGTCGTTTTATTAAGTTATCACTCACATTTTCAGTTTTGGCAAAGGTTTCATACATATGACGCGATTTAAACCTAATAAGCGTGCTTCGGTTTCGTATATGTCAAGCAAAACTTTGTTAAACAAACTAAATATGAAAAAATAAACTTGACATTTTTGCAAGATAAAAGTTTTTTTTAAATGCTCAGTGTCAGGTTGGCCGCTGCATGACCACGGGTTACTTAAGGTCAATTAGTAGGTATTACTAACACAGTTCAGAACTTTCTTTCGTCATAACGTAGCGTTTTTTTTTTTGAATCAAATACTCAAGGCATGTATATATTAGGTCAAACGGTGTTATTGAACACCAAGGACGGCGTGCTATTGAAAACGGTGTCAAAAGGTCAAACAGTCGTTTGGTGTGTACACCCTAAAGGTTACTACAGGTCAATGGTACTCGTTTGCGAAACAAAGTTAAATGAAAAACTCGTTTTGCGAAACAAAGTTAAATGAAAAGTTATGTATACACTTGCAGCAAATCGCTTTTTAATTGTCTGTAACACAACTGTTACAGCTTTCTAGAAAAAAAAATTGTTTAAAACCCGACCTTGGACGACAATATCTGGGTCAAAGCAAGAGATTAAATTGAAAGTATTTGTTTCGTTCTTTTTGATTGTTTTTGTAATTATACGACAATAATAGTGCAAAAAAATACAAACAAAATTTTGTTGTTGTTGGGTTAATGCTTTCTAAAAATTTGTTCTTAAGAATTAAAAAATCACCGCAACATTTGTTTACCGTAAATCCGCAAAAACACGCATGTGGGGACCCATTAGTTTTTGTTTACAAAAACAATCATATGTGTAGATCAAATGATATGTATAGTAAATTGGTAAATATCGTATAGAATATATAAAATGGAAGTATATCAGAAAGCCACCATTCTAGTTGAAATATGGGTCTGCCCGGTACGATTGGTTCGCTTGGTGTCGATGGGGTAATAAAATAACTGTGTTGAAAGTTACTTATGCTAGGTACGCAGCTAAGTTTTTATAATCAAGCTTGCTCGGTACCACTAGTTCGCTTGGTGCTAGTTGGGTTGTTATGGGACTAATTACAAATACTAAATGAAGAGTTTTGTCGGTTCTGGTTCCTAGATAATGTTCAAGGTTAAAAAATTGGGCTAATTGTGGTGCAGTTGGTTCGCTCGGTGCCATTTAAACTATGGCCTTAAAAGAGAAGAAATTTTAGTTGTTTATTTTTAAACCAGTGGTTCCCAACCTTCTGGTGCCGTGACCCCTTGATAACATAAGTTGACATAAGTTGCTGTGACATCATGGATAAAAATAGTAGGCTCTAAATTGAAATTGATTGTTTTTTTATTCAACAATAAAGTGGTCCATGAGTTTATTTTTTGGGGCTAGTGCAGTGGTGGGATTCAGCCGGTTCGCACCGGTTCTATAGAACCGTCTCACGAAATTTTATGAGATCAGCGAACCGGTTAGCATTACTGGTTACTGTCAATGGACTTTTTGTAACAGAACCGGCTGAAACATATGACTTTTGTGGTAGAACCGACTGACAAAAATTTGAATTCCACCACTGGGTAGTGGTCCATGGTCTAAAACAAGTTGGGAGTCATGTCTTAGGCGAACCCAGTCAAATTGTCTGGCGACCCCAGTTAGGGCTCGCGACTTATAGTTTGGAAACCGCTGTTCTAAGCTTACTGCTTAAGTCACATTAGGTTGAATTACAACTTCTTACATATTAACATGACTCAGCCATAACAACTTTCGTGTGTTTATGACTCAGCAAAAGAACGGCGCAACTTGTATCAGGTTGCAGAACAGATGAATCAGCAATTTGGCCCGCAGTGGACGGAATCGGCATTAATGCTGAGTCAGCTTGAAAAAGATGACATACAGGAACTGGAGCATGGGATTGTTTGTCAGAATGACTACATTCGAATATTTTCAGTAAGTTCTTTGTTCTTTTCAGTTTTATTTTTTGTTTCTAACTAATATTGTTTCAGTTCAGGCTTAATTTTTAGGACCATAGAGTCTTTTTGTTTAGTGTTTTTCTTGAAATTTGTATGACGTGGGTTCGAATCCCACCGCGGGCTAGATTTTTTTTAGTCTTTGCTTTGTTATTTGTGGTATTGCTTGATATGCCTTTAATAAGCCTGACGTACAATGGTTTGAACCCAGTAATAAACATGTACATATGTGATTCTTGATGTTATAGCTCAAAATAACTTGTTTCATTTAGTTAGTCTGTGCCTTGGTGAATGCTTGTGAGACATGCTTTACGATTTCTATTTGATTTTTTATGCAGGGATCTCCGCCGCATGGGGGCGATACGGTTCCTGACGAAGCCGAACAGCAAAAGGTTTGTGCAACTCTTTGCTAAATCGAATCGAGTCGAGTTATTGCTGAAATCTCCAGGAAACAAAAAAAACAACAAATTTAGCAGTTTTTTTAACAATGTTTTCAGATCACTGAATTGAAAGAGGCGAGAGAAGATCTAGTATCTTGCCGGGTAATGACGTCATATAGCAAATTCAGCTGTTGCGTAATAATCACCCACTGTGACATAATAACAGGTGACAAAGAGCATTCAGCAGTTGGCTGAAGAAATGTTGGGAGGAAAAGACCCTCAAATGTTGGAAGCGAAAAACCTGGCTGGCATCAACTCAATGCATAGTGAGGTAATACAACGTCACTGTGACGTCACACTGCCACTGTAGTTGTGACGTCACACACAAAAAAACGATGTGGTTTGTGACGTCACTATGAATTTGAAAATTATTGTTTAATTTTGTTTTGAGTGCATTTTCGTTGTTTGTGACGCGACGTGTACGTCATAATCAGTGTATGACGTCACACACAGATGGAGCTCATGATGAAGAATGTTTCGGGATTCGTGAACAAAGCGCAAGCGGTGATTGGTTGCCAGACAGGAATGATGTGCGAAGCAAACGAAGTCATCAAGAAAAATTTACCGAGTAATGTTCAAAGCAAACTGGAAAAGGTGAAACTGTGGGCAGGGGGTGAATTTAAGCTAAGCAAAATTTCGAGTTTGGGGGCAAAAGTTTGAGTTGTATGAATTTGTAAGTTAAACTTAATTGGTTGATCTACCAACTTCATAACTCACGTAACAAAAAATGGCGCAAAGAAAACAAATACCTGTTTACAATGATATATCTCCAAAAATACTGACAGTTAGGATTCAGGTAAGGTATTATCATTGAAATTTCAATGAAACTTTTTCCAAAACTTAGATCCTAATGCAAAATTTTCAAAACTTACTTCCCTACCCTTATTTAGCCGCTCAATAAATAATTCAGCTCCTGCGCCACCTATCGAAAATTAGCTAAATGTGCGGCTGACGTCAGTTATGTTGTTAGTAGCTCTAATAAAACACTGAAGAATTTTTTAATGCCATAAGCAACGCCTGAAAAATAAGTCAATTAACAAATATACACCACTGCACAAACTTTGGAAATTTTTAAGTCCCTAAAATTTTCAAATTGTTAATTTCAACTTTTCTACAATACAAATTTGAACAGAGCAAAACGAAAAACGGGATTTCTCCGCAACTGGGAACGTCTTGTTCCGAACACAGCCAGGAATGGAAGGACATGAGTTTGCCAGAGCAGGTGACGTCACAAACGAGCAAAATGACGTCTCAATGGTTTAGTGCTGTTGTAATAATAGATTGTGAATGTAAGATGGGCTCTAAGTTTAAATCCTTATTCGAATAGAATGGATTATTTTTTTGATAAAGTGTTTTGTAAAGGTATATTATAGATTATAGTTGAATAGAATGAAAAGAATAACGTTTTCAAAAAAAGCACTAGGCGTAACATACGTTTACAAATCCTTAAAAGTGTAAATAGAGAAGTAGAGACTGAAGTTATCAAAAAATCTTTTTCTTTTTGGCACAGATTCGTTGCAAACTGAAGCTAGTTGAAGAATCGATGAGAAACAATGTTACCGATGTTATGAACGTTTACATCAGTGAAGTCGCAAAACAGGTTTGTTTCGAAATATTAATGCTGCGTTGATGCTTGTTCTTTAACGAGCTTCGTGCAGTCAACCATAGCGCTTGGTACATGCACGACTTTGCAAGCTTAATACGGGTTTCCTAACGAGCTTCGTGCAGTCAACCATAGCGCTTGTAACATGCACGACTTTGCAAGCTTAAAGCGGGTTTCCTAACGAGCTTCGTGCAGTCAACCATAGCGCTTGTTACATGCACGACTTTGCAAGCTTAAAGCGGGTTTCCTAACGAGCTTCGTGCAGTCAATCCTACCACTTACAGCATGCAGAGTACAGTGATATTCACACATCGGTTCAAGAAGAGCCACGAATCGATGTGAAAGGATTGGTTCCCAACTCGGAGTCAACGATGCGTAACATCCAGAACAAAGTAGAGTCATCCATGCGTTACATGGCCAGAGTAACCAGAGCGGAACGGGGCTCGATTAATCGAGTGCAGCGATACACGTCTGTTACGTCACAACCACACGCGATGGGGGAAGGACCGCTCAGTGAGTTTTGCTCCAAATTAATTATCTGTTATTTGACAATAACTGTCTATTTGCTGCAGGCAGTGCACACTGTTTCGACTTGTAAGGTCTCATCAGTGCAGCTGGTGACAAGAGATCGGCCGTATTGGCTAGTGTAGCCATCCAACAGCACTCCAGTTTGTTGGAGTAACAGGCAAAAACCCTTGCCTTGCCTATACTCTGTGCGATGCCACAACTGAGCACAAATTTCATTTCTCGATCTCTTGTCACCAGCTGCACTGATAAGACCTTATATGCAGTTGTGGGATTCTGCCGGTTCGCACTGGTTCTATAGAACCGTCTCACGAAATTTCATGACACCAGCGAACCGGTTAGCATTACTGGTTACTGTCAATGGACTTTTTGTGACAGAATCGGCTGAAAAATATGTCTTTTGTAACAGAACCGGCAGAAAAGTATGATTTTTGTGATAGAACCGACTGATATAAAATTTGAATCCTACCACTGCTTATATGTCATTTCATGGCTCGATTGTCGGTTTGTTTTGTGACAAAAACGTTAAAATATTGCCTTTGTGTCGCGAAAATTTATGTTGTCGTTCACCAAGCGAAATAAACTCAACTCTAATCAATTTAACTTTACAAACCCGAATAAAAAGTGAAATTAGCCTAAAACATAAAAGCGTTGGTAAATCCTGCAGTGGGATTCGAACACAGCACGATTTGGTTTTAACATTTTTCACAGACAGTCCGAGTGTTGGAAGGCAGGCAGGCACATGGACACTTGGACGACGACCCACTAAATTATTCCACGCCCAAACCGCCCCCGAAGCTCCACAACCCCCTCTGTCCTTATTTGGTCATGCGGCCACAGAATCTGTGCAACAGAAAAATCAGATAGCGACCAAAAGCAAACCGGCCACATCAGACGCAGGTGAACTTGAACGAACCTTTGTGGGTTCGAATCCCAGGCGTGGTGCCTAATTTAGATACTTCTAGGTTGTTTTAGATTCTTTTCTCGACCACATCAGACGCAGGTAAACTTGATCCAAACTTTGTGGGTTCGAATCCATGGCTTGGTGCCTAATGTAGCTGTTTCTGGGTTGTTTTAAACCAGGGGCGTGCAACTGTTTATCGCAATGGGCTCTATTTACATGTTTAGGGGCAATTTGATACATTTTGATAAAATTCATTGCAGTGGTGTAGTAGTTTGCAACCTGTAGTTTGCCCCTCCCAAGGGGCCCTGGGTTGTTTCCAAGGGTCCACGAGGGCAAAATTTTAAACCAAAACGCTTTACCTTGTAATGCAATGTCAAAAATGCTAAATAACAACTTCCTACAATTTAACAGTGAAAAGTATAAAACAATGGACTACTTGACGCAGTCAGCACGGGCTACACAAATAGCTGTCGCGGACTCTGGGCCGAATGTTGCACGACCCTGTTTTTAATTCTTGTCTTTATGTTGTCAACTCAAATGTATATTTTGTCGATAATTTTGATTGCATGGTTGATCACGTGATTCAAAGGCGGTAGAGCGAGTCGACCACGTGACATGCAATTGGCGCGAGTCCGACGAGCGAGGTTGAAACCTGAGCTTCGTGGGCTTGGAATGGTCGTTAAAAGCTGTGAGTACTTATTTGGTTTTAATCCCGGTGCCGTAAATTCTAGTTCTAATCTAATTCACAGTTTTCCCCAATACGCTAGTTTGTCCAACGACATTTTTGGCAAGTGATATGTATGCGTTTCGTATCCAAAGCGCACAAAACCACGTAACTAACAAGACCAAACTGCATTACTGAAACATGTTTTTCAGTTAAATTTGGCACTGTGACGAACAGGACCTATATGATTTCGATTTATAAATCTAAAGCACTACCTCGTTGGCTGTTGCGGCTTGTAATAAAAGGGAATACAGTTTGTATGTCAGTTGAAAGAGGATTATGCGTAAAAGTTTACTAACCTAACATCATCAGATTATGAAATGTGCATTTTGCATGAAAGCACAGAAATGCGAAAACTGAGGTAGCTGCGTAAATCGCAAAAGGCGAGTACAATTACAACTGTCCGCCGATGCAAAAAATCAAGCATTACGACAATCTCTGGTCAAAATAACAGACTATTTTCGAATTAACTGCTTGACATAATGACCACACCCACATCAGTAGGGAGTTTGTTTTCAGCCTCGCTGCATTATGTAGTAAAAAACATGCAAATCTGGAGTTCAAATTTGAAATGAACAAAAGTTGCCTCTAAAGTGACCCAGTGCTAGTGCAACCGCTAAGGTTGGTGGTTCTAATTCCAGCTCGGCCTCTAAGACACCTTGTAATCGTGAGGTTGGTGGTTCTAATCCCAGCTTACCCACTTAACAATCTTTGCATATTCTGATGTACAACTTTTTCTTCACAGCTGCAATTCAGCGTGAATCTCCACAAGCTGTTGCTCATGGTGGATCCGGTTCGAGCCGGTTCGGTCCGGTTGTAGCTGGGAGTTTACCTACTGCGCAGTCATATCAAGATCCAAGTAAAGATTTTATTTTTACTTGTTTGTCCACTAATACTTTTCATTAGAAAATTTACGCAGAAAGTTTTTGAGACAGTAATTTAATGAGTTCATTGTCAATGGTCTAGTCCAGTGGTCCTCGACCTTATGCGGACCGCGTACCACCGTAAACTTCTTGTAACGCTGAGTCCCCCCTGTTTGCATGGGTAGACCAATAGATGGATCTCTACATTTTTCTTGAAAAGATTTGCGAATTTCGGAAACCAAAACAATGGTGATTCCAAAAATAACCTGTTGTAAATACGAATCACTTGAAAACGTTGCCCTATTTTTCAGCAAATTCCTGCAGATTGCTGACTCAGCAATTATTGTCACAGTAAACGCATATGCTCCGTTGCGCCACCTTAAGGAAAAATCCTTAAGCGGCGTGTTGTGAGTTACTGTGTTAGTAGCTCTAGCAGTGCGGGATTAAGAGTCTGCTGGCCTGTAGGCACATTTTATAAGTGGCCCGAAAATCAGAGCTGCCAACTAAAAAATTAGAATTATCAGTGTTGCCCAATCATTTACAGTGGCCTGGATTTTTGACTGGTCTGTAGGCACGTGGCTACTTTGCCTAATGGTTAATCCAGCTCTATTTGGCAGAAATAGAATGTGCTGACGATTTAACAGTAACTTGTTGTGATTCTTAGACATTAAATTGAGTACAGCAAGATTGAGTACTTATACTCGAACCCAGTGTTTTTTAAGGTATTTTGAGGTGTTCAAATTTCTCCAACGGTTTCCCAAAATTTGAACTTGCAACTACAACTACAGTTTTTGGTATTTGAATGAAACACTTGCGGTCTCTTAAAACTACTTAGCGGTCACCCAAACCAAACCTTAAAAAAACCCTGCTCGAACCACAAAATCCGGTTAATCGCATATGTCGATTATTTGCATATTCTTAATTGTTTGAACCAGGGCAGATTTTTTCCAATTTTTCTGCAGGACAACATCGTAGAAATGACCACAGAAACTCAGAAGGTCTAACTTTAACTGAAATTCAAAAGCAACTGAACGTTCAGATTCAGGTAATAACTTATTTATATAAATTGATAGGATTTTGAAACTGCATTGGTTGAGTTTAAGAGTTAACATAAATTGTGGGTTTCCCAACGAGTTTCGTGCAGTCAACCATACGGCTTGTTACATGCACGAGTTTGCACCAGGGCAGTAACTCGGGCCGGGTTCGGGCTTTTCTTCAAAAAACGGGCCTGGCTTTACACTCTGTGTCAGTATTTTTTTGAACAAATCTAACTAGCTAAGTAGCCAGTTGCTGGACCTGACCTAATGTCAAACAGCCCTAAAACGCCTTGTTCGAGACCAATTGTTTATTGTGTTTGTTGTCTTAGTCTTTACCGAGGCGTTCAATATATAGGCCTGTCAATCAAACCTTCGGGCCTAAACGGGCTTCTCAAAAACCATTCGGGTTTCGGGCTTGCACTTTCGGGTTCGGGTTCCAATTTTCGACCCGTTTACAACTCTGCTTCGCACGCCTTAAGCGGGTTTCCTAACGAGCAACTTTTTTCCACCACAGAAACCTCAACTTCAGCAAGCGCGCAGAAGTGTGATCGAAAGAATTCGCTCCACACCGACACCTAGCGAGCCAGCCGCTCCCACTCTACTTATTTCTCACGTGACCAAGCAGCTCAATCCGCTAGGTGGCGCAATGATACTGTCACGTGACGTAAAACTGCCGAAAATATTTTGAGCGGGAAAAAAACAAGAAGTCTAAAATTTTTCGCTTGATTTATTTCGGATTTGATTGCATAGGATGATGTCACAATGCTCGGGCTATTATGACGTCATAGAATTTTGTTTTACACGTCACAACTACGTAAGGTAGAAAGGTTTGAAGTACGTTCAGTTTGAAGTGAAAATGCGATTTTTTAAACGAGGTAACTTTTTGACCTTTTCAGCATTTTTGAAACTAGTTAAAAACACTTTTTTTGTGAAAATAATCAGAATTTAGTTATTAGCCCGCTTTTAGTTAGCTAAAAGTTTTTATAGAGTGGGATGTAGCAAAAAATTAGATATACAAGTTATAGCACGTATTCAATTGCTTTAACATTAGAAAATATAATTTCCACCAAAAATAAAAATTGGAAAACAATACAATTCAACTGAGTACGTTAATAACATTTTCAAAAAAAGTATTAAGGCAAGAAACATAAGTAATATGAATTAAATATTAGCATCAAATTTATCAAAAGCTGTTAAAAAACTTTACAATTGATCTTTATCACAAAACGTAACGAAATCAGTGAAGCACACAAATTAATAAAACTTGGGTAATAAAAAAATAATTTTGAATTGAGGCAAATAAAAGTTGTTCGAAGAACTTATTTTTCATTAAAAATATTGCAAAAAAAATAAACTACACAATTTTAGTACATTGATGTTGTTTGACAAACGAAATGTTCTAAATTAACACTGACATGTTGGTTTTGTCATAAATAAAATTATTTTAAAGCTGCGAAAAAACATAGCGCTTGTTACATGCACGACTTTGCTAGCTTAACGCGGGTTTCCCAACAAGCTTCGTGCAGTCAACCATAACGAATAATATTTGGCAGACTAGAAACAATTTTTTTTGTGATGAAACAAATATATATTACCATTAGTTTAATATTTCACATTAAAATGCGTTATGGTTGACTGCACAAAACAAAAGTTATTCATCCACCAAGTTAAAATACACTGAAGGTCGTTTCAACTTAATTTTGTTTTCCAAATATTCGGCGACCTGAAAAATCAAATCCTCTCTCCACCAAGAAGCCATTATCTGTAAAAAAGAACAAAAAAGTTGGTTTTAAATAATAATGAGGGTCCTTGCTTTAGTTTGAATAAATTGGACTCAATTCGGGTTCGGCATTACACTTAGCTAACCATATTATCTTAAATCTTAAATGAATCATCTTAAATGGACATTAGGTCCCTACCACGAAGCTGACACGTGCAGCATACTAGGCAGGCAACAGTGCTTGTGATTCGATGGGTTTACCGCCGAGCCTGTCGTGGGTTCGAATCCCACCGCAGGCTAGATTTTTTTCTAGTTAGTCTCCGCCTGTCATGTGGTGGTGAATGCTTGGTGACTGGCTGATTCGTTAAGGCGCCTTTAATGGACTTGGTGTACTGTGATTTCTATAAGAGTGTGACATAACCAACTGCAAATGCTTTAGTTTCATTCTGCGAATTGTAACACTGGGGTAATTAAAAGCGCAACGGAGGTAAGTAACATTTGTCACATTCGTAAATTTTAATTGGTTTTGACACCAAAACATAAAACCAAGTGCGCTTTTATGGACAACAAAGAATCAGAAAATGTGACTGCTAAAATCAGAAACAATCCTTTTGGCATAATATAAATTGTGTCAGATAAAATAAAAAACACAATAAGCGCTGCCCTTGAATAAATAAGACACATAAGTTACCTGGAAGCCAATGGGTAGATTGGAATCATTGTATCCAACCGGAATGCTTACACCCGGAATTCCTGTGAAATTTCCTAAAGTTGAAAATCTAAAAACAAAATATTCATGTTAAAAAAGTATATTTAAAATTTTAGCACATTCTGGCTTGTATTTTTGACCGAAAGGAGTGCTAAAGCTAAAAATGAATATTTTGGAGTTAAGGGGTGAAAATGGGTGAATCCAATAAAAAGTTACAAAATCTTCTGAAATACTGCGATGCACCAACCAACAAAGCATGAAACTCCCAGATGCTGTACTTTAGTCGGTACAGCCGTTTATTATAAAAATTCGTTTTGGGGCCCTGTGGGTAAAGCACTGGGTCGTTTGGGGTCAAACTTCAGAAGGATTAAATTTGGATCAATAACTAACATTTGTCCAAATTTGAATAAATTTTAAGCACTCTTTCTTGGCCAAACATGTATAACAAACCATCGTTAGACAGAGGGTGAAAAAGTTAGAAAATTCTTTAGAATACCTTACATTGCATCAACCAACAAAGCATATAACTCTCAGATCATGTACTTTAGTCAGTAGAGCCTTTTCACCTCATATTCATTGTATCCTGGTTGGCATTTGCAGCTCCATACTTGATGTCACCAGGATGTACTTTGGGTGCTGCGTGAGCGCATGTCGGAGTCACAATAACATCCACTTGTTCAAACACCTCCCTTATAATTCCAATCATTCGTGTACGTTGCTTATTTGCTTGGACATAATCCACAGCAGTTATATGGTTCCCCATTTCAAATAACATACGGTTCGGTAGAGTCTATAGAAATATTAAATCGTTAAAAAGGGTTCATGACAGCTGTGTGCAGGCAACCATGCAACTATTTACTAATAAGTTAATTTTACCACTAGGTACTTTTTACTAATAGGTTAATTTTACTAATTGGTTTATTAACTAATAGGGTTTTTTTACCACTTACTATTGCTTCTTACTTTTAGGTTAATTTACTAAAAAAAACTTTTCTTAACTGTTTCGCATCTGAGATCAAAACATTATGACGTCACTAGTGCGTTACGTCACAATCGGTTATTATCTGACGTCGATCATTTATAACATTTTTTTGCCGCGATTTTTTCAAACACACAAAAAACATAAAAATCAATTCTAATGCGAGATGCAAATTTTGACTTTATGACGTCATAGCGAACAAACTGAGTTTGTGACGTCATACTGACCCATTCATCGTAGTGATTGTCGTAATCCTTTTGTGCGGAAGTTGTCATTTCCGACAGGATTGTTATTCGATGTGCAACTGAACATTCGTTCAACTCGGCTATTTCCAAATCCACTATTTCAGCTCCGGAGCGCTCCAAGTGGTGTAAAGCACGATTGCAATGTTCTAGAACCTCTTCGGTGCAATCCTGGTAATTAGAATTGGGTTTATTTCGCTTGGTGAAAGAACACATAGCGACACAATTGCACTAAAACAATCACCAAGCCAGAAACAGCTGTGCAACGTTTAAACGTTATGGAGCAAAATAGTGAAGGGTACAATTGGTGGATAATGGCTAAACGCCCTGTAGCTACAAGGTATTATGAAGCGTTATGTGACTGGGGCTCACCAGAGAGTGAGGTTGACGCATAGTGGGTAAACACGACTGAGGTCGGGCGATTTTTTAATTTAAATATTCTAAAACCATTGAAAAACTTGCAAACCACAGACAGAAATGATTGGTAGAAATTTTTTTTTTTTACAAAATAATTATTTTCCCAAAAGCCTTGATTGTTATTTTCAATTAAACATTTTTTCTAGACCATTGTGAGCCAGTTTCCTCTGTGGTTTTTGCCCAGTTGTGGCATCGCATAGACCAGTGGTTCCCAACCTTTCGTGGACCGTGGCCCCCTTAAAGTAACTTTTTGGCCTCGTGGCCCCCTTCAAGTTACCATGTAGGACCTGTGGCCCCCTTAAAATGTAGATAGCAATCTCGCGTTGGAATGGGGTGTTAATTTTGGCCTTAAACAGGTCTAATAGAGTAAATGAGCGTGATAAACCTCACTATAAACAAATAGAATGTGAAATAGTCCATTAATTTTGGGAAAAAAGTTAAAGTGAAAATGTCTTTTAGTGGGTGTTTCTTGTGAATCTACGCCCGTGGCCCCCCGGAACACAGCTCGTGGCCCCCCTGGGGGGCCATGGGCCCTGGTTGGGAACCACTGGCATAGACTAAGTGAGGCATTGCTTTTTACCCTGTTACTCCTAACCAACTGAGTGCTGTTGGATGGCTACACTAGCTAATACAGCCGATCTCTTGTGACCAGCTGCACTGATGAGATCTTATTATAACTAAAAACATATTTTTCAAACCTCAAAAAACCTTCGATCGATCCCAATTTTTAATCCATCCAGGTTTTCCTTCAGTTTCGGCAAAATAACTTTTGGTTGGTTTGTACCTTCAGGGAATCGTTGATCGGCTCCGGCCAAAAGTGAGAACACGGCTGCCGTGTCGCGCACATTTCCACATATCGGACCTTTACGCAAAAAAAATCAATGTTAGATTTTAATAAAAATGTTAACAAGTATAAGAATTGAAAAAAAAATATCTTAGAAACAGTTTCCCTGAAAAAATACTTTATAATACACCAAACTAACAAAGCGTTAAACCTGAGGGACACGCCGAGCCAGAACCCGAGTACTTGGTACCGAGTATCGCTGTTTTTGATAATCGGCCGAGCATTCACACAAACTGACCCGAGCATTAAATTTGCATACCTTCATACGAAACTAGTGTTCAAAAAGGTATCCAAAAAACAAAAAAAGTTTTTTTAATGTGTTAAATCGGGGGTCGGCAACCTTTTAGGCGACGCATGCCAATTTACTTGTTATTTCCATGTGTTAATGACCTTATGTGCCAACGTTTTTCCAAATAATAGTGGTTCGTGCCAGCAAAAATCAATAATAAAGAGAACGCAAAGTGTTTTGTGCATGTAAGGCTGAATTTTAAGACAATGGCATGATTAAAAACTGAAAATCAGCAGTGTAACAGGTTCAATTGTTACTTCAATATAAACACGTAAATCGGTTGGCGTGCCATGAAAAACCACCTCGCAAGCCAGGGGTTGCCGACACCTGTGTTAGATGGTAGAAAAACGCGTGCTTCTGGGGCCTGTACAGGTTAATACACCACTGGTGACGTAAGTCTGCTTGGAAAGCTATAAAACTAGCGTGAAATTGGGAAGGTTTGTGACGTCACAATGTACCGAACGTGCTCGGCCGAGCATCAATATTAACGTGAGATGCTCGCTGTTCGAACAAACAGAACTTTTGCAGTTTTGGCACATCCCTATAAAACCTCAGAATTTAAATAGTCTTTATATGGTTTAGCGTCTACTATTGGGAAAGGATAAAAATGTTTTCAATTGTTAAGTGAGGAATTCAAATTTAAAAAGCAACAAATTTAAAAAACACATTGGAAACACATTTCACTCACCACAATGACTGACAGTGTTAGCATGACTGTGCATTTTTGCAGACGAGAGCCGTCCAAAAGTTGGTTTCAAACCGACAACCCCGCAGTAAGATGAGGGAATTCGAATCGAACCACCACCATCGGTTCCTATGTTAACAATATAAGTGTTGTGACGAATTGATTTTGTTCGTGATATCAGTTATAGTAAGGTTACCATATCTGCGGGGCCAAATTTTGAACGGTTTCAATACCTATCTTTGACACATGTATTAGCATGTTGTCACGTTACCAACCCCAAAACCGCCATGTTTAATACAATATTATTACTGTTACAGAGATAAAAGGCGCAGTTTTGTGTCTAAGTTAGTTACAAAACAGTTTTACAAGATCCGGTCGAGTATTGTCAGCTTTTAGTATGCATTGTTTCCAAGATATACAATATTCGCGGTAGGGTGCATTGTGCATCAAAATTATCACAGCAGACAACAGCTATAATGCAACCAGTGGTGGGATTCAGTCGGTTCGCTCCGGTTCGATAAAACCGTCTCACAAATTTTTTATGAGATCAACAAACCAGTTAGCATTACTGGTTACTGTCAATGGATTTTTTGTAACAGACCTGGCTGAAAAATATGACTTTTGTGATAGAACCGGCTGACAAAAAAATATAATCTCACCACTGAATGTAACCCTGTAACGTAAAAAATTCCCCCGTACAAAGACTTGTGAAAACTTCTGTAAGTTAGGCTACTAAAAGCTGAAGTTCCATCTGGTAACCTTATAACCACCCAAAAATGTGAAACTAACTGCAATATTTTGTATAACTATAACTAACTAGAATGGTGGCTTTCTGATATACTTCCATTTTATATATTCTATACGATATTTACCAATTTACTATACACATCATTTGATCTACACATATGATTGTTTTTGTAAACAAAAACTAATGGGTCCCCACACGCGTGTTTGTGCGGATTTGCGGTAAACAAATGTTGCGGTGATTTTTAAATTCTTAAGAACAAATTTTTAGAAAGCATTAACCCAACAATGAAAAATTTTGTTGTATTTTTTTGCACTATTATTGTCGTATAATTACGAAAACATTAAAAAAGAACGAAACAAATACTTTCAATTTAATCTCTTGCTTTGACCCAGATATTGTCGTCCAAGGTCGGGTTTTAAACACAATTTTTTCTAGAAAGCTGTAACAGTTGTGTTACAGACAATTAAAAAGCGATTTGCTGCAAGTGTATACATAACTTTTCATTTAACTTTGTTTCGCAAAACGAGTTTTTCATTTTGTTTCGCAAAACGAGTACCATTGACCTGTAGTAACCTTTAGGGTGCACACACCAAACGACTGTTTGACCTTTTGACACCGTTTTCAATAGCACGCCGTCCTTGGTGTTCAACAACACCGTTTGCCCTAATTTATACATGCCTTGAGTATTTGATTCAAAAAAAAAACGCTACGTTATGGCGAAAGAAAGTTCTGAACTGTGTTAGTAATACCTACTAATTGACCTTAAGTAACCCATGGTCATGCAGCGGCCAACCTGACAACGAGCATTTAAAAAACGTTTATCTTGCAAAAAAGTCAAGTTTATTTTTTTATATTTAGTTTGTTTAACAAAGTTTTGCTTGACAATATACGAAACCGAAGCACGCTTATTAGGTTTAAATCGCGTCATATGTGTGAAACCTTAGCCAAAACTGAAAATGTGAGTGATAACTTAATAAAACGACTTAGCATTGCTGTGCAAAACAGCTGATTTCTAATCACCGAAACGACGTCTCGTAAAACGTCTGTCCGACGTCAAGCTGAGCCCCCCCGAACTGCCCTATTATTCGTTAACGTACTCTCTTGGGACTTCTACCTACATTGTCTTTCTTGACCAAACGAGCGTTAGACACATTTACGTTTCGGGAGCCTGTGGGTGTGTCGCTGGGTTATTCGGGGTCAAACTTCAGGTGGACCAAGTTCAGATTAATATCTAACATATGTCCAAATTTGAATAAATTTGAAGCACTCTTTCTTTACTAAACGAGCGTTACAAACCAGCGTTAAAAATTTTACGTTTCGGGGGCCTGTGGGTAAACCGCTGGGTAATTTGGGGTCAAACTTCAGGTGGAGCAAATTTGGATTAATATGTAACACATGTCCAAATTTCAATAAATTTGAAGCACTCTTTCTTGACCAAACCAGCGTTAGACAGAAAAAAGAAAAAAGAAAAAAGAAAAAAAGAAAAAAAGAAAAAAAAAATACGGACAAAAACAATATGTGTCCCCTTCAGGGAAGGGGACCCATAATGAAAAGTAACAGTTATGATAAAGTAAAATGCAATAAAATCGTTTTTGCAGATTTTGTCTGAACAGAATTGATTTTGCTTAGTTACTTTAAGCCACACAACATACGTAAACTTACAGTTTATAAATTTGGAAAAATTAACTGACCCAAAAATTATCACACTCTCATATAAATGAGCTTATGACTGTAAGTAGAAAAATACCAACCCAGCGCTACAGGGACGATCCCAGACGCCACAGCTGCTGCAGATCCAGACGAACTTCCACCTGTGAAGTGGTTTTCGTTGTAGGGATTGTGACAGCGGCCGTAACCCCTGAAAAATGGCAACATTTGAAATATTTGTAATGTTATGGTTCGAAGTAAAACATATTTAGTTTGTAGTTCTAATCCCAGCTCGGCTTCTAAGATGACCCAGTGGTTAGTGCAACCGCCTTGCAATCGTAAGGTTGGTGGTTCTAATCCCAGCTCGGCCTCTAAGATGACCCAGTGGTTAGTGCAACCGCCTTGCAATCGTAAGGTTGGTGGTTCTAATCCCAGCTCGGCCTCTAAGATAACCCAATGATTAGTGCAACCACTTTGCAATCGTAAGGTTGGTGGTTCTAATCCCAGCTCGGCCTCTAAGATAACCCAATGATTAGTGCAACCGCCTTGCAATCGTAAGGTTGGTGGTTCTAATCCCAGCTCGGCCTCTAAGATAACCCAATGATTAGTGCAACCACTTTGCAATCGTAAGGTTGGTGGTTCTAATCCCAGCTCGGCCTCTAAGATAACCCAATGATTAGTGCAACCACTTTGCAATCGTAAGGTTGGTGGTTCTAATCCCAGCTCGGCCTCTAAGATGACCCAGTGGTTCATTAATCGACATAGTTTTTTGCCCATCAAAAAAGCAACTACAGATTCAAACAATATATTTACTTGTTGACATTATTTCCATTGGTCCCTAGACCAAACTCGTGCATATTCGCTACAGCGAACACAATTGCACCAAGCTCCCGTAACCTAGCAACCATAGCGCAGTCTTCTTTGCAGCTGTTGCGCCCAATAAATGTTGTTCCACTGCTACAAGTCAAACCTGTCTGCAAAAAAATGAAAAAAAAACATTTAAAAACTTTCGCAAATGTTGACTTTTACCCTACAACTAAATTAAAAATTCTTATTTATATATGGCTTTTTTGTACATTGGTCTTTACTTAAAATGATCATATTCTATGAATATTTAATATTCTAGGAACACTATACACCAGTGGTTCTCAAACTTTTTAAACATGTCGCGCATTAAGGCACACTTCGCAGATAAACATAACAAAAGTGGTTCAAAGAATATTTTATAACTTTATTGTGATGCTTTTCATTACCAATGACAAAAATATGAGCTTTAAAACAATGTCATGCACATCAGTATTTCGTCATAAAGCCCTGAAACATCATGGAATGTTTGCACTTTAAAATAGGAAATATTTCGCGACACACTAGTTTAAGAATTACTGCTATACATGGAACTTAAGAGTACTCTAACTTAATACATAACTTCCTGACAGTTTCGATAAATCAGTTTACCACCTGCACTAATAATGACAAATGATTTGATAAAACATCTACACTATGAGCAGCATTCATAGCAAAACTGAATATAAAGTATAAATATAAACGAAATAAATAAAAACTTGACCAACCGCAGGGTATTCGTCTTTTATGACAACAAAAATTCCGTCGATTGGAGATAATGTCCGTTTGTCACGATATCGATCCGTTGAAGCGGCAGCCATCTTGAAAACAAAAAAAATCATGTAGTGTTTAAACACAATATTTTTTGATTTGAGTTCATTGAGAGTTTTAGATAAAACCACTTTTCAAATGTGCATCTGGTGTTTCAAGTAAATACTATGATAAAAAAAATCAACATAGGAATACTTCAAAAAGACCTCAAAAGTGACTTGATATAAAATTGCTGTTCAACAATTGTTACAACCTTTGCAATAAAGTATATACCGAAAACCCTGGTTAATCCGAAACCGTTTGGACCAAAAAAACTTGGCAGAAACTAAGATTTTGTTACTAATCAAATTATCATTTACAGCAGTGGTTCTCAAACTTTTTTATTGCGACGCCTCTGGAAAAGCTTTCTGGTCTTGCGACACACCAGCAAATAAAAGTTATTGAGGAAACGTATTATTAAAGTTGTATTTATTGGTACAACAACAAAAAGCAACGAAACAAAACTATTCTGCGACGCCCTAGGAAAATTGAAACGACACACCAGGGCGATGCGACGCACAGTTTGAGAACTACTGGTTTACAGTATTAGTTTTTCCTTTATTGTTACCTTTTTTAGGTTCTCCGCATCAAAATCGACAATAATATTGTATTTTCTCATTCGTCCTAAAATCCTGAGGGTTTTTTCAGCAAGTTGACTTGGTGTTATTGTTCCATTTTTGTAGTGTGACAAAATTTGGCTCATCGACACAAACTTGAAGTTTTCTTCAAAAAAAAATTCTGTATTAGTCAAAGTTCAAAACTTTTCCAGTTTGTTCATCTTTTGAGGAAAAAAAATTGAACGCAAATTGCATAAAAATGCAGCGTGGCAAATTTATTAGCATGATATTAAAAATGCAAGCCACACAAACACCAGGTCAGGAGTGAACAACTACAGAGACAAGTTTGTGCGGCCGTGAACACATATATATATTAAAATATACGAATAGGCGCCTGTGGCGTAAATAAAACTCTTGCTTTAGATTTTAAAACTATAAGGGCGACCATGATGTAAATAAAACACTTTATTATTATTTTACAACTGCTCTAAATACATTTTGGGGGGCTAGAAAGATTAGTATCCATTGGCTTGAGATATTTTGTGTGCCTTATGTGTGCTAACAATGCGAAAAACAGGAACCACAAATCCATAATACAGGTTATTACATCGTAAATGGTTAATACTTTCGTCAGACTGTCTAGCATGATCTGTGGATAAAATTTGAAATGAATCTGGGCTTTTCTGGTGCCATTATAGGGTATCTATATGAGACAAACATATTTCTTTACATCAGTATTTTAATCACACAGACCCTTGCAGCCGTTGGTGAAAGAATGGATCTGTGATGCGGTTGTCAAAGTGAAAAGGTTGTGCACCCCTGCTCTAGGTGAAAAGGAAGAGCAACTAACAGCATACCTCATGTCAGATCAACATTTAGCTAACTTTCAGTAGGTGGTGCAAAGAACTGAATTATTTATTTAGTGGCTAAAGAGAGGTACCATTGAGAAGTAAGTTTTTAATTTTTTTAAATTGGAACAAGAGTTTTTTTGAAATTTTTCAGATGATACCTAACTCTAATAGCTTTACCCGTCAGCATTTTTAGAGATGAGTTGTTTTAAACAGGTGTTTGGGCTCCGTCAAAAATCATTCTGTTAAGTACCTGATTTTTGGCTCCCATGAATTAGATTTTCGACATCGGCGTGAGTGAACGATTTTTCATCGTCATGTTTCACTTGAAGGTAGGCCGTTGGATAAAATGTGGGCAGTTCTTCAAATGACGTCCTCCGAAAGTCAAAAAATTCTGCCTCGGCGTTTATATATTTTACTAACCATATATTCCCGAAAAGCTGAAAAATAAAAAAATTACATAAATTATCACGAAAATAACATTAAATGTTAATAAAGCTAAATAATTTGGTGGTTTAACATTCCAAAGGCACTGGATAAAATAGTATTACTTACAATATTTTTTTAAGTTATTTCCTAGTATAGAAGGGCAAATACCTTTAGAATGTATTTGCCCTATGTGGGACATAAAAAATGCGATTGATTTTTTTTAAGGCAATTTAGGTTTTCAAAAAAAAAAATCTTGTACTTGCATTTTGATCATTTCATTTTTTTGCTCTTTGGCATTTGGTTTAAACCACATCATTTAACTTTCAGAATCTTTGTCAAAAGTAAAGTAACCATTTTTTTAACTTAAAGATATATTTCACCAAAACAAGACATTTGGCTTTTTGGGATAATTTTAAAGCAGGTTAAATTTAGAAAACACTTGGTTAGACAATTTTAGTTTTGCAAACACCAAAAAACAAGTTTCCATTGACTTAAACACATAAAAAGCTGCATTAGAAAAACCATCGATGTCAACAAAATAATTTGTGCTGAAATACCTAGCATCAAAATTTTTTTTTTTATATTAAAACAATATATGGCATACATACCGAACTCATTAGCTTTGTAAGAAGTTTGAGTTTAAATCCACGCATTATTGGGACCTGTGAAAAAATAAACCACATTTTAGATTACATTGGAACCGTGCACTCAACACAAAGTATATGCCAACTTTCTCAGTGCCTAATACAACTAACAGCTATAGACATTGTATAACGAAGCTTAATAGTGCATTATCTATGTGTAATATACCACCATGTTACATTAGATAAGATTGACAAAAATTCATTACTGGCATCAGCCCTGAAGTGCCCTGCAGACTAGCGATCATGGCACACTCCTATAGAAATCATAGTACACCAGGCCCATTGAAGGCGCCCAGTCGCAAAGCATCCCCACATGACAAGGCATAGAAAAATCTAGCCTACAGTGGAATTCGAAGCCATGGCAATCCAGCCTTTCAAGCGCTTGTGCTAAATATCAATCTGGCGATCCCCTACTACGAAGCTGACATGTGCAGTATACAAGGCAGGCAATGGTGCTTGTGATTCGACTTTCACCACTGCCTGTGAAGCTTAGTTGGTGGAGCGCGAGTCCCGGAAAGACCCCTGTCGTGGTCTCGAATACCCACTGCAGGCTAGATTTTTCTAGCCTGTACCTTGCCATATATGCGAATGCTTTCAGCATAGGCCTGACATACTATGATTCATTTATAAGTGTGTCATAATCATTAGGGATGTGCCAAAATTGCAAATGTTCTGTTTGGTCGAGCACCGAGCATCTCACTTTAATGCTCGGCCGAGCACGCTCGGTGCATTATGACGTCACAAAAAATCCCCTTTCTACGTTTTAGCTCTGCAAGGTCTCTTACGTCACCGGCGGTGTTTTATTAAGCTGTACATGCCCTTTTAAGTACGTGTTTTTCCACTATCTAATGCATTTGAAAAATCATTCGTTTTTGTTCATAGACACCCTTTAGAACGCTAGTTTCGTATGTTAGCAGGGCATGAATATGCAAATTTAACGCTCGGGTCAGTTTTTGCAACTGCTCGGCCGAGCACCGAGCATTAAAAACAGCGATGCTCGGTACCGAGTACTCGGGTTCTGGCTCGGCTCAGCCCATCCCTAATAATCATATACATATATGTTATACTACAATACCTCTCAGAAATTTAACACCATTCAATTCAGTACTTAGCCAATACAGAACATTTACAGTTTTATTTCATTGTCCTGAATGCACAAAATTTATGTCACTAATACTGCTTTTGCCAGTTTGGAAACCTAAATAAGATTCTTATAAGAATAAAATTTTGTTTAGTCAAACCTTTTTATTTGACAACTGTTTTTTTACCAGTATGTTTACTAATGAAAGGTTTTGGAACTGAATATGCATTTAAACAGACTGTACAGTCCACAAGTATGCAATAAACTGGAATAATTTGCAATATAGCAGAAAATATATTGAACATACCTGAATAAACTTTTTCTTATACGATTTGTCATCATAACAGTTCTGTTTCCGGCAGATATACGCACGAGGTCCTCTGCCATGTCGTCGCAGAAAAACAAACCATAATACAACCGAAGAAATTATTAATGTCAACAAAAATTCCATGTTCTTCACCTAATGCACACAAATGTATTAAGAGTCAATATGCCAAAAAACATTAATCACATTAACTTTCAATTTAGTTGAAACTTTTTAGTATCTTAACAGAATTACTAAAAGTACACGCAACAGAAAAACCAAAAAACGATTTAAACCAAGTTTGTATGACAGAAAATACCACAAAAACAATAATAAAGCAATCTTTACTACAATGAACTCAAGTCCGGGATTTGAATTTTTGAAATTTAAGGACCACATTTTGGAACTGTTGACAACTGGTAAGAGAAATAGACAGAAGGCATGAAAGTGTCCGTAATCTGTAGTTTTGGGAAGGTATAACGCTTGATGTAGTTTTCAACAGCCCGGTCTCCAGCCTTATGGTCAGGCACGTAACCGGTACCAACGATGTTAAGGGCCTCCGATTCGACCGTTTCCTTTATGATCTTTAAGTCATGCCGATCTTTTTCAGCATCCATAAGTGGGATGAGCAACTTTTCTGCGCTAAGACTCTCTTTCATTTCATCACGGCACAGTTGTCGCTGTCTGAGATGCAGGCGGAACCCGCTGAGAGTGATTGCAGTTACTAATCCGAACATCATGTAACCGGACGGGCCCCGGACAGGCAGGTTCCGTTTGTAAGGAATACTTCCATAGCCACCGGGTGGCGGCATGTCCTGCCGGTATTTTATGTCCGACCAGCCTGTCGACATAATTCTATTTGATTTTACCACCTTAAAAGAAAAAAAACAGGTTTTTCGAGTAGCAAAATGAAGTTTGTAAACTAATTCGAATTTGGAACACTATATGCGGATCTATTAATAAGTTTAATGATGAAAATACCAGCCCAAATAAACGTAAAAAGCGACATGCCATCATCAGTAAATTGAGTTTTTAAAGTGCCTATTTTACTGCACTTGTACACAAGTACATGATTACTAGTATTTTATATATTTAAACACTATCTATAAACTTGATATTATGCCTGGCAGCAATACTTTATTTACTGATCATAAAACTTGGTCAACAACAGATTTTTCTTCTAATTAATGAAAGATTAAAACATGTTTTGGTCACATTGGCCGGTCATAAATGTGTGATTGTATGTGTAGCACACAACTATGGCTGGGGTAATACTAATAGACATAGGAACTTGGTAAGGCAGTCTGACATGTCTTGTAAACAGAAGCAAAGAATGTATGCAAACACATTGTACAACAATTTACTGTTTAAATTTCCATGTACCCTTGTTGATTTATTTCCACAAATGTCCAAATAAAACATAATTTTGGAATTGCATCTTGAAAATTTTATAAAAAGGCATCTTGGGTTTATGCTTAACATGATGTACTGATACTGGGCATATTATTTAACTTGTTAAAATCCAATAATAATTTAATGAAAAACACGACTTTGCACACATTAAATAGGTGTTTCAAAAAGCGTTGCTGGAACTCAATATTAATGCTTGTCTTTTTTGACAGACTACTCAAGGTTCAATATGCAATTAGATTAAATATGAACAAACCAGTATATTACAAATAATAGGCCAAAATATTGGTTTCAGTATGCAATTAAACAGAGTATGCAGTTAACTGGAATCAATCAATAGAATAACGTTTGGGATTCTGTATGCAATAAATGAATTGCAAATAACCATAATTGTTTGCACTAAAAACCACACCCAAAATGAGTCCAATACTATAACTTCCTTCGTTTTTTCGGAGCAAATTTTGTTTCTATTTGTGGGTACATCGCTTGCAAGTCTGTCCAGTTTGTGTCCGGGCCAAAATGTTCCAAGAGTTGTTGTTTGCTCAACGTATACCCGCTGTGTCTCCATATTGCAAACAAGGTACTCATTGCCGGTGCTATCTGTTTCCCCTTGATCTGGCCACGAGACTTGACTTCTTCGCCACCTAATGGAAAGCTGGGAACTTTGAAATTTGTGAAATAATCCAAAGCTTCAATGTCACCGGCAAATTTTAAAAGCTCGTGCAAGTTGGACAATAAATCTTGTCGAAACCTGTATCCACTTACTAACATTTCCATGTAGGCATTAAAACGGTCATTTCCTTTAGGCAGGGTGTGTTTGTATGCAACAATAAACCAAAGAATATGGTATTCTGCATTAGAAAGTTTCAGCTTTTCGCAACATATGTCCACCTCGTTTAAAGTATTAAACAAAGCCGCCAGTGGCGTTACATGGTGCATGTTTAAATGTCTGGCCTTCGCACAGACATTTTCAAGTAGATCACTGTTAAGTTCCGAAGGTAAACCCAAATAAGGGAACAACCCACATTGATGCATACACTTGAAGCTTTCAAAAACAAACCTACCACTGAGTATAAGCTTTAATTCCATCCAAAGACGCTCACCGGAAATACCAGCCAGTCCATGAGCATTTTTAGTGATGCAATTTAATGTTTCAACGTCATGTTTTGTATTGTCGTCAGCTATTTTTCCAAAAAATCGAAAATATCGCAAAATTCTTAAAAAGTCTTCTTTTATTCTTTGCTCCGCTTCACCAACAAACTTGACTCTAAGATTTTCAAGGTCATCTTTCCCATTGTAAAAGTCAATAAGCTGACCATCCAAGGTCAAAAACATTGCATTGAAGGTCAAATCACGGCGTGAAGCATCTAAAAACCAATCATCTGTAAAAACAACTTCTGCATGCCGTCCGTCAGTCACTTTATCAATCCTTAGTGTTGTGATTTCCATGTTTTGCTCCGCTATTCGGCATGTAACAGTTCCGTGTGAGATCCCGTTAGCTGAAATCAGTCGAATATTTTGTTTTTCAAACATTGCGACCATTTGATCAGGCGTTGCCACCGTTGCAAGATCAATATCTTTAGGTTCTTTGTTCATTAGCAAATCCCGCACCGCACCCCCACACAGACGTAGTTCATAATTATTGTCTTTAAACAACTTTTGGACTGTCTTTAATCCTTCAGTAAACAGGCTTTGAAACTGAGGAGTGTTAATTTTAACATCAGCAGTCGGCTCGGGTTGTTTACAAATGTCGGCAGATAACATTTGCGATGCAGCTTTACTGGAGAATCTAGCCTTGGAAACTGTGATGTTGCTCAGTTGGCGATAGCGAAAAATTTCCAAAAGTCCTAAAGAATTAAAGGATCGATGTACGACACCGCAAAAACGCTGAAGAGGCCACATAGATTAATTTGTGCATCAATAAGCTTTTTAGCAAATGGAATACAAAGATGTTCCTAAATTAGCTGATGAAAACAGAGTTTCGGGCATTTTCTGTGCTAACAAATTAAAAAACAGAAAATTTTTACATGCAAAAATGCAAAATGAAGTTTCCCAATTTAAAAGTTTTTCTGTTCCTAATGAAAAAGTATTTCTTAAAACACGGCAAATTTTTGCATCTATAATAGCAAAGAGTCTGTAGTTCTTTATAAAATATTAATTAGCAAACAAAATTACAACTTAATTCAGAATTTATGATTTAATTTTGTTGAAAACTAAAACAATGACCTTTTTTGCAACGATGGCAAGTACAACCATAGAAATCAATAAACATTTTGCAAAATATTGCAAAAGTAAATATTTTTGCGCTTAAACGATGGTAACAGAACTTTTTTTACTGTAAAATGCTGTATATTTATTAAAAATAAATTACAACGTCCAAAATGGTTGATAAAAATGCGCTTTAGGCATTCTTACTTTTAAAGTTGTCGTCACAATGCAATAGTTGTGATGCAACAAAAGGCAAAACTAAGTTGTATTTTCAGTTTACCGCATTAATTGGCATTGCATTATGCCTGCCTAAAAAAACAAACTTTTTTGTACAAAAAAACGTCTGCAACTATCAAAATGAGTCAAGGCCTACATTACTTAACATGTCCAAAGGAGTTGACGTAGATATGGTTAACACTGATGAAAGTTCTGCTAAAGAAAATGCCCACGAGAAACGGACCGATGGTCTGCATTCAAGTTTATCTGAATCTTTATTTCGCGGTGAAAATCATCAAAGTTCAGGACGGAAACGTGCAAAAAGTGTCTCGTTTGCCGACACTCGAGGTCTTAATTTGGAAGAGGTACATTTTACACTTTAATTAAACGCAAAACTTTTTTTAGTCAAGTGCTAACATATACCGTATGAAACTTAATATACTTTAAAATTATGTGCAAATGACTGTTACTCCCAAGTCCCAACAAATTGGAATGTCGTTAAATAACTACACCATGTATTGGCCTGCCAATCAAACTTTCGGGCCTAAACGGGCTTCTTAAAAACGATTCAGGTCCGGGCCCGGTTTCGGCTCTAATTTCGGTCCCGTTTACAGCTCTGGGCTACATTAGCCAATACGGCCGATCTTTCGTCACCAGCTGCACTGGTGAGACCTTATAGGTCGAAACAATGCGCACTGTAAAAAGCTTATGTGGAAGCGATTAGACAAAAGTTGTGTAAACTGTCTTTAAGGTCAAAAAATATCGAAATTTGTCTTGCAGCTCCAAACAACGTTCCAGTAAGCTTTAAAATAACACATAAAGTGATTTTAGGGCTAAAACGGTTTGTTTGAAATTCGCATCACTTTTACAGCGATATAATTTAACTTTTAAGTTATTTCTTTTGTAAGAAATGTGATTAGCCTATAAACCATTTTTTTCCGCAAACCATATGATAACCTGTACGCATTTATCAAACTTCACGTAATTGTGCAGCAAATTAATTATTTTTTTAATTTAGATCCGAGAATTCGACGGTTCAACCGATTTCGTTGTGCGGCGTTCTTTTTCTTCTATGACGTCACAAATGAACGACGTGCAACAATCGAAACTAGAGATCGAAAAATACTTTCTACTTTTTCCCCAGCCTTCAGTGAACTATCGAAATTTTATGCGGACTTTATGGACTCAAAACGTTTCCTTGCATCTTGCTTGGGTCAAAAACGATCAGCTCATTGGATCTGTGTTCGTAGTTAACCTTGCCTACAGCAAACAAGTCGACCTTCGAGTGACCTTTGACTCTTGGAAAACCTTTCAGCATTTCAGGGGAAAGTTTTCACGCTCCGACAACGAGCACATCGATGTTTTCGATTTCAGCTTTTCAATCCCTGAAAAATGCCGGAAATTGAACTTCTGCGTGCGATACCAGTGCAATGGCGCCAACTTCTGGGATAATAACCGTGGACTTGACTATTGTGTGGCTGCTCACATGACTTCGCCTGGCGACGACCTAGTTGGTGACACAGCAGCGTTTGTCACGTGATGTTACAGAGGTCGAAATAAATCGCTTAGTTTTAAATTCTAAACAAGAAGTTTTACCAATGGCCCTTCAAACATGTTTGTCTCGAAACAGGTGTTTTTTTTTCAGCGTTTAACTCGTGTTTAAGGGATAAATGATAAAAAAACGAGTATGCCTGCATTTCATTAGCTGTCATGACAGCTCCAAAACCTTATTCTGATTTTGTTTGTTACCAAAAGGCATTCTAATCTAACCTACGGTTACCAGACCTTAGAAATTTCTGGCATTTCTGTAATGTTGGTGTCCGAACATAAGTTTTCAAAGCACTCTTATTGTCCAGGATTTTCACGCTAAGTAGCCTAACCTCCACTAGTTTCACAATTATTTTTAAGGGTCTAGTACTCTAGTCTAAATTCTAGAACAGGGGTGGGCAATCTTTTTTACTGTGGGGCCAATTAAAATTGTCAAAAATAGATCGCGGGCCGCACCTGTGTATACCACAAGGTGATTTTACTTCGTTGCTTACCAAATATGCTTAAATAGCCTACAAGTAATTCGCATTTGATTCTAGCAGCCTAATGTCAGGTCGCAGAAAAATAGCACCAGGCGCACTAATCTGCTAAAAAATATGTAATAATTGGACTCGTTTGCCAGTACAGTAGAAATTCAAGTGCTGTCTCTGCGGGCCGCACAACTTTTAATAAAGGGCCGCATTTGGCCCGCGGGCCGCAGGTTGCCCACCCCCCGTTCTAGAAGGTATTACCTTTAAGCGGTTGTCTGTGCTGATTTTGATGCACGATGCACTCTACCGCCTATATTCATGCGACTACGCGCCTTGAAAACTAACAGTATTCTGAAAAAAGTGCTGGATCTTGTAAAACTTTGTGTTTTGTAACTTGTTGAGAAACAAAACTGCGCTTTTTTGTGATAGTAATGATATTTTGTCAAAAACCTTTTTATTGCTCTGCGGACCGTTTGAAACCGAAATTTTATCGGGTACCGGCCTTCATTAAGCAACATATGTTGAGCAACGAAAATTAATAACAGCTTATACAAGTCTAGTTGCTTCATTTATCATATCTGAAAAAAAGATGTTTTAAACTTAAAGCATTTAAACCAGTGGTTCCCAACCTTTTTGTAGTCACGGACCCCTTTTATAAATTTTATAGGTCCGCGGACGACCAACGTATTGTAGTCTTGTTATGTTTTTCGTTTCTTGCATTATACGTTATTAAACTTTCGCTTTTTGGGGCAGAATTTTAATCAACCTTCACAGTCCTTCAGTCTCAATAAAGTTCTGTACAGTAGCAGTCAGTGCAACAAAGAGATAAATTTTATGGTGTACAATACCCGAAACAAAGCACAATAAGTTCTATTGTTAATGTGTGTTGTGATGTCACAATGGAGGAACAATCACAAGCTTCCTTTGATAAACAGTTTGCACTCATATACAGGATTGTAAAAATGGTTTGGGAACTTAAAAATATTGTATTGTTGTTAATGCTACTACAAATGTTTGCCTCCATGGACCCCCTGAAACCATCTCATGGACCCCTTGGGGGTCCGCGAACCCCAGGTTGGGAACCACTGATTTAAACAGAAAAGTCTGTAGAGCACCGCTGCAAGTATCCGGGTCCCTGATGAATTAATTTGGCAAGTTTACCCAAGAGCGCCATCTACCGGATATAACATTCGCCGTTTTTAAACCACAAAAAATGCCCAAAACCAATTTTTAATGTCTAACACTCAACTTTTTTTAATACAGTATTTGTGTTCTATGTCAACCTAACTTGTACAACAGTAAAAATTTTATGAATGATCAAATTGCAACAAAAATTATTAAGCAAATGTCGAAAGTCACCACAAACTGAAAAAACAACTTAAACTATGTGTGACCATACGCAACAGAATTTGAAAAAACAGCCATGGGCCATAAGAAATGGTCACACTTGGACACCCCTGCATTTTACGAGCACATTCTCACTGACAAAGCTCTAAATCAGTGGTTTCCAACCTGGGGTTCACAAACCACCAAGGTGTCTGTGAGATGGTTTCAGGGGGCAGTGAAAGTAAACATTTTTTAGTATCATCAACCAACAGTAAAATATTGTTAAGTTTCCAAACCGTTTTTTACATTCCTACCCACAAGTGCGGATTGTTTATTAAACCTATGCATTAGGGAAAACTACTTTTTTGGGATTGTTATCTCCATTGTTACATCACAACACACATGGACAATGGAATTTATAGTGCTTTGATTCAATCTTTGTACACTAGAAAATTTATCTCGACTGTTACGGTACAGACTTTCATTAAGATATAACGACTGTAAAGGTTGATTAAAATGCTGCCCCAAGAGCAGAAGTATAATAACGTATAATGCAAGAAATAAAAAAACATAGAAAATACTTCATATGGGGGTCTGAAATTTATAAAAGGGGTCCGTGACTACAAAAAGGTTGAGAACCACTGCTCTAAATTAACAAAAAAAGCTAATTTTTCAAAGCACAAATACCAAAATGAGCTATGTCACAAACTACATTGCTTTAAAAAAACTGCATGTTAAACAAGCAATAAGATTAAATAGCTAAATTTGTCAAATGGACAGTCTCTAGATTTTTTTGCACTATCGATACAAAAAGTTATATATGTAAAAAAAAGAAATATAGTCCTATTATTCGCACTAACAAAACAGTCAGCACATGTATTTTAAACTGGTTGATACAAAAATATAATTAGCATGAATGATGATGGAAAAATGCAACATAGGTAGCAAAAATATATAATATAATCATAAATTACAATAGAAACAAAGCAGAAAAAAAATGTTAATGTGATTTGACTGCTTGTAAAATGATCCAAGCTAAAAAGTTCTAAGCCATTTAAAAATATCTTGAAATCCTGTTTTATCTTGACAACTTGTTTCAACTACAGACATATAACTTTCACAGACTAAAAACAATTGATTTAGTCGCAAAAGATATTTCATTTCATTCACACTAGTGACTGACAAAATATCTGATTTATTGAGCACAACTAATGTTGGCAGTTTATAAGCTAACACTTCTTTTAGTTGAATCGAAGCAACCGATATTTGCTGCGGGTTTGAAACATCAATTACAAATATAATTCCTTTTGCTTCATCAAAGTAACTTTTCCAAATAGGTGCCATTGAGCCCCCAAGTTCGCGGATTTCTATGTGGCTCCTTTTTCCAAGACTTATGTTGTTTATGTTTGAGCCAACCGTTGGTATTGTCGCCGGCAGCTCAACAAAATCGTTTTTCGATGTTTTTTGTTTGCTATCTTGCATCAAAAGTTTCAGTAATGTCGATTTTCCGCTGCCCGATGGCCCCAGTAACAAAATCATACTGATTTAAATCTATATATCCATTAAAAAATCTGGCAGTTTACACAAAATAAAAAGCATGTTACTATATGTATGTTAAACAGATGCAAGCTACAGCCATTTCTCAAAATATTCAAACTGTGTAATAAAGTTATTCAGTTTGTTTCAATTTGAAAAATTTATGAAACCTAAATTAGGCCATAAAAGATAAACACAAATTTATAACTGACATCAGCAGCCCTCAATGGGCCTGGCGTACTGTTATAAGCCAGGAATGGTAACATAATGCTTTTTATTAATTGGAGAAAAAGGTGGTCAGAAAGCAATAATATTGTGAGGGGCTTTGGGCAATTTTATAAGTTTATGATGTTAAATCTAATGCTTTTGCATGACAACCACTGTCCACTACAATATCAGCCTTTTAAAAAAATTGATAGAATAAAAAAATATCTTGCTTACAGAACCAGAATATTTTGGCTGGACTTATTTGCAAAAGTAGACAAATTTAACAATTGGCTTTTATTGTCATGTTTTTTTACTAGCTCCAATCTGCTACAATAAAAACAAAAAGTAATGAAATGTCCCTCATTGTAACAATTATTATTTTAGTGTAATACAGTCAGCAAGCAATAGAAATTTTACCTAGAGGAAAAATTTGAATTTCAAAAAACTTTTGGCAAGACTGGAAATTTTTTTTTCACACAAAGACAGGAAGATTTGCAAAACAAGAATATTAAACTGAGTAGCACGCAGATTTAAACCAATACCTTACTAGTCTCGGACAAAAACAGAACAACAATTAATCAAAATAAACACAGAATTTTTTTCTGACAATTTCACAAAAGACAATAAACTTGCATGTACCGCCACCTAACGTCCATGCACACCTTTCAAATTGTTCCGCATTTAGCGCAAATGAGCATCGAAAATTTGCAAAAAGAAGAAAAAATGTGTTTATTTTATTATCCTTTTTAGACCAATATTTTGTGATATTTCGGCTTAGCTTCGACTTTTTGCATCTGTTTAATGCATCTTTAAGCTGTTTATCACCTCTTTTATTATTTTTCATACATTTGCATTTACCATACTTTTGTATTAGACTAAATGACAAAAACAAAATGAAAACTAAGAAATAAATAAAATGAAAACTAAGAAATACAGTTTAGTCAGCGGTGGGATTCAGCCGGTTCGCACTGGTTCTATAGAACCGTCTAACGAAATTTTATGAGATCAGCGAACTGGTGAGCATTACTGGTTACTTTCAATAGATATTTTGTAACAGAACCCGCTGAAAAATATGACTTTTGTGATAGAACTGGCTGAACAAAAAATTTGATTCCCACCACTGAGTTTTGCTTTTTAGTAAATATGACGTAAAATATTTATTTGTGTAAAGACTGAAACAATTTTATCGGAATAAACAAATGAATCGAAAAAATGTAAACTCAAAATTACTGCCCAAATCGCCTAATATTTTTCCTGAACGTTTTATCGTTATTATTTAAATCGAATCAGTTCACGATTTGTTGCCAAATAGCTCGCCTGGTTCAAATGTATTGATTTTTTACACCCGGTTTCCAATTTAGATAACAGGCATTAACATATCGATCCATGGTTGCTTTGCTTAAATCCTCAATGGCCGCTTGGAAAAGCAATTTCAGGGCTCGCTACACAATCATTGATTCAAATGACAAACAATTCCACTTTCAAATTAATTGGTCTTTTGACAAAAGATCTCGGTAATAACTGAAGCTACAATACTGCTATAAAATCTAATTTACATGAGCAGAAAATATACCAAAATACTAAAACGGTGGTGTTACATCTATACATTGTTACAGCCAACTCCAAAAAAGCCCAGCTTGGAAAATATTATTGTTTCCAGTAAATATAAAAGCATACAGCCAATATGATGAGCTGTAGACAGTGCATACTGTTTCTTTTTTCGTTAATGCCCAGTTGTGGCACCAAACAGGATAGGTGAGGGATGACTTTTTACCCTGTTGCTTCCAACAAACTGGAGTGCTGGAAGATTGCTTTACTGGCCAATACGGCCTATGTCTTGTCACCAGCTGCACTGATGAGACCTTATAGGTGGTGGAAACAGTGTGCACTGTCTGTAGTTTTTATTATACCTCCGTTTTCTAAACTGCTTTAAATCTGAGTCTCAATCCTGAAGTAAAAAAAAATTATGAAAGAATAGAGAAATGCAGCAGATTATTGATCGACTGTACCTTAACTCAATGGTAAACCACCAAACAGTGACTTTTTGCCCAGGACAGTCATATTATATTTCATTTTCCACATTTGTTGAACAAACTCAACTACAACAAAGTTAAGTACCTACGTCACAACGAGCAAATTGTGACGTCATCCATATTCAGTTTTTCGACCGGAATAAAAACGACAGATGACGTCACAAAAGAGAAACGCGAATTTTTTGTACACATTGTTACGTCACCGACACTTCTATGACGTCATCGATTGTTACGGAAGGTCGTTGTTACGTCACAACGCAAAATTCATTTAAATGCAAAACTCAATTGATGCAAATTTCATTTAAATGCAAAATGAACAGTATTTTGACTTTGTGTATGACGTCATAATATGATATACGATGACGTGGCCAATGAAGGCTAGTGACGTCATAGAAGGGAAGCTACCACTGTCAAGGATGTGAGAAAAATTACTGAAGCGGTAAAAAGAAATGACGTTGGGTTTGTGATTGGGAGGAATAAAATAAAAGCAGAAGTAATTTACAAAAAATAATAAAGAAAATACAGAGAAAAGGTTTCCTCAAAAAAGTTCATTTTTTCATCAGGATAAAACAACAATGATTTACAACGACAACAAATAGAGAGGACCGCATGTAAATACTGTCTTTGCTCGTCACCATGGTGATGATGACGTAATATGCCACGTCATAGGAGGGGAGGGGTGGCAGTTTGTTGTGTTTCGGCCCCGGTCATTTTCACTTGGGTCGAGGACTTTGCTGCCTGTCAATCGAAATACGTCATTTTACTACAGGTAACAAGCGCTGTAGTTGACTGCACGAATCTCGTTAGGAAACCCGCTTTAAGCTTACAAAGTCGTGCATGTAACCAGCGCTGTGGTTGACTGCACGAAGCTCGTTAAGAAACCCGCTTTAAGCTTGCAAAGTCGTGCATGAAACAAGCGCTGTGGTTGACTGCACGAAGCTCGTTAAGAAACCCGCTTTAAGCTTGCAAAGTCGTGCATGAAACAAGCGCTGTGGTTGACTGCACGAAGCTCGTTAGAAAACCCGCTTTAAGCTTGCAAAGTCGTGCATGAAACAAGCGCTGTGGTTGACTGCACGAAGCTCGTTAGAAAACCCGCTTTAAGCTTGCAACGTCGTGCATGTAACAAGCGAGCTTTAGCGCTACCTACCGGAAAATTTAAAAGAGTCCACAGTCCTTAAGGTTGTTCTTAATGATGACGTCAGTGACGGCGTCGAACACAAACTGAATATTGTTGGTGTCGGTGGCGCAGGTGAAGTGGGTGTAGATTTCCTTGGTGTCTTTGCGCTTGTTCAGGTCTTCAAACTGCAACTGAATGTAGGCGGCGGCTTCTTCGTATGTGCTCTGGCCTGAAACGGGAAACATTGGTTGTGTAAGTCGCAAGGTAGGTGGTTCTAATCCCAGCTCGGTCTCTAAGATGACCCAGTGGTTAGTGCAACTGCCTTGCAATCGTAAGGTTGGTGGTTCTAATCCCAGTTCGGTCTCTAAGATGACCCAGTGGTTAGTGCAACCACCTTGCAATCGTAAGGTTGGTGGTTCTAATCCCAGTTCGGTCTCTAAGATGACCCAGTGGTTAGTGCAACCACCTTGCAATCGTAAGGTTGGTGGTTCTAATCCCAGTTCGGTCTCTAAGATGACCCAGTGGTTAGTGCAACCACCTTGCAATCGTAAGGCTGGTGGCACAAACGTTCTAATCATCATCATATTCACCTGTGTATTCGGGAAAGCAGATGGTCAGAGGGGACTTTACAATTTTCTCCTCAAACAAATCCTTCTTGTTGAGGAAAAGGATGATCGAGGTTTCGGTAAACCATTTGTTGTTGCAAATCGAATCGAATAACTTCATCGACTCGTGCATACGATTCTAAACGAAAAAAACAAAACAACGCTAAAATTTGAGTTAGATCATAGCGTTCAATTAAGGTTAGTTTGGAATAAACTTAATTAAACTGGTTTCGTCAAAAGATCTTACTCGCCTGCTGATTTTGGAATCACTCTACATTCAGGAACACAGCCCCAGAGCTAAATGTAGATCAAAATTCGACCCCGGTATACCTTTTTAACACATGACTTTTTATCGCCGTTATCTTTACTTTTTAACCTGCCTTTCGCGCTTGTGTTTATTGCCTATACTGGTTTATTTCTTACTAATGTGCAGCAAGCAACTAAGTGTTAAAAGTTCTGCACATTAGGAGTTACATTTCTGATAAAAAAACCCAAATATTTAGGGTACAAAAGTAAAAAATAAGTGAAACCAAGTAAAATTTGCAAAGCTCTTTAGACCATTTGTGTAACAACTACCAGTATGAAGATATTGGCTCATATACTAAGTATGTCCCTTTTCAAAATCTCACATTTTGAGGGCCTGTGGGTAAGGCTTAACCAACTGGGTTAAAATTTATAGTACACTGTGAAAAATTGAGATTTTCAGATCACTTATGCTTGACCAAAACATGTGTGCAAACTTGGGCTGGACAGAAAAAGACAGACAGGCAAAACAATGACTTTTAAAAAGAACGAGTAACAAACCCCATCATCAACAATAATATGAAACTCCAGAATAATGCACTTTGACAAGTACAGCTGTTTTTAAAAAATTAACGTTTTGGGGGCCTGTGGGTGAACCCTTGGGTCATTTGGGGTCAAACTTCAAGAGGATAAAATATAGACAAATAACTGACATCTGTGTAAATTTGAATAAATTTGAAGCACTGTTTCTTGACCAAACCAGCGTTTAAAAAAAATGTTTTGGAGCCCTATGGGTGAACCGCTGGGTCATTCGGGGTCAAACTTTAGGAGCATCAAATTTGGATTAATAACTAATATTAGTTGAAGTGTGAAATAAATTGAAGCACTCTTTCTTGACCGAACAAATTGTTTTTTGATCTTACCATTTCTTCATCCTCAGCAAGAACAAGGTCGTAAGCAGACAGAGCAACGCAGAAAATAATTGCGGTTACTCCTTCAAAACAATGAATCCACTTCTTTCGTTCAGATCGCTGGCCACCAACGTCAAACATTCTGTTGAAAAATTTTTTTTATTTCTGTTTCTCAACAAAAATATGGAACAAAATTGTTTTTTGTTCTTTTTCTTTGATTTAGTAATTTATGGATGGATCAAAATTTTTAATATAATCGATAGTTTGCTTTCTATTTGACAACATATTATTAAACAAAAAAGTTTGATATTTTGTATTTACATTATTACATATAGCTCGAATTTTTAGGGTAAATTGTTTTATAAAGCTTTACAAACTATACTAATCCACATTATTTACACATTTAAATTTTAGAAAAACTGTAAAAAATTATAGATAGTATTTTATAACACCATTGACAAAACCACAAATATTTGGCAACACTGCAGCACAGCACAGTTACAACAAGACAAAATAATAAACAGACACTTTTCACAGTAACATGCACCTTGTTCTTACTGTTCTTGCAGTGATGGGAAGGTATGAAAATTATTTCATTTTGTTTTTGGCAACAAAATATGAAAAAGTGAAAACAGTAAGGCTACTTAAGGCAGAAACTTTCATCTATTAAACAAATGTCAAAACGTATGTTTTTGGTAGTAGATTTAGTCTATCTATATGAGGTAAACAATAGCAGAAAATTGTTAACAAAGTAAAGTTTTTTATTCATTTGCTGATCTAGTTTTGAAGTCAACCAAATTTAATTTTATGTTTTTGGGACCTGCGGGTGCTGGGTCATTCAGGGTCAAACTTCAGAAGGATCAAATTTGGATAACTAACTAACATCTGTGTAAATTTAAATGAGTTTAAAGCACTCTTTCTTGACCAAACACGTATAACAAACCAGCATTTGGCAGAAAAAAATATGTGCCATCTTCAGGGAAATTTTGTGAAAGCGTTTTTTGGACAGTTTTGACATTAATCACAATTCTGAAAAGATAACGATTTCATACAACAGTCCTTCCTGTTTCTTACAAAAAAAGTTCTTTCTTTACAAAAATCTTTTCTGTTTAGAATCTCTGTGTTTCAAGATCAACTCACTTGAAAGTCAAGTCTTTAAAGTTAAAGTGAACCTCCACTATTCCAGTGGTTTTAACTCTCGTTCTGAGGACATCTTGTTGTGTCGGGATGTAACCGGAACTCGTTAAGCGCTCCAGCGAATCCAGGTAGCTATGGCAACAACAACAAACAACATGCTAACGAGTTCATGCAACATAAAAAGCTCACTTGGTGTGTGTTGGTTGCTTTAATACACGGATATTTGAGTGGCTAAGTTGTTACTCTTTCCAAAAAAATAGCTCTTTTGTTTAAAATTTTTAGAAAATCCAAATAAAAATCAATTTTTAATTGAGTATTTTGACTTGTATCTTAAAATTACTAAACCACCAACACCAAGAGCATAGCAACCAACACAGAAACAGCAACAAAAAACAACAAAGACAGCACTGTGGGGACACCTAGTGACAGACAGGCCCTCACTTAAAATGTAAATCCTTGTGTTCGAACTGTGTTTCCACGATACCAGTGGTTTTTACACGAGAGCGTAAGACGTCCTGCTCTGTGGGGACGTAATCAGATGATACCAAGCGGTCTAAGCTATCCAAGTAGCTGATATAAAAGTATGGTTAGTAAAAAATAGGTAGTTTATGATTGCCTAATTATTTTCACCTTGTTAAACAAAATTTGAAATAAATTTCCTAGTCAAAGGATGAAAAAACAATCTTAACCCAATAACTTTTTTTCTTACAAAATTTTTTTTCGCAACTTTGGCAAAATAAAACGAATTTCTAAGATTTTTTTTATTTTATTTTAACCTGATTAAGCAAAAGTGTAATCAAAGTAGATCAAACTCTGTGAAATCAAACACCAAATTTTCAAAAAAGTAAGGCAAAAGTTTTTTGGCAGTTTCATTCATGCAGAAATTTGTATTTTCGTAAAAATATTCATTACATGTTTTACACCCAAGCCAATTGTGACATCACACATGGATTGTGACATCATAAAACACACATAAACAACGGGCACTGGGGTAAAGTTGACGTGAGGACAGAGAATAGTCTTGTTCTAATTTTGTCTAGACTTGATAGGGTTATGCCAGAACACAAGGATTTTATGAAGGCAAATTCAGTATTTCCTATTTTTTTTTACCACAAAACTTTAGAGACTACTTAACATGCCTTCAATGGGCCTGGTGTACTATGATTTATAAACGAGTATGCCGTGATCACTGATCTGAGTGAACGTCTCACAGCTTTTCCCAGTATATCCTTGGCCTTTACATAAGGATTATATATTGCTGTACATTTAACAGACCATAGCTAAACTAGTAGGTTAATGCCAGCGAACATTTTTGAGGTAATTTGAAACAAAAGAAGTAAGGGTTAAGTCTTTTAGCCTTTTACCCTCTCATAGAATTGTAGAATTGACCGAAAAATTGTAATATTTCCAAACCATGGATTGACTAAAGGTGCTTTGACTAAATGTTTGGCCCATAATATTTTGAAACAGTCCATTAAGGCAGGGGTCCGCAAATACTTTTTGGCGTGACCCTAAAAAAATTGCTCTACATTCTCGCGACCCAAGCATTTTGCAAAATTGCTCTAAATTCTCGTGACCCAAACATTTTAGCATGTACGTTTGTGGAAAATACTAATCAACTAAATATCAGTATTAAGACTGCTATTATGCTATTGTCAGTTGATATTTTCACATAAAACAGGAGGTAAACGAACGTATTTATTCTAACAAATGAGAAATGTGGGCTCTGTATTGAGAACACTTGCATAGGTGCGCTTAACTTTTTACATTATTACATATACTTTATGTCATACGTAGTCATACGTAACAATGCAATAATAATGAAAAGATTAAAAAAGCCGAAATTCATTAATACTGTAGATGCGATGCTTATATTCATGGGAAATTTAATATATTTCGCGACCCAAACTGAAAGGTGAAAGGGCGGACCCCTGCATTAAGGGACCAATATTATGCTATAAACACTATGGGCCAAAACTGCAAATGTTCTGTCTGGTTGAGCACCGAGCATCTCATGTTAATGCTCAATGCTCGGCTGGGCGCACTTGGTGCATTGTGACATCACAAACATTCCCATTTCTACCCTAGCTTTGTAGCTTTTCAAGGTCCCTTACGCCTCCAGCGGTGTTTTGAGCCATACAGGTCCCAGAAGTACACATTTTCCTAACACATTTAATTTTCATTTTGTTCTTGGATACCCATTCGAACTCTAGTTTCGTAAGTTAGCAGGGCATGAATATGCAAATTTATTACCAGGGTCAGTTTGTGCAACTGCTCGGCTGAGCACCGAGCATCAAAAACAGCTATGCTCAGGTTTTGTACAAATTTGCCCGAGCAATAAATTTGCATGTTCATGCCCATTTATACAAAACTAGTGTTCAAAAGGGTATCCAAGAAACACTGTTTTTGACTGTTTTTTTATGTGTCAGATGTTGAAATAGCTCGTATTTCTGGGGCCTGCACAGATTAATACCCCGCTAGTGACGTAAGGGACCTTGGAAAGCTACAAAACTAGCGGGAATTGGGAATGTTTGTGATGGAACAATGCACCGAGCTTTGCAGTGTTCGACCGAACAGAACATTTGCAATTTTGGCCCATCCCTAATAACTGCATTACAGAATTTGATAAAAATATAAATTCATAACTTACTATTGTGCTGAATCATTAAGTTGAAACTCTCGAGATCTGCTAAAACAGACCTGGACACCTTTGTCTGACCACATTCGCTTCATGCAGTCTCCCAGTTCTGATGTCATTTCACCGTCTTCAAGCGATCCAGCGAGAGCGAAAAGTTGTCGTGCATCATCCTGGAATATAGAAATCATATGTGTAAATTTTAAAATATAAAAATTATAACATTTTGAGTTCTGTATGTGAAAAATTTCAGTATTAGCCTTTTTGTCCGTTTCTTTACCGTTCAATTTTAGACTTCTCTTTTAGAGAACAAATTAAAGGCTTGTTGCTTGAGCAAAGACAGTTTACATGTAAGGTACACATCTTATTGTGTTTCAACAATGTAAAGTAATGTGAAAATTGAATGCAATATCATGAAAAATATTGACAAGATATTACGATAAAATGTCTTTTGCCATCATTGATTGTTGCACAAACTGTATGATTATAAACACTTATAAACAGTAGTGGGATTCAAATTTGTTGTCAGCTGGTTCTGTCACAATAGTCATATTTTTCAGCCGGTTCTGTTACAAAAAGCCCATTGACAGTAACCAGTAATGCTAACCAGTTCGCTGATCTCATAAAACTTCGTGAGACAGTTCTATAGAACCGGTGCGAACCGGCTGAAACCCATCACTGCTCACAAACCTATAAACTTTTTAAACGGTTGCTTGCAATTGAATAGGCATATATAGATTAAGTTTTGGCGAAAATTCGTTCAACAATTTCATATTTTACAACTTATTTGCTTACAGCGCGGTCTGGAGCCCCGAAGTCAATCTTAAGGTTTCCCATCGCCCTGACGATTGTGATGAGTGATTGCAGAGTGTTGCTGTAAACCACGGCTTTGTACTGTAAGCATTCTTCCTCAGTGTATCCGTCTTCGTGGATAATTCTAAACACAGAAATCATATTTGAAAGCTACAAATTTTTTTGACAAAAATTTTGTATTTGTTTTCATGAAACAACTTTAAACAAAGCGATTTATTTGAACAACTCTTCATAATAAAGGCAAAAGGCAAAATTTAACAGACACTGACGCTAGCAAGTTAGTTGCTGAGAAGTTGACTAGTCCATGAAACACCGGTCAAAAATCACTAATTTTTTCACTATGGGGGTACATAGTTATTCTTTAAAAAAGTAATTATTCACTTTCAACAGTTTTAATGTCCTTTGCGATTTGCGTCATTTATTGTTGTGTAATAATTAGACTTGTTGTGAAAAAAATTTGTTGCAAAAAGTGTTCTGTGGCCCAAAAAAGGTTAAAAAACCCTGATTTAGACAATGAACAACTAAAATTGATGCATAAATATGTCAGCAAGTACTTTACAAAGCTGACACAATGTTCATAACAAGACATAGCACAAAGCCTATCCACAGGCAACTCTCAAGAAAATAATGAGCTCCTTATCAAAACATAGAGAGCACAATTGGAGGCCTGGTTCATAGAGAAATCAATTTCAGATTTTAACGAATGCTTTGACATGACCAAGTGCAAAATGTTACAAAACCAACTTGAATTGATTAAGAAAATAACATTTTTCAAACCTTTCAAAATAGGCTTCAGATATACAGTCTATCTAAATTTTCAGTACATATACACTTAATTTAGTCTTTGTTTTCTAAACGTAAAATTGCAGGAAATATCTTATAGATGGTACAAAATTTCCGACATAGCTTTGTACTGTTAATAATACAATGCATCAAGCCAATACATGGCAACTACTATTATAAATGCTTATACACAAGGGAATTTTTTGATGTAAATGTAACAACAGTTGGTGCAATTAGATAACTAGTCAGCGATTATTCAGAACTGGAAAACAGTAACTATTTGTGCATTTATGTGTTCCTTAAAATAGAAGGTAAATAATCATGTATGCAAGTAAAGTCATTTTTACCACTTTAGACAATTAAAAACTGCAAACAGATAGTAAATGAATACCGTAATTTTCCAAGTATAGTGCGCCCCCGTGCATAATACGCACCCTAAAAATGGCATGTCGATGCTGGAAAAAAGCCTGTACCCATGTATAATACGCACCCAAATGTTTACTCTTAAATCCGTAAACGTAAAATTATTTCAGAAAAAAGATCATCTTTTGAAACAACCGGATGTTATTCTGCCGGTCAGTATCACTGCGCATGCGCTCGCAAACTCGATAGCGAAAAATGTTTAGGATTTGTGTAGGGTACATCGTGACAGCAAACGAGATCTTACTGGTCGCGTTCAAGCGGAACCGATCTTAATACTTGCAGAGAACATTTTTATTTTTAAAACACAAATGAAGTTTAATATGTATCAGATTAAAATACCTAAAAATCAGAATAATTAAATTCAAACTTATATACAAAATTTTAGTTCGATCCGTTGCATATCGGCAATGATATCACCCCATTTGCGTTGTCGCTAAATGGGCAGTGTGCAGTATTTGACAATAACACACCATCAAGGATTGCACCATCGCATCAAACGATGTGTCGTCAATTATGAATTTTACTGACTAAGTGTGTTGGGCAGGATGGCTAAATGTGATGCGCGATTGACAACAAACAAGAAGAAAGGTCTGATTTCAAGTTTTATTTCGAGGCAGATTTTCTTCAAAAATTGTTGTACCCATGCATAATGCGCACCCTAGATTTTAGGACAATAAATTAATTAAATTTTGCGCATTATACACGGAAAATTACGGTATACTATTAAAACATTTGCATCAGTGGTGGGATTTTTTGTCAGCAGGTTCTATCACAAAAGTCATATTTTGCAGCCGCTTTTGTTACAAAAAGTCAATTGACAGTAACCAGTAATGCTAACCGGTTCGCTGATCTCATTTTTGTGAGACGGTTCTATAGAACCCGTGCGAACCTGCTAACTCCCACAATTGATTTGCATGTATTCACTACAAGTATATAGTCTGCTCTTAGTGGTTCTTTTTATAAAAGCAAAAAAAGCAGTTTAATTGAGTGTTGTAGGGATGTTTTAAAACATTTATTTTAGTGTCATGGACAGGTATATAAAAGTAAATAGGGGATTCATCATTATGTTACATACAAATTTGTCAGTGGTATACATGACATGAAAAAGTAATTATAAAAGCTAATATTTACATTTTTATGCACAACAGAGCTCTATGTATTAGGCCACTTAAGACTTTAACAAGTAACTTGGTTATGTACTTAGCGCTTAGCGCATTTTTTGCGATTTTTTTTAAAACAGTATGTGGCACAAAAATTTTTTTAATGATTTTTAAAATGGCAAACTATGTCACAATTTTTACTCATACTCGTTCATAAATCATAGTACACCAGGCCCATTAAAGACATAATACCCAATCAAGACGGTTCCCATATGACATGGCACAGGCTATAAGAATTTCGTATAACACATTCATGGGCCTGGTATACTACGATAAGAATGTTCATGTGTTTTTCGGTTTCTGTAGAATTACTGTGTATTAAATCCCAAATACCATCTAAAATTGGTTACTTGGAGTTCATAAAGTTACTGAAATATTGCATCATATTAATCTGCCCTTGTGTAAACAAGCATATAAAAAGCACAATCAGAAATAACTTGCAAGAGCTAAAATAAAGTAGTAATTTAGGGTTTAAATTGCAGTACTATGCACATATTTGGTGGTGTTTAATCTAGGAACTGTAGTCTCGAAATTCGTTAGTTGCCAAATTGCAGGCATTAATCATTTAGATGTTAACAATGTGGTTCCTCTTTTGTGACAATATCGGCTGTAACGTTAATAGACCAACGAGAATATTGTAAACAAGCACTCACTTCATTTGCTTCACGATTGTGCTTTTTCCAGATTCTCCAGCACCTGTTAAAATAACAAAAAACAGTTAAAAAAAGCAATAAAACCATTTCAGTTTTAAATTGCAAACAGACATATATAAACTATTGCTGCCAGGCATAATATCAAGTTTATAGAGATCTTCTGGCAATTGTATTTTTATTCCGACGTCCTGTACAGGTCGCCTTCATCAGGGTTAATAGCACTGAATGTGTTAGTACAGTGCACGATAAACAAAGGTATAATTCTAAACATTTTAATAGTCTAATTCTAAAAAAACAGACAGGTTTGATGTGACAATAAACATCTGTATCAATAAGTTCCATTTAGTGCACATTTTTAATGGAAACTTTACTAAATAAAGAAAATGTTCAGAAGCCAATGCAGACTTCTAGTTTTGAGTGGCATGGTGTTGTATATTTAGGAAGCGTTCACCCAATTGCGCTAATAATAGGGCATGGACTACACCAAATTAATTGACATTTGGTAATTAGTGGGTATTACAGTAACAACTACCCACATCCGATAACTGCAAGTCATTTTCAAGAAAGTCTAATCATCTTATCGACATTTAGAGCGGGTTTAAATTTCTATCGTAATAAAATATATTTCTCAAAAAATGTATCATTGTAAAACAGTTAAGAAAAAAGGGTTAAAAACAGCATATGTGTATTTAAGAAAACAAAACTTGAAACTTTAGCTGGGAATTTAAACATTTGTTGCAAAAACTTACATTTTAGAATATGTTCAATTGCAAAAAAACACAGTTTTAGAGGGTAAAGTGAAAAGCAGTTTGGTCTGGAAAAGTGGTTTGTACAGAAAAATATGTGTTCAACATAAAAACACACACATAATCCAATAAAAAGACAACCAATTGCTCCAGAACATTCAGCATAGCAAAACTTGGCCTTTTCAAATCACTTCATTTAACAAAACATCCATTTTGATATGGGTATATTTATTCAGACTGCACAAATCAAACACAGTCCTCAAGTTGGTGGCATTAAACCAACGCAATTTCCAAAACTGAGGGCATTTGTTTACAATTGTTTGTTTTTCTTGCAAGGAAATAACCCACCCACAAGCCAGTTCACCAAGAGGTTATTTGGCCTTAGAGCAAACTGTTTAAGTTATTTTGTTCATAAATTGAATTCGCAGCGCAATTTGCAAACACAAAACGGCAAATTTAAATTCAGACGCCGTTCGACCAATCACACTTCCTGGTTAAATCACGTGACTTATAGTAACCGCGCAGAATTGCAACGTTGCAAAACGTGCCGTTTACGCGTCTAGTTTCTAATTTTAAACCGCGTTTTGATTTCAATTCCCGATTAAACGTTTTGTAGAAAAATTTTGTCTTGTTTTGCGGCAGCATCTGCCAAATAACACTAAACGAGGTTTACCACATTTTCTACATCCGTAATTTCCTACTTAAAAGTTGGAACCACTAAAGATTAAAACATTTGTTTACACATACTGAATGTTAATGCCTTTGAAATTACAACATTGTTAGGCTAGGCAGGTAACCAGTATCAACGTTCGGACGACTAACTGTAGTATGTACACTTCACATAAGTTTACTAGAGACCAACCCTAAACACATATTATGTTGTGTACAGATTTAAATACAACATTCTTACGCAAGTTACTAGTGCTGTGTAAATATTATTCTGCTGCCTAAGGGGTCCATGAAACAATTCAATGCTAGATTCATTTTGTCATTCTGTGAATTAGAAAAGGCGTGCATGTAACAAGCGCTATGGTTGACAGCACGAAGCTCGTTAGGAAACCCGCTTTAAGCTTGCAAAGTCGTGCATGTAACAAGCGCCATGCTTGGCTGCACGAAGCTCGTTAGGAAACCCGCTTTAAGCTTGCAAAGTCGTGCATGTAACAAGCGCCATGCTTGGCTGCACGAAGCTCGTTAGGAAACCCGCTTTAAGCTTGCAAAGGTAATAGTTTTGTAAAATGTCTGTCACACAATTAAATGCCAAAGTTTTAGTGTGAAGAAATGACACAAAAATCCGGAAGTATTTCGTGATTTTTGGGCAACAAGTGATCGTCTGGAAAACTACACTAAGCGGCTAAGCGCATCCGCCGAAATTGACGTCACTAATTAAAGATGGTGTTTCCTGCAGAGATTATTCAGACATTTTGGCAGCACGCACAAAAATTACTCTTTTCTGCAACAGTGGCTACAAAATCGTCCCAAAAATGAATTTGTAAAACAAAAGAAAAATTCTCCTATAGTGTGACGTCATAAACAGGTTTGACTGTGACGTCATAACCAGAAAACGTCGCATTTCGAACTTTTCGAACAAGAATTTGTCCAAATTTTTTGTCAAACCAGAAATTCGACCATGCATAAAAACTAAAGCGTTTATTTTTGGGTTAACACTTGTGTGCAGCCATGCATGCGAGGTATTAACCAATCACAGCAGATGGCGTGATTTAAACCGCGTTGAACTGAAACTGGGCGCCAAGATGTATCTCTGTGTTTGCCGAGACACCGTGCAATGTTTACATAAAACAGGAGTGATATCTCAGAGGTAAATCTGTGCGCTTAGTGAAACAAGTGCAAAATATTGCTGGTTGAAACGAAATTTTCAGCAACTTGTGAAAATAAACAAAACACTGGACTTCACTATTTGAGTTGTAACGTTTGCAAAAGTTAAATATAATTTGTATGTGTATTAAAGTTGGCCTTATAGCTGAAAACTCGCAAAGTCGTGGCACTGCACAAAGGAAAGTAAAAATTCAAACAATGCTTGTTTGTTCAAGTGCATTGTTACGTCATAAGGCCGTCAGGAAAACAAGAAATTAAAAATATTCGAAACAAATTTTTTTGTGCTTCGTTCTACCAATGACATAAATTTGACACCACTACGTCACAAGCGTTGATTATGACGTAATAACCAAACAGCAATCGCTGAATATGACGTAACAATCAATCAGCAATCGTTCATTATCAATAAGCAAAGAATTCAGATCACAAAACGCGCAAAAAACGTACATATTGTTAGAAATGAACTTTTATTGTTTACGACGCCTTAGAAGTTATTGATTAGAAAAGCACTGATTAGAATCCCGGGGACGCGTCGTTGACCTCACAAAGGGCATTATGACGTCACAGCGGAGACATAAGACACCAATCGCAATCTGTGGAATAGTTTAACATCTGGACGACAGATTAAAATCGGCAAGACCCATTTCCTCGGCATTATTACGTCACAATCCCGTTGCCGTTCGTGGCGATTTCAAATTCCGGATTAAACCGCTTTGATTTTGGTGGAACGACATACGGGGTCCATATGACTATTCTTAATCGGCTTCTTTTCATTATTAAAACATTAGGTCAAAAAAACTGCTAAACATGTCAATGTCCTTATAACAAGACAAGATGAATTGGCACAAAAACACATCCAACTATTCTATGACCAAACACACCCCTTTATGACGTCACAAACAATCACCCCAAAGGAAATGGAAACAATTAGAATATCCTGTACATTCGGCGCAATAGCGGAAATTAATCAACAAATTTGAAACATTGTTATTATATTCAAAATTATATTTCCGATATAGATATATATGTATGTAAAGTTTCTCTAATACCACAAACTAATAGCTGCCACACAAAACTAAGCCGTAACTAAAATCGTATCAACTATTATGTATTTTTTATGACATTATCGTTTTTACCACTCCAGACAAAACCCACGTTATAAATTCGCGTGACGTCATAAATTTTATGGTGAATTCGGCCAAATTTATTTGGCAAAATCGCCGAATATTCGGTTTCAAAAAAAGCCGATTCGGTACATTTCTAGTAATAACGCAAAACAAATTAAGTAAAAAGTTTTTCTATGTTGCAATTAACTTCCAGCCATAACGATGAATTAGACAGATAATTAACGCATCGTAAGCAAGAGTTTTTCCTACCAATGAGCCGTGAAGTAAAACATTTGGGGGTAGAAAACACATATGACAGGCACAAAACCCATGGACATGTACCGTAAGAAAATCGTAAATAATTAATGAACATTTTGGCGCTTGTAGATCAATAATTCAAAAGCTCGGGAGTAAATTTCATGTTTTCCACTCAAGCTTGAGATTGAGTTGTATGGGAAAATAAAATTTTCCTAACGAGCATCGTGCAGTCAACCATAGCGCTTCTTACATGCACGACTTTGCAAGCTTAAAGTGGGTTTCCTAACTAGCTTCGTGTAGTCAACCATAGCGCTTGTTACATGCACGACTTTGCAAGCTTAAAGTGGGTTTCCTAACTAGCTTCGTGCAGTCAACCATAACGCTTGTTACATGCACGACTTTGTAAGCTTAAAACGGGTTTTCAACGTAATCAAGCTCGTTAAATAAAAAAACACGGTTACATTATCAAAAAACTTAATATTCCTGTAAGTTACACTACTGTTAAAGGTACAAAGCCAGCAGTACGATGGCAAGTTTTTGTGTGAAATAGCCGCATTAAATTAAATACTTTTCATTCAAACACTATGATCAGAGTTAGTTTAAATCCATTTGTTAGTTTAACGCAACCATTTAAAACAGGTTCCGGTTCAATAAACTTTCCAAAACACATCAACTCAAGCGTAACCAGGTTTTAAGTAATGTCACGGATGAATGCCTCGACCAAACAGACCATGTTTCCAAAATTTTTCTCCGAAATAGGGTTTTCAATACAAATTTGTGGTTTTCTTAAATCACTAGCTTGTAACAAAAAGGTTTTTCGTCACAAGCTAAGTGACAAACAAGAATATTTTTCAAGATTATACTTAAAACAAAGCCTCTAAAAGCTATTAAAATTTTGTTTTGTATAACTTCGACAAAATAAATGTCAATGTTAAAAGACAACCACTCTACCTATTGGATACATATATTAGGGTTTTAATCCAGTTTGTATTGTTGCAATATGTACAATGTACATGTAATTAAATTGTGTTGAATGATTGTTATTTCATGTGAAGTTATTTTCATGTGATTTGTTTAATGAGAAGTTGTTTCATGTGATTTGTTTCATGAGAAGTTGTTTCATGTGATTTGTTTCATGAGAAGTTGTTTCATGTGATTTGTTTCATGAGAGTTGTTTTTTGTGATATTTTTCATGAGAAGTTGTTTTTCATGTGGTTTGTTTCATGAGAAGTTGTTTCATATGATTTAATTGCAACAAGGCAAATAAACTACACATAATATCGTGGTCCTTCAACTAAACATGAACTAATTTTTAAAAAATGAGTTTGATTTTGGCAAATATATGTTTATTGTAAAAAAAAATAAACTTTAAAAAAGATTTAAATATATTGAATTAGAAAGCTCATTCTATTGTTGCACATTATTTACTCATACACTTGAAAACAAACAATTAACACATAAACACCTGCTGTGCCAACAATAATTGAGTACAGAGCTGGAAAAAATGCTACTCCTAAAACTGCAATGCAACAGAGTTACAAACTTGCCTCTGTGCTAATATTGTAAATGCAGTGTTCAATTTAACATGGACTGGACGCAATTATACTAATGGGATGCAAAATTAGAACAATTGAATTTTGAAGCGGGAAGTTGAGCACCTTGGCATTCAATGTAAAAAAAGGAAGTCAAAATGATAAGCCACTCTGGTATGTGAGTCTGCCTAGTTTATTGCAAATGTTGGTAAATAAGTGACATTTTTGCCCTTTGAGTATAAATTTTTATTTTTTTACTAAATAATTAAAGACAGTACAAAAAGAACACTGTTTTTTGTGGAATAAGTGACTTTTACATTAAATACTCATGCTGTGTGCTTTGAATCAGCAAAAAAAACAGATAAAAGGCAGAAGAAATCAACAGATTCAGCTGTTTATTCCCCAGCCAATTTCAATTTGACCTACTTTAAATGTTAATTTCCCCCTGAAGACGGCCAAATTTGTTTACTAATTGCTATGCATAATATTTTTCATTTATGTTTTAGACTCCTTTAAAGATTTCTGTAAGGTAAGGTAATTAAATTTATATACTCTGTTTCTTTTTTGCATAAACTTGGTGGTATCAGAGTTATTTGTCAAACCTACCCACAAATTTAGGAAATTGAAAAGTAATTATAATGCATGCCATAATATTGATATGAGAGTTTTTGACAATTTAGCTAAAACAAGCTATCTATACTTTCACATTGTGTCTTAACTTTCAATTTAGCATAAGACACCCCAGAAAAACAGTAAAGAAGTTCTGAATAAAAGTCATAGATGTAGCTACTAGTATCGACAACAACACTATGCAAATATAGGCTGTAAGGTTGCACAAATATTGATTTATTCAAGTAGGTCTTCGTCTTGTGTACACATGCAATGGCACAACTGCAACTAATCTTATTGACGTACTTTCAAGACCACAATAAGTATGTGTTTGATAATAATTAAACTATTACATAGATGAATGTCTTTTTGTTTGTGCTGCTGTATGTTTTTGTCACAACAGGTACAATGGTTTTTAGTGAATCATCAAAATGATTGCAGTATTTGCTTGATTACGTGCTGTGCCATTCATTGTCACATTCAGCCATATATATTTTGTGACATATGTTTGCTTTTAAGCCAGATTTGTGCAGTCAACCATAAATGTTCAAACATGGCATTACAAAAATAAAATCAATACATACATATGATTTACAACAGTTTTTCAATGCCCTGCAATGGTTAACTGCACAAAGCAAGACAAGAACCTTACTTACTCGGGAAATGTATTTTTTTCACAGTAAAATTAGTTGCAAATCTCAAAAAGAACAAATACATTTTGCCAAAAATCATCTTCTGTGTCTATAAAGGGGATTAAAATCAGAAAAGGCTATAGTTCTTTCACAACTATGATTAGGAATGTAAAAGCATATGAGTCAATAAATGATTCCTAATAAATGATATGATTTGGAATGTTTCTAAAATAGTCAACTGATTTTAAGCTGGAAATAAACATTTACCAACTTGTAATATATAATGAAAGGTGGAAATCGTTGCAAGAATGGCAATAGAACATTAAATGATTTGTAGCATCAAATTTCCGGGACTTAAAAATAGATTTTAGTCTGTTTTTAATTACAATGCTATGATTGACCATAAATCTGAAAAAAAAAGCAATTTCAAAAAAACAAAACAAGGACTTAAATGATAGAAGCCTTGCTATGATATTTTACAAAGCCACATAGCACAGAGGTAACTGACATTGTCATCAGGCACCAAACTCCCTAGAGGTGCAGTTGGGTGTGCCCTGTGCAACAGATGGTCATATATTATTCAGTGGCAAGCCATTACTTATTGATTGGGACTCTGGACTGCACACTCTGGACATTTTTATTTGACAAAAGCGCTTTTTGCCACAATCAACGCCAACTGCTTGGGTACACTAATATAGGTAAATTAACAACATGTGTTTTTCTATTTTTCAACAGCTGTACACAAAAAAGTAGTCTTGTAGGTTGTAGCATACAACATAAGAAACAAACTATCATTCAAAACTATAGGCCAAGTAACATTGATTGATAAGTTGTCATGTAATAATAAATAGAAGCCTGCTTAGTACACCATACCAAAAGACAGCACAAAAGCAATTGTTCAGACTATGATGAGATTGGCAGTGCCCTAAAACAATTAGCACTTAAGTCATTAAAGCATTGAGAGCCTTTCACAAGACTCTATGCATAATTACCCTGTTCTATTATTAGACCCTGCACAAAGAAAAAGCATCCAACTGTATAGAGTACGACGGCCAAAACATGCCCACAAGTTTACCACACTTAGGATTTTTTTGCAGATAATCAGATTAACAAACAATGCACATACTTTCGGTTAAAAAAATTAACAGGTAAAATGTATTTTAGTTAAATTTTTAGTTTGTTAAATTTTAACATTGCTGCCACTAAGTAGAAATAAAAAAGGAATTTGTAAAAGTCTTGTGAAAACAATCTTGCAGAAAAAAATTGTTGGCTATTCAACACCTTTTTTTTGAATTTTACTTAAGTGATCAAATCTGCTCAAGGTATTCATTTTTTGTCAAAAAAACTTTCGCTAATGTTTCATCTACTGGCAAGAGAGCAATAAAGTGAAAATATAATCTAAGCATTATCCGATATTTATACATCGCTATGAGAATGTTTCACTACTCACCCAGTAATAAAAGTTTGACTTCACGTGACTGTTTATCCCCATCCACCCTCAAATTTCTGTCGATTTGTCGGGATCGTTCATTCGCTGCTTTGTCATCGGTTGATACTGCACACCCCATTTCGGCGTTGAAGCTAAAAACAAAGTCATTGGTCGATCATAAAGTAGTTATTGCATGTTGTTTGCACTCACGAACGCAGTAGCTTTGATTTAAGTTGTTATAAGCTATTGATGCCAGGCATAATATCAAGTTTATAGAGCTCTTCTGGCAAATTTTATTTTATTCCAACAATACGACGTCCTATACAGGTCATATTTACCAGGGCAAATAACACTGAATGCGACTAATACAGTACTTATTGCATTTTGTTTGCACTCACAAATGCAGTGGCTTTGATTTAAAAAAGTCAATATAAAACACAAACTGTCCAACCCATTACGTGTTTTTTTACCTTACTTTTTAATGTGTCTAAAATAATACAGCAAGTGTAGGAAAAACACATAAACTGCCTGAATTTTACAAACTGGAGACCTTTATCTCAATTTGACTGGCCAAATTGAATGAATCTTTTCGGTGCTAACAATTTGATCAATCAAATTCACATTAAAGCTTTCCAGTTTGTAAAATTCAGGCAGTTTATGCGTTTTTTCCTTAACACGCTGTATTATTTTGCTCTATCATGTAACAATAGGTTGGCTAACTTGTGTTTTATATAAACTTTGGATTAAAGTACACACCAAAGCAGCGTGGTTCAACTGCAGGCCCGCGGGCTATTTGTGGCCCGCGAGGTAATTTTGTTGGCCCGCGAAAGTCCCAATATTTTAATGACAACTAAAAGTTTTGTTTTCAATGATTCAATGTTTTCAAAATGTGGATTAAAACACACTAAATACTGCAAAATATCCTATTGTGACGCATGACAAGGCATTGTTATGCAATAAAGGGTTCTGCTTCTATACACCGATCTGGGGCAATTTTGCACTAGAGTGGAAATTGAATGGTTTTGGTAGCTTCTACCTAGTAAATAACTATAAATTAAAAATAAACTTATCGATAGACAAAAAAAGGTGTAGAGTTAGAGTTTGACCCAGAAAAAAGTTTTTCCTGAAAACATTTAAACCTTGGCCCGTGTAGTAAGTTAACGATTTTGAATGGCCCGCAACAAAATAAAGTTGGACCACACTGCACTAAAGCATAAAAAACTCTCTATGTTATTTTACAATCCCACTACATTTGATTTAAAAACTACAATTTTGGTTTAAATTCAAATCAGGAACTGAAAAACTATGAATTGTGGCAGTTGTACAAAATTGATTGAAAAACCAATACTAGTATATGCGTACATATATACAAATGTATAAATATACATTCAAGAGACCACAGTTTAGTGTCAAAATAAGCGTTACTTAGAAGTCTTTTAAACAACAATTTTGTAAGGTTATTAGGGGTAAAAATTATGATCAAAATGCGGCTCTCATGCAAGAAATTCTATGAATAAATATGGGATGTGTAAAGTGTAATAGGAAATCAGGTTTCTGTGGAGTTTCACGTGCTCAAAGACAATCTGGTTGTCACCAAAGGAAGTGACTACACTGCCTGGTAAACAATACTTGGTGGGAAGTAGGACAGCACAGACTAAAAGCAAATGCTACACCGAATGGTGTTGTTTTTACCTATTTAATGGGAAACTAAAACGTGTAAATTTTAGTTTTTTTATAACATTTTATTAAAACATTAAAACTCACACATATTTTGACTTTTCTATAAGCAAGGTTTCTATACCGTCCTTGTATATTTTTATGTCTGTCTTTATTTTGAAGGGCAGTAATATTTATTGTCCTTATTTCTAACAAATGTTCGAAGATTTGTCTTTAGTTTGAAGGGCAATGTCTTAGAAATATTTATTGTCCTTTATTTCTAACAAACGTCCATGTTTTTGACTTGAGATTTTGTCTTATTTTCAACAATTACTCTCTTGGTTGGGCTCAATAAACCACAGTAAAAATACAAACTTAGTCAAGTAACAAACTGTCATGAGAGTATTTTTTACAAACAAGAAACAAATTTTAGTTGTTTTGAAATAATAAAAGTTAAAAATGCGTAGATTATGTGTGGGTAGACTTTTCTAGGTGAAGAACATTTTTCCTTACAAGATTTTCAACATTATTGCATTTTAACACTGCGCATTAGACTACAAAAACTTATACAGGTTACACACTTACTTTTAATATCACCAAAAAGGGTTGCCAAAATGAAAGAATAAAGTCTCTTGGTCGTTGTCGAGCTTTGTCAAATAGCCCCTTTGATAATTGGCACAAAAAACGAGCGTCCACAAAATTCTTCTCCAAGGGCTAAAATGAAATCCTTGAGGTCGCAACAAGTAATAAAAGAATTTTCAGTGTAAAATCAACTCAAGAATGTTACGTTTTCACTTTCTGCAGAAAAAAGATAAACTTTGTGAGTGTTCAACGAGAAACTCTACACAAAAGACTAATCAGCACTTGTACATAAGTTTATGACGTCACAAGGACTGTTGAACAATGGGCTCATTCTCATTGCAGGTTGCCGACCACATGTCACTGCATTTACACACTTTGTGCAGAAATATGATCTTTATGGTGTATTTGCCCCATTTTTTTAATTTTACACAACAGTTTTAACATTAAAAAAATGCACACAAAAATACTTGAATTCAAAAATCTTGTTAAACAAATAATACTTGGCTGGCAAATGTATATATGTGTTGTTTTAACCTAAGTTTCAATGTCATATTTAGGTTGCCATCACCAGGGTGATAAAAACATCATTTTTAGACAATCATTTGCCAAGAATCATTATTAGTTTATATGCCATGCAAGACACTGGCACCAACAGTTTATATATTTAAATACCTTGTTCAATTTACGAAATGTTTTTTATGCAAATATTTCTTGAGCTTATTAATGCAACAAGATTACCTTACCACATTGTGTAATTAAAGTGTAAAGGTCTTTTTTATGTCAAGACCTACCCAAATGTTTATTAAAAAAGTAAAACACTAAAAAAAAGAAAATTAGAGTATCTATGCATCAACTATAGCATGCAGAATCCTTTTAATATTTAATGAGGCATCATCATATAGTGATGGGACGATACCAGGTTTTGAAGCGAGTACCGATACCGAGTACGAGTACCACATGTATATACCATCGATACCGAGTACTTTAGTACAGTGTTGTACTTAGTTGTATATCACTGGCTAATTTATCTGTCATGGTCGGGGTACAGGCTTGCACACACACATGCAGAAAAATGTAATCTCCATACGATAGTGAAAAAAATATACGTAACCTGGCAGAACTTTTTTCCAATTTTATGCTGTCCGAAGCAAATATTGGCATAAAGTTGCCCGTATTCTTATGCTGTAAATGGACCTTTGGTACTCGCACATTGGTAACGAAAACTGAGAAAAAAAATTTCAATACCGAGTACCAGTATCGATACTACTGAAATCGTGGATTCCATCGTTACTGAGTACCGGGTACCTGTCCCATCACTATTATCATACATTAAATTTATGTTTTTGTCTGTTTAAATCGCTTTACAATTCAATGCTACATTTGCAATTCAAAATCATGCAAAACTAATTTTACTAAAAAGGTTTTTTGAAGACATTTAGAAATATAATATCTTAATCTTTTAAGTAAAACAGCAAAAAAGCCTGTTAGTGGTCTATGGCGCTTTTTATTGCACTGAATTATGATTTTCAACAATACTTTGTACTTATGAAAAGGATTCAAAATGGAATATGGTGTTAATTAAACCTTGTTTTTAGTCCGGTTGCATTTAACAAATTCAAAAGCTTACACTAAAATATTTAAGAAAACTTTTTTCCTCGCAACAGAAATGACTAATACATGATTATAAATTCTAATAATAAAGTAGGCAATAACATTAATTAAAGTGTAGTAATTTTTAAACAGGCTTGAAGCACCAATTTTCTTAAATAAACGATATTCTTAAAATTGTTTAGGAAAGAGTAAAACCAACAACTAAACTTATTTTGAACAAATAAAAGAACTAAATAACAGCTAAAACTTCTCACACAACATTCTAAACACATTTCTAGCACAGTTAAATGCGCTTTGTAGCAAAAGATATTTTTTGAAACTTTATAAAAAAGTAATAACGCTGTAACGTTTGGTTTTTATTTTGTAATTATGCCTTTAAATAGCAAAAACCAAACCTTAACAAGACATAGAAAAACAAATAATTTATTTATATGTTCGCAACTGAGCAAAAAATAACCACTAACAAGCGAAAAAACGTGCAGCAAGGTCATGTAAAAAACACCTTTTTCCGTTCTGTAACTCCTGTTTGCGAAAAGCTGCGCTTCTTTCCAAGAATACGCCCTAACAAGTTCCATATCGATTGTAACGCGCCGAAAAAAAAGAACGCCGCGCTCTCCGCTTTGTTTCTTTATTGCTCCCACTCCTCTTGACGCCGCTTTTTCATCGACACACTAAAATGAGAATCGATTTCTGGCTTTATTTTGTCACAAAGGTGGTCGATAAAAAGCACAGAAAAACGTCTTAGCAAGCATTTTAATATTTCAAATTTGGCAAAGACCGATTAGTCCTGCAAATGCATTTTATTGTTGGCTTTTTCTATGACATTTATTCCTTCATATTAAATTCCCTGTTATGCCGGATACCATACACTTTTTTACGGGCCAATATGACGTCATTTTAAGGTGAGTTTCTGATCCAGTGATTGGTTGCTTTGCTTTTGAAGTGACGCCATGGATTGTTATTGATTATTTTGAAATTGGAAACAGCGGTTTTGGGTGTATGCTATGGCAGTTTAAAAACGCAATAAAATGGCAATCTAAATGTATTTTCAACAAAAACAACAAAATAAGACGGTTTATTTAGATTTTAAAACTGTTATAAAAGGTTTATGAAATGATTTTGATGTTCACCAATTCTGTACCTTCTCCATATTATAGGCACGGCGTAGACCGAAAAATTCAATGTTTCCAATGATAAACAATTTCATCTTTCCTTTTGTTAAATTTTTACCCATTAAAACGTTCTGTTAACCAAATAACGGCTTTGACATATACATTTTTGTCCCAAGTTTTTTTTGCTAAAATATTCGAAAAATCTACTTGTTTTATTCAGTGTTTCGGCTATTACATTACCACTTGTTCTGCAGGCTACTATTGTCAAAATGTGTAAATAACATTTGTTGCTCCCGTTTTTGATAGGTGCTGTTGCTTTTTGTTGATAAATAAATCTGGAAATTTGGGTGGATTTGACATTAACCCAAGAAAGTTTTTGATTAAATCCATAATATAGCCCTGTTAACATAATTCTAAACAAAAATCTGCCACGCAGGCTGAAAAACCCCGCCTAATAAAATATTTTATTGTTATAGCGCCACCGAAATGTGCGTGGTGAAACAAAATTATGCGCATTTGGTTCTTTTCCAACAAGAATCATGTCGAAGAGAGGTCGGTTAAAAAGAGTTTAAATCTGCCTAAATCCTTTTCTAAACTTTAATACAAATGTACTAAATTGAGCCTGTTCACCAGCAAGTGTTTTGTGTCTGTTTAGACAAGTTTTTTATGACTTGTTTTCTGTTTTAAGCCCAGAATAGTGATGCAGTTTTTCGCAATAATTTTAAGTATTTTGTTGTTGTTTAGGACGTGGAGGCGCGTCTGGAGGTAAATTCCGTATCACCCTCAGTTTACCGGTTGGCGCCGTAGTCAACTGTGCAGATAATACAGGTTTGTATAGTATTAAATACCAAATTAGCTTGTTTAAAATGTTTCCTGTTTTTATCTGGTCTGGTTTGAACTAATGTTTGAAGAATCGTGATGTAAAAACAGGACAATTAAATTCGTTGATTTAGTTACACCTTTGCATTTTATTACCAGATAAAAACAAAACTTTTATGTTTATTGTTTTTTTAATAACCTGGCATAAAGATGCACCAAGCGCAAGCGATATTAAGATACACCAAGCGTTATAAATGTGCACCAAGTGATATTAAGGTGCACCAAGCGATATAAATGTGCACCAAGTGATATTAAGATACACCAAGCGTTATAAATGTGCACCAAGTGATGTTAAGGTGCACCAAGCGATATAAATGTGCACCAAGTGATATAAAGGTGCACCAAGCGATATAAATGTGCACCAAGCGATATAAATGTGCACCAAGCGATATAAAGGTGCCAGATTGGAAAGAATGGCCTGCGCGGAGGATTTAAAATATTTTTGATTTTCCCTTGTAATCCGCGCAAATTTAGGCTTTTGACGTGTAATCCGCGCAAAAAAATGTTGTCCGTGCAACTTACCACAGCTTCTATAGGTAACTTCAATAAACTTTCTGTAAAATATTATATTTACGTTGCACAATGAAGTTATATGTCGTCACAAACCTTATTTCGCGAATATTCCACGTAAATCAGTCAAGCGCATCGTAACTTACCGATCGTCACGCTTGCAATAACATTTTTGATACGCTAACGTAGTCGTTTAAAGGACATTTATCAGTATTTTTAGGACGTAGTTATGACATTAAAGTGACCGCCGGCTATTCAAGTTACATAAAATAATGTTTTTCTGACAAATAATCAAAAGCAGTTCGGCAATCCTAAATTACTTCAAAAGAAAGAAATGTAACAGCCAAAAAATGTTTGAATCGTTATGAAAATTTTTACAGTTTAGCAAAGCAGCTGCGTGCGCAATAGAGCAAAATTGAAGATTCGTAGTGTTTATTTGTTGTTCTTTTTGTTAGATAGTGTTGCAGGCGTTACATGCAAAATGCCTGTCAATCAAAAATCTCTCAATGCGTGCAGAAAAATGTAATTCCGCGCAAAAATCCGCGCAATTATTTTGGCGAAAAAAATATCCTCCGCGCAAAAACAAAACTTTCCAATCTGGTAAAGGTGCACCAAGCGATAAGCACTGAGCGGTCCTGTATGTTTTAGATACACCGTATTTGTAAAGTGTCAAGTGTATGATCTTTATTACAAATAAATTAATTATTAAAATATTTAAAACAGTGCTTGTATGCGCGTTATAATAGTTAAACTTAGAGATTCAATTCTCAACCTGATTTTGTAGTATTTTCCTTTTTATTTTACTACTTTTACAAATTTATAAAATTATAATAAAAAAAATCTGCAAAACCTTTTAAAGTTTGGATTGAATCTTTCTGGTATTTGTCCTTTGGAAGTCTGTAAATATTTTTATCCTATTTCCACCATAACCAATCACACGAACTATTGGTTTTGCTTACATAGGGCGTCATATGGTGTGTAATAGGACAAAGATAATACAAATAAGCAATAACAAGGCAATCCACCTTTTCTAGTTAGTAAATGAATTTATTATTGATATACACAATAACCAGGGTTGGTTGTTGGTTTTTACAAATACTTACCTAAAATGGCACTTAAATGAATTACGGCAAGCAAGAATTAAAGCACTTAAACAACTAAAAACAAGTTTTATGTACAAAAGAAAAACATGACAATGATGATAATCTATATTACCATCTTTCGGGGCAGAAAACAATTTGTTGATGTTCAAATTATCTGAGTCATGTTACTGTTTATTACTGACATACTTTCACGGTTGAATGCCCAAAGCTGGCTTATAACCCAGCTACAAATGTATGAATTGGACTTACAATAGGTTTTATAATAATGTGCTTGTTTTAGGTGCAAAAAATCTGTACATTATTGCTGTCAAAGGCATTCGTGGTCGTTTAAATCGTCTACCGGCTGCGTGCGTTGGTGATGTCGTACTTGCAACTGTGAAAAAGGGTAAACCGGAACTAAGGAAAAAAGGTGAAACTAACTATTTTGTTTTTTTGTGTAACTTGGGTTCAATACAAAAATTGTTGGTTCAAATGAGTTCGTCAATCTTTTTATAAGTTTACCACTACATTGTCTTACTATATATACCATAAATTCTAATACTTCGGTCAAAATAATTTCTGGATAAGGTTAAAAAATTTATTGGTGTTTCTGAAAGTTATTTGCAAATACACAAATGTTTTAGGATATCCAGGTTTTAATACAGTACTTTTTTTGTCTAACAGTTCACCCTGCAGTTATTATACGCCAATCGAAGCCGATACATCGGAAAAATGGGCAGTTTGTATATTTCGAGGACAATGCTGGGGTGATAGTTAATGTCAAGGGCGAAATGAAAGGTAAAGCATTGAATATGTATTTTATTAAGTTTAACGCACCATGTTTAGCCCAGTAAAACCTGTTGAAATGAAATGTACTGATTTTAATTCACTAGGTTTTACTGAATTGAAATCTTAAACTTACCCAAAACCATTAATATTTTGCGATGGTTATTTTAATGCATACATTTTGAAAAATTTAAGGTTGCCAACTGTAAAGTTACATCTAAATTTTACAGCATTTGACAATATGTTTTGGGCAGGAGTGGGGAACCTTTTTGTATGTAAAGGCCACCAAACAGTTTATCGACACTCGTTAGGCCGCATAGACTATTTCCCAGGCCATTGACAGTGCTGTTTAACCTTTTGACTTGCAGAATGGTCGTTTTGTTATTCCCTCGTAGTGTTGTAGGACTTACTGTCGAAGCTAAATAAAATTCCTGACTGCATTTTCACCTTCACTACAACATTATGGATTTATTTATACTAGAAACTCGCTTGTTTACAAATATCAATGATCTAAGAACACCTTGTGACATCACAGACGAGTTTAAGACATTCGATTATGCGCAAACAATTGTTCTTTTGCAACTCAATTAAGATTGTAGAACCTTGGCCTTTCGGTAGTCCTACGGAAATCGCTGCATGTAGCACTATGGGACTATTGGCTCTAGTTTTTCTGCGCCTGTTGCAGTCAGTAGTCCCAACATCCTAAAAATGTATTTTGACTTGGAAGGCCGCACTTTGTGCCCCAATAGGCCGCATGTGGCCTTTAGGCCGCAGGTTCCCCACCCCTGGTTTTGGGGATTCATGATGCAGTTAGATAGTACTGTAAAGATTTATGTTACACAGTAATATGACAGCAACTTCTTGGGGCGTGAGCAAAATTTGGTGCCATATGCTAAAGTAAACAATTTGCCACAAACAAAATTGTTCTAGCTATGATGATTCATTTTACCATCTTTCGGGACTGAATACCCTGATGCCAAGACTTGAATCTGAACAGAACCTAACTATCCAAAGCATGCTCTATTCCTATCATAAGTTTGTGCACTTTGGCACAAAATCCATATATTCCAAATTTCACATATGGTAGATATGTTTTATGCAACATCAATTTGTTTGACACAATAGTTGCTACAGTGATAAGTTTATTGTGTTTGCAATTTACAAGACCCATGACTTTGGTGATTGTGGTTTTATTTGCTCTCGTTAGCAAAAGAAATATACTTTATACCTTCAGAGCAGGGATCCTTGTTGTTGTAACTTTGTTAAATAAACCAGTTTTTTTTCTGTTTTTTGAAAATATGTAACAATGACAGTGTGATGAAGTGACAATGTAAATAAATTTGACTTGACTCTTGCCACTTGATATTAAAAACATACTTTTTGCATCCTCAGGTTCTGCTATCACTGGTCCTGTGGCAAAAGAATGTGCCGACTGTTGGCCGAGGATCGCTTCAAATGCCAGTTCGATTGCGTAAAACATGAGAAAAAATCCTGCAAAATATTTGTTGTGCTTTAAACCGTCTCTAAGTGCTTTGAAATGTTCGCAAAGTTGTTGGTTCGAAAACCACACTGGCCGATTTAAGTTTGTTAATTGCTAAACGTGGTTGTATGGGGTTTGCAGCAAATCTACCAGCTTTCATGCAGTTACTTTGTGCAACAACCCTTTTGAATTACGTAGGGTAACCTAAATTGGTGTAATACTGGAAAAAGCGCTATGGTTGACTACACAAAGTGGGTTTGGGAAAACGTATATTGAGTATACAAAGTCGTGAAGGAGTTAATACAACCAGCGGGGGGCGATAGAGACACTCAAAAATAGGAAATCACTTTAGTAGTTCTACCGAAATTAACCAACTGTTCTCTTTTCATAACTGACGATCGCCTACCGAGCGTTTTTCTGCGTATCAAGCAGCTCAAACCTGCGAAAAAAAACAGTTAGTGTTATCGCTGTGTACAGGTTCCTAAACAGTTTACATTACTTAATCGTAGTCTTTCCAAAACACAAGCCACGTTGTCTGCAAAATAATTTGTATTTTTTTTGGTAGAACTAATAAAGTAAGAACTCACAACGTGGCTACTGTTGTATAGAGACAAGATTGGTTAATTTATGATGTTTTGATAAATTAATTTGGTTGGTTGTGAAACTGATTTTATTTATTTAACGATTTTATTTATCTAAAGTTTCGCATTTTAAAAAAGTTCGGGCCAAAACACAAACTTCGCCAAAACTCCATTTTCTACCGGAAATTTCACAACTTGCGTGCATTGCTAATTTACAATGCAGTATTAACTCAGTGGACTGTGCGTAAAACCAAACGCGCCTTGATAAAATCATCACAATTTTGCGGGCGCGCCGAGTGGGCGATTTGTTACATACCACAGCTCGACCATTTAGATAAATGTTCAGCTCTCAAAGGAATTTAAGCGCCGTAATTCTTAGGGTGGCAGTTTTGTTTTGCTTGCATCTAACGTGTTACTGGTGTCGTTTTGCAAGCGCAGGAAATAACCCTTCATTAAGCTCATATGGGAAGCCTTGTCACGCATGATGGAATGTAATGACTCGTTGCTAGAAATGATAGTGATGTCACAACGCCTGTTGACGCAGATCTGCTATCTATAATGTTTGCGTTTTGAATTTGATTCCTTTCAGTCATGTAGTTTTATTCCGCATTTCGTTGTTCCAATTTACACATTTCTGATGAAACTAAGTTATATCTTTTGTAATAACGCACCACGCACAATGCATTGATAATAATTTGGAGCAACCACTGAATCGCTCTTCATGCCGCATTTTCCAATGCTTGCTTAAAGGTGTTCTTATGCCCGCGAAAGGATGATGCTTATAAAGGTCACGTGATCATAACAAAATACCTAATTGGTCGCTTGTGTATTTTTCCATGCTTACCTAAGAAAGTTTTCTAATGAGTCCGAAAGGACGAGGCTTGCGCTTGTAGCAAATTACCCAGAGAGTGGTATACTGTGTATTTTCCATGCTTACGTAAGACCAGTGTTCTAACGCTTGGCCATTTTGCAATCGTCGTCTTTAACAAAAAACTAACCGGCGGGTTGCTTTGCTATTTGCCCCTAACTTAAATAAAAACGGTGCCTAAAAACATTTGAACGTATGCATGCTTTTTGTTTGATCAAAACAAGCCATAGCGCTTGTTACGTGCGCGAATTTGCACAGATAAAGCGGGTTTTCTTACGAGCATCGTTAAGTAAACCACATAGCTTTCTACACAAAGTTCTAAGTCGGGCCGGGTTCGGGTGTGGGTTTCGTCAAAAAAACGGGCTTGATTCGGGCTGGACTTTACACTCTGTGTCAGTATTTTTTCGAATAAATTTAAGTGGCCAGTTGCTGGACCTGACCTAATGTCAAACAGCCCTAAAACGCCTTGTTTCAGACTATTTGTCTAATGTGTTTGTTGTCTATGTCTTTCCTAAGGCTTCAATGTATAGGCATGTCAATCAAACTTTCTGGCCTAAACGGGCTTTCAAATAAGATTTGGGTTCGGGCCGCGTTTCTGGCATCCATTTCAGGCACGTTTAAAACTCTGTTTCTACATGCACGACTTTGCAAGCTTAAAGCGGGTTTCCTAACGAGTTTCGTACAGTCAACCATAACGATTGTTACATGCACGACTTTGCAAGTTGAAAGTTTATGCACAAGCTTTTTATATCTCCGAAACTTACAATACTACATGCTAGTTTAAATTCAAAGCGCTAATTTACAAAATATAAAGAACCAATTTGTTGTTTTGCAGTTAGTATATACGTACAGTGTAACGCAAATTGGCGTTCGTCATCTGATTTCAGAAAACAAGCCGGATGACACCGGTGTGTAAGATCGAAAGATAGAAGGCAGTGCTACATATCACCTGTCGTTTCCGTTTCAGTGCCTATAAATATTCTGCGAAATTGCGGTTTATTCAGATTGCAAGTGGGTTTAGTTAAGTTCGCAGTGTAAAGTAGCTCGGGAGATTTTTAGTCTAACAGAATTGTGTCTAGATTTATTTATATCAGATTTTTAAACAGGTTTCGTCTTGTGTTTTTTCGCTTGATATATTTAATTCATCGCAACATTAAGTGGACAAAATCAGCCATAATGAGACGTTTCAGTCCAGGGGTGGGCAATTAATTTCAGTAAGGGGACAGATAAGAAAACATACTTGTGTTGGATGGCCGAACCAGTAGGGAAAAACAAACGGTAGGGGAAAAAAATTTGTATGTCGCTGCTTACAACAGAGTTGTAAGTCGGACCGGTTTCGGGCTTAGGTTTTTTCCAAAAAATCCGGCGTTATTCAGGCCTGACTTTACACTTTGTGTCAGTATTTTTTTTCAAATAAATTTAACTAGCTAAATAACCAGTTGCTGGATCTGACCTAATGTCAAAAAGCTTTAAAACGCCTTGTTCGGGACCTATTGTATATTGTGTTTGTTGTCTTGGTCTTTTCTACGGCTTCAAGTATTGGCCTGCCAATCAAACTTTCGGGCCTAAACGGGCTTCTCAAAAACGATTCGGGTTCGTGCCGGGTTTCGGGCTTGTACTTTCAGGCCCGTTTACAACTCTGGACCGAACCAATAATAACTTGAATTTAATTCTGCTCAGTATTGATTTTTTTGTATTGTAAATACCATTGGATTATATATTTTAATTAGTGACTACAGCTTTTCAGAAGAATAAGAATAGTCTGTAATGCCATGGTTTCTGGTATGCCATGGTTTTTGTGTTCTAAATTTGGGGTGCGTGCCAGGGTTTTTTGAGTTCTTACTTCGGTGCGTGTCATGGGTAATGTTTTCTAACTTAGGGTTATGCCACGGTTTTCATGTCCTGACTTTGATGCGTGCCACTGTTTTTGTGTTTTGACTTTGGGATGCGTGCCATGGGTAACATGTTTTGACTTTGGGGTGCGTGCCAGGGTTTTTTGAGTTCTTACTTCGGTGCGTGTCATGGGTAATGTTTTCTGACTTAGGGTTATGCCACGATTTTCGTGTTCTAACTTTGGTAAGTTTTGCGTGTGTCACGAGTTTTGTGTTTTGCATTTCTGGGCCACTGTACGAAGGCCACGCAATACTAAATCAATTGAAACATAATGGTACAGAGTATTACATGTACTGGTTTGCTCTACGTGGCTGTGTTAATTATTAGATTTTTGACACAGTTGTCGCCGAATTTTTTATTGCATCAGTATGTATGTCTAGATTTAAAACAAATATTTTCGCGGAATACACTTTGCAAGAAATGTTTGATTGTGGACGAATTTATTCGAGAAGTCCAATTTCTGTTTTTCTTCAATAATTTTGGTGCGCCAGATTGTGTGAGCTTTACCATGCAATAATGGAGTTTCAAAGACACAATGATTTAAGGATTTTAGGTTAGGGTTAGTTTCGAGATTAGTATTAAATTAGTTTGCAAGGAGTTGGTCTAAAGGGCAGAGAACTTGGTTGGAAATTGAACAGTTTAAGACGGGGTTGCACAACCTGTTCGCTACGACGGCCACATCGCAGATTCTTATTCAACCAACGGCAACCAATTACCTGCCTGTTTTTGTTTCAAAATCACTGATGCAAAAAATAATATATATATATACCATCTAATGGCGCCCAAAATGCCCCTAACTTGATGCACAGATTTAACTGCACAGTGTGAAGATCAGTTCTTAACTGTTTATGACGTCATAATCTATACGCTTGTGGTAACTGTTTTTTAGCATTGTTTGCACACAATAAGCATACAAACAGTCTGATGTATATGGCTACTAAACTGGTAATACTCTTTCCAGTACCACAACTCTGTTTAGAGCAGTTTGATAATCAAAATACTTGGCAAATGAGTTTTATTTACGTCACGGCGGCCAGTGAATATATTTTAATACACATGTTCACGGCCGCACAAACTCGTCATTGCGGCCGCAAGTTGTGCACCCCTGGGCTAATTTTGTAATTTTGTCCGGCATTAATTCAATTTTATTTTGGGAGATCAAATGCAGGTGGTTTCTGTTTAATTTGTTCCGACATAAAAGGATTTATCTGCTTCTTCGTTTTCGCAAAAATCTTTTGATTCTAACTCTGATTTTAGCTCATGCTTTTCCCCTACCAAGATTAAAGCGCAAAACAAAATAAATAAGAACCGGGTATTTTTTCTGAGAGTTGTAAATTAGTTCATCGGTTAGATGTAGTGTTGAAGTGGTTTTAAGTTCACGGTAACAGGGATCGGATTTAGTTTGAAAAGTGTTCTGTTTGTTTTCACACAACTACAAGTAACAACACTTAACTTGGTACAAAAGAATCAACTATTACATGAGTACGAGTTTTGTTTTGTACAGAAACAAACTAAACTCTTATATTAACAGTTGTTCTCTAGAAATCATAAACATGCTGTGGTTATTATTTCTATTTTTTTTCGTCGGATCCGCGGAAGGTGAATGTCCGGGTGAGAATCTCAGTCTCGCTCCTCGACCTTATATAAGTAAGCTTACCCGGTTATAAATTTATTTAATAATTATTATAATAACCGGCACATCGTTGTATCAAATTAAACTTTTCTTCAACTTTGGCTAAATTTTATTTTTCTGTAAAACTTAATTTTGCAACTTTTTCACAGAACCTGAAAATCTCTCGGTGTGCGAGAAACCGTACCGCGGTCCCAACTGCACCTGCCCTTCTTCAATGTTCGAATGTGCTTGTCACAAGTTTGGTCGGTGTGGGGACAAACCAGGATGTATTGAGATGAGGTGGGCAAATGACGGGGGGAACGGCTGTGGTGATTGGAGCGACGAGTTTGGTGAGGTTTGTCGTAAAGGCGAGTTTAAGTGTGACTGCTTCAACACAACTTGTAAAGGTTATGTTGGGTGTGTGGGGGAGAGGTGGCGATGTAATGGAGAGATAGATTGTTTGGATGGCAGTGATGAGGTTAATTGCACTTGTCCAGCTCATAAGTTTGAATGCCCATGTTACAAAACAAAGAACTGCACAACTGGATATGGTTGCATCAACAAATACTGGCAATGTGATGGATATAATCACTGTGGAGATTGGAGTGATGAAGTTAATTGCACTTGTCCAGCTCATAAGTTTGAATGCCCTTGTTACAAAACAAACAACTGCACAACTGGATATGGTTGCATCTACAAAGACTGGCAATGTGATGGAAAAAATAGCTGTGGAGATTGGAGTGATGAAGTTAATTGCACTTGTCCAGCTCATAAGTTTGAATGTGATTGTTACAAAACAAACAACTGCACAACTGGATATGGTTGCATTGACAAAAACGATCAATGTAATGGATATAATAACTGTGGAGATTGGAGTGATGAAGTTAATTGCACTTGTCCAGCTCATAAGTTTGAATGCCCTTGTTACAAAACAAAGAACTGCACAACTGGATATGGTTGCATCAACAAATACTGGCAATGTGATGGATATAATCACTGTGGAGATTGGAGTGATGAAGTTAATTGCACTTGTCCAGCTCATAAGTTTGAATGCCCTTGTTACAAAACAAAGAACTGCACAACTGGATATGGTTGCATCAACAAATACTGGCAATGTGATGGATATAATAGCTGTGGAGATTGGAGTGATGAAGTTAATTGCACTTGTCCAGCTCATAAGTTTGAATGCCCTTGTTACAAAACAAACAACTGCACAACTGGATATGGTTGCATCTACAAAGACTGGCAATGTGATGGAAAAAATAGCTGTGGAGATTGGAGTGATGAAGTTAATTGCACTTGTCCAGCTCATAAGTTTGAATGTGATTGTTACAAAACAAACAACTGCACAACTGTATTTGGTGGTTGCATCTACAAAGACTGGCAATGTGATGGAATTAATGACTGTGGAGATTGGAGTGATGAAGTTAATTGCACTTGTCCAGCTCATAAGTTTCAATGTGCATGTGTTGGCACGAAACAATGCGACATCAGTATAGGGGGAAGTTGTATTGAGCGATCTTTATTATGTGATGGAAATCGTGACTGTTTTGATGGTAGTGATGAGACACATTACACATGTAACTGCTCTGGAGTTTACGCAAGATGTCCGTGTGATCCTGGTAACAAACATTGTCCATCTACTGGCAGATGCATACCTTTTGACTGGATTGGTGACACATTTAAGGATTGCTATGATGGAAGTGACGAACTTTGTTCAGTTTCCAACTTCACATGTCAATCTTGCACAATGTTTGCCACAACTTGTAAGAGTGAACAACTTGCCAGGTATCTTGTACATTCCCCAGTTCCAGCAGGGTGCAACACAGTAATCCAACCATCTTGTACTGATGACATCAACAGTTGTAAAAGCAAGAATGTGATTTGCGTCTCCTCAATCTGCAAAAAAACTGAAAAAAATTGTCATAATTTTGCCTTTTGTAATAATAAAAAATTCATAGCTGGAAGTCATTTTTGTGACTCAGTTAGTAGTTGTAGTGACAACAGTGATGAAATAAAATCTGGTTTTGGGTTTAAATGCTCTGGATCATCGAGACAAGGTGTTTGTGTTTTGCCTCAACCTAACGTTTACGATTCAGTGGCTCAATGTTCTGATAAATCTGATCTTTGTTTTGTCAACAGAGAGTTCAAATGTTTTCAGTGCTTGGATAAAAAGTTGATTATATCATCCAAGCAAGTTTGTGATGGTATAGTGGATTGCTTTGATATGTCAGATGAGTGTTTGTGTTTTAATCACAGTTTGTGTAATGATATAAGGGGTGGTTGTCCATCAAATCAGATGCATTGCCAAAATAAATCTGTATGTTCAGTTCAAAGTGGAAAGTTGTGCAACTCAAGCGTGCAATGTGTTGATCAAATAAACACAAAATACTGTTCATCTGCAAATAATTTGGAACAAACTCAGTGTTTACCAGAAAACTTTAAAGGCCTCGAAATTGACGAAATATTTAAGTGTGCGAGAAATGACAACCATTGGTTGAGGAGTAAATTTCAGTATTGGCTAGGTAGGGGAATTGAAGCCAGAGTTTTGTTGGACTTAATATGTGATGGAAAAGTTGGGGACAAGCTGAAGTTATATGGTGAAGTGAATTGTCCAAATATGTTTTCTTGTTTTTCAAAACGAAAGTTTAACATAAAAAACACACAGGTGTGCGACGGAAAAGTCGATTGTGACGACGGCTCAGATGAATTTCCTGAACTTTGCAACAAAACCCAGTTTTATTGTAAAGGCAAAGATTTAATTTCTATTGACAGAAAAACTGTTTGTGACGGAATTATCGATTGCCATAATGAATCTGATGAAAGCAGATGTTGTTGCGAAAAGGAACGATTTTATTGCACAAACAAACAACCTTTGTCAGTTGAATGGAAACTGGTGCAGAATGGAATTCGCGATTGTTCGGATGGAAGTGATGAATGTGTGAACTTGGCTGGGGACGCGTTTGCAGATGTCAATGAAATGATTGCCAATCCAATATACCGAGCAATTTTCTGGATAACAGCAGTGTTAGCCTTGGGAGGAAATTCGTTTGTGTTTATTGCAACTGCTCGCAGCTTATGGAATGTAGACAGAAACAAAAATGTTTTAATTAACACAAGTATTTTTCTTCTAAACCTATGTTGCTCAGATTACCTCATGGGAATATATCTGCTTGTTGTTATAGTGCAAGCCACACAATTTTCTGGCTTGTATTGTTTATTTGATAAGGAATGGAGATCAAGTAGTTTGTGTTCGGGACTCGGGGCACTTGCTGTGGTTTCTTCTGAAGCATCGGCCATGACTATGACAGCAATGACCACTTATCGCCTTGTATCAGCCTTTAAACCATTTACAATTCAAAGTGTAGGTGTTCTTAGAGTTTTACTTGCTGAATTGTTTTGCTGGATTTTTGCTGTAGTTTTGGCGACTGTTCCTTTACTAAAAGTCACTTCGGAATATTTTACAACTGATGTTTGGTTTCCAAACAACATTTTCGGAAATGATTTTGTTTCCAGGGAAAACATGTCACTTCTTGCACAAAGAATTACTGGTATGGAACCAGAAAGTTGGACTGATGTGAAACAAACCATCAAGGAAACATTTCCTCGCAACCCAATCAAAGGAGAGTTTGGATATTATGGAGAAACAACCGTCTGTGTGCCACGTTTGTTTGCCACAACCAGTGAATTTGCTTGGGAATATTCAACTTTCCTCATCACAATCAACTTCCTTATGTTCATCTACATGGTGGTTGCATATGTTCTCATCTACAAACAGAGTAACCGCATGAAAGGATCTAGAAGCAACGATATTAGCTCCAAGATGCAGAAGAGAATCTCGAGATTAATTTTGACCGACTTCTGTTGCTGGATTCCAATTTGTGTTATGGGATATTTGAGTGTTGGAGGGATCAAGATGCCACCAGATGCTTATGTGTTGAGTGCTTGTCTATTTCTACCAATCAACAGTGCTCTTAATCCCTTGCTTTACTCTAAAGCAATAGAAGATCAACTTGTTAGGGCAAAGAAATGGCTGATGGAGAAATTGTCCGTTTTACGTGCAGCTACAAATCGCTCAACTGATTTAGCTGTTGGATACAATGCTCATGCAGATGAAGAAGGCGACAGAGTGATTGAGTTTAGAGAATGAAACAACCATAAACTTAAACAATAGTAAATATCCCACAAATATTTGTTGCAGTTTTTGAATTGTTAAATCTTATTATACTCGATCTGGTTTCCGTCATGTGTATATGGTTATGTAAATATGTCAATTTATTATGTGAAAATTTGACTTATAATGTCTGAGTATTTTTGTATGCATTATTATTTTGGCAAGAGCTAAGTTAAGAAAGTTACAAACATAGTAAAAGGGCACTTCAGGTGTTTAGCATGATTTTTAAATGTAGAAAGAACGATTGTTACATTTAAAACAGCATAGAAACTAATTTTGCCTTTTGTTGAAAAAATAACAACTTTGTAATTAAGAACAAGCTTTACAACAATACGCACACAAATATCCAGGTTTAGTAACAGTTGAAAGAGTCTGTATAAATCGATATGAGTACAATAGGACACAAGCATCAGTGAAAGATAGCAAGCAAAGCTACATAATAGCACTTAAACAATCACCGAATTGAAATCAGCTGCGCAACTTTTGGGTTTAATTAAGATCATCTATCGAAAATCAAGGCTGTTACATTGGTCACTAAGAAGATGCCTGGAATTTGAACCACTAACCTCACTATGAATAGGGATAGCAATAAACCAGGGGCGTGTAACTGCTTATTGCAATGGGCCACAATTTACATGCATAATGATGCTGAGGGCCAATTTGATACATTTTGATAAAATTCATTTATTGTAGTGGTTTCCAACCTGCGGTTTGCCCCTCTCAAGGGTCCCTGGTTTGTTTTCAAGGGTCCACGAGGGCAAAATTTTAAACCAGAGAACTTTGCCTAAATTTTACCTAGTAATGCAATGTCAAAAATGCTAAACAACATCTTCCTATGATTTAACAGTGAAAAGTATAAAACAATGGACTACTTGACGCAATCAGCGTGGGCTACACAAATAGCTCTCGCGGACCGTATGTTGCATGACCCTGCACTTAACTAACCAAATATACAGAAAAACATCTATTGCAAAATACTAAGTTATGACCCTCTTGGTTTACAGTGCTTGTGTAAAAGCAATATAGGGTAAAAGCTCCTGTTGTAATATTTTAGTCTCTTTACTGTTGGAAAATAAGATTCATAAACACATAAATGGTTTAAATTTTAAATGCACCTGTGTTTAATTTAGACAATGCGCTGTAGATATTTCCACTAATGAGATCTTTATACTTGTTGTAAAATTTTTCAGTCCTGTTTGTTGTTATGTTGTAAAAATATTCCGTTTGTTCAAATGCTGATTTCTACAAACGAGAAAATTCATTTCATTAGATTACTGTGAAACAAACAGCAAGAGAATTTCAAATTTTCATAAAAAAGCTGCTAGTCCTAAACATTATTTAACAAAACAGCTTTTTGAATTGAGGTAATAAGTTCAATTAAAGATTAGTTGAATTGATTTACTACAAAAGTCAAAACTTGTTTCTAAGAAATCCAATCCATTAAACAATATAGGGACTAAATGCAATTATGTTTTTTGTTTTACTACACAACAAAACAAGTGGTAACAAAATAACTCTGAGGCTTCCTGCTTGATGACTGACTGGTTATAACGTCATTCTGTTTTGTTGCATAGCGCATACAGATGCATAAACAGTATTAGTACTATTTGTACGTTCCAGTTGTTTGTAGTGAAAACTTGACAAAGTGAATTTGCCAATGACCAGAATTTTCTCCCCAACAAAAGAGCAGTAGATTATCGACAGCAGCCAATGTTTGTATATTTTAAACTCACCTGATTGTGGTGATGTTGTGCTGAACATTGTGAAGTAGAGTGACTGTCAGTCATTTACCTGTGTACATGTCACAGCTAACTGGTTATTTAATGTATGCATTAAAACATTTTATTGTGTGGGTCTAACAGGGTAACCCCTGGGGTCTAGAGGGTAAACTAAACCAATAACATAACACCGATGAAATAAAGTATATAATAAACATACCTTGTGAGAAAATCATCTACTAGTTGTGAAAGTTTTCATCCAAATCCATCAACATTTTATGGAAAATCGAACAAGCTGCAGGAAATACAAATGAATTGAATAAATGTTAGACCAGTTTAGTAAATTACTCAAAAGTTTAGATTGAACTTAATAAAATGTTCAGTTTTAGGGATGCACACCACCCAAATTAAGCTAAGTTTAATAACCATTTTTAACCAAATAAGTTCCACCAATTAAATTCACTACCATTGGCACAAACCCATAATTCCGCAATGTTATTCGTTGTCCTGATGCGTTAATTGGTTTAGGCTTTGGACAGCTTGTGTGGAGAAAAACTTGATTATTTTCGTCACATTCATAATCCTTCCATTTATCTAATCTTCTGTACAAAGCAGATTTTCTTCAGTTTCAGTAAAATATTCATTGTTCACACAAAAATTGTCAGTTATTAAGTGGACATGAAAACGATTATTTTACTACTTTTACTTTTAAGTTTTGTTACAATCAACAAATCAAATACCATTTTGCTTGAGGCTGACAAAAATTACTTGGTACTTGTTTGTTCAGCAAAGTTTGCTGCAGTAATAATGAACATCCTTATGTAAGCAAGGACAACAATGGTTTTAACCACAATATATAGCCTATGTGTTTAGTTCCATAAAACTTGAGATATTGCTTCAAACCAGCGAAACTTAGACACAGAATAAACAAGTGGTAACAAAACAGCACTGAGGGTTGATGACTTACTTGTTATGCACAACACATCCAGGTTCCTACTGAGTATTAAACAGATACATACAATTTCTGTTCATTGCAAATGTAGGTGTAGTTCTGTGCTTCACAATTGATAGTAAAACTTGGCAAAGTGGAGTTGCTAATAACCAAAAATTTTTTGCACGGCAAAAGAGCAGTAGACAGTAGACGACAACTGCTGCTATTTGTAGATTTTAAACTCACCTGATTGTGGTGATGTTGTGCTGAACATTTTGATGTAGAGTGACAGCCAGCCTTCTACCTGTGTACATTTCACCTCAAACTGTTCATTCAATACATGCATTGAAGCATTTTGTAGCGTGAGGTTAACGGGGTGGATCCAAGAATCTAGGGGGTAAACTATACAAATGATATACCAATGTATAAATAAAAAAAGATGTAAAAACATACCTTGTGTGAAAATCATCTGCTAGGAACGTTTTAATCCAAATCAATCAACATTTTATGGAAAATTGAACAAGCTGCAGGAAGAAAACAAAATAAATTGAAATATTTTAGACCAGTTTAGATAATTACAAGAGTTTAGATAGAACTTAATAAAATGTTCAGTTTTAGGGATACACACTTCAAGTTAAGTTTAATATATTCAACCGTTCACTACCATCGGCATAAACTCATAATTCCGCAATGCCATTCGTTTTCCTTAAACATTTTCTTCACTTTCATAAATTCTTCTATAAATCAAATCTTCTGTGCAAAGCAGATTTCTCTCAGTTCCAGTAAAATAAGCATTGTTCACAGAAAAAATGTAAACTATTAATTTGGAATAAAAAATAATCATTTTATCACAAATTCTTAAACATAAAAATGTCTAACTTAAATTGAAAGTTAAAGTACTTTTTAAAAATCGTCTTGTTATAACCAAAATAAAGTATGATATTAATGCTTAAAGTTGGTTTCATAACAAATTCAGCTTAAAAACCTCCAAAATATCACAAAAGCTGAGAAATTAGTTGTGATAAAGCCGTAAAAGATTAACTGCGTTTCGAAATATGTAAGTTCAACGTTGACCTTTAGTAACCTCTTGGGTGTTATAACCAGGTAACAACGACAAGTTAACGAACTTTTTAACGAAGCTTAGGCGAAAAACAGATCATCGTTTGACGAGTTTATACCGCGCGCAAGTAAAACCACATGATGTGACCTACTGACCTTATACTGGACCTGTAAACATACGGACTTTTACTTAAATTAAATTTTACTTAAATTACTGTTTTTACGATTTGAATTTGGCGCTGTCGACCTTACAAGCACAAACAAACAAACAAACGATGTAAGTGGTCAAACTGCTTGACAAGTTCATTACGAAGACCTCTGCATGAAAGCTGTCAATCAAATCAAAGGACGGGCCATGAGATACATGTACCGACTGAACGGTGGAGGTTGGTGGTTCAAATCCAACGCACCATGTCCCATTAGAGCAGTGGTTCTCAAACTTTTTCATTATTTTTTCAAAACAGCCCCTTTCGAAGGTTGCGGTCCTTTAGCTTGAACGTGTATTGCAGAAAAAAAAAACATTCCGATTGTGCACAAACATTTGCATTTTTGTTAGTTGTCATGTAATAAGGGCTATTGTTTAGCAATGGAGACTGTCGACTCTCAGTTCTAATTTGATTTAAACTGATTCAGTGGCACAAACTGACGCCAAATAAAATTATAGAAATACTTCAACCTTTTCACGGTCCCCCAAAATTGCCTCACGGACCCTAACCGACCGCGGACCCCAGTTTGAGAACCGCTGCATTAGGGTCTGATGGGGTTTATTAATATAAAAGTTCAAAATTGAAATTGGCAATTACGAATGGCAATCAAATGGAGCCCATCTATATGTGACTAATGTTCTAAAGGTGTCAGAAAAAATATCTCGCACACGCAATGCAGCATATCTTCTTCAGACCAGAGACATAGAACAGTGTAAAGAAATAGATGCGAGTGCTTATGTAGAAAATATGTAGTAGTGGCGTTGAATCTCTTCTTCTCAGCTAATTCTCAATTTTAAGGCCCGTTTTACTGTGCGTATAACGCACGCTCAAGTTTGCGTAAATTTGTTTATTTTGTGTCCGGTTGCGCTTGACTGATGTCGGGCGCTCATGTTTAGTAGAAATGAGCGAGCGATCGCCTACCGAGCGTTTTCTGCGTATTAAGCAGCTTGAACCTGCGCAAAACGGTTTGTGTTATCGCTGTGTACGGGTTTCTGATTTGAAAAACTTGGTTCGAATATAAAAAGGCGACAATAAATTTATGTGGTGATTTTAGGTCATCGACAGTTGTAGAAACCAAAATTGACATCGAGCATGTTATTTTGCAAACCTGAGGTAGGCTACCCACTGAAAATTACGTTGCATTGGATTATTTTTTATACCGTATATAAATATGGCACGTAACAGTACAAAATACTACACTAGTGCCAAAGAATCGGGAAACGGATAAACAAACCTCGCGGTTGAAAATACGCCAATGTAAGAATAATATACATAAATAGGACACGTGAATATTTAGACTGTTTCATAAAAATCAGGTACAAAGTGTAAATCATTATTTTTAAACCAACAGAAAAATAGATTTCGCCTTAAATAAACAGGCATTGCAGTTTCAGTAAAAGCAAACATGTAGTAGCCTAAATAAGCTGTTGCTGCCAGGCATAGTATCAAGTCTATAGAGCTCTTCTGGCAAAAGTATTTTTATTCCGACGTTTCGACGTCCTATACAGGTCGTCTTTATCAGGGTAAATAACATTGAATGCGACTAGAACAGTGCACGATAAATAAAGGAAAAAAGAATGAAACGCAAGCACGCGCGATATCGAATGATTGGGCCTCTAATCTTTGAGCAGGTGCCTGTAGCACGCTGAAAGCATCACGTCTGTTTTGATGTTCATTGTGTTGCCCCGTTGGTGAATATTCCATGACTCAAGAAATAGTCTTTTCCTGTAGTCAGGCTCCCGGGCCACAACAGACGCCGCATTGAAATCAATACGGTGGCCTTGTGATACTGCGTGATGTAGTAGCCTAGCCTAGACTGTCCAAATAAAGTGGTAAAAAGTAAAATAGGTTAAAAAAATTATATCAATACAAAATAAACACCTGCAAAATACAGAGGCAAAACACCCAAACGCGAGAGAAGTCAATACATAAACACGCAGCAGTCGGATCTTAAGACTACGTTTAAAACTTACATGTGACAGAATGGTGGAATTTCGTTGGAGAAGCAAGCGGCACGAAGGGCAACGCGACTGGGTGTGACAACATGGGTAAATTACAGCCGGTTGAATATTGGAGGTATGTAAACAACGACCATCAAAAACGAAACCTGCCTAACATCGTGGAAGGGTACATAACCGCGATAAATAAAAATATATAGGGTAAGACATAACATAACCGCGATAAATAAAATATATAGGTCTTAAGTCGCTGTAGTGACCGATCACTTGCTAGATCTAATTATGTCTACTCCGTTTGTACACGATTACGTCCGTTGACTCCTGATAATCGAAATGGACTAAATTATATGATTATGTGTTGGATATCGTTCGAAACAACATCTATCTCTACAACTATAAACCACAAACAGTCAACATAATGTGACAACATATGGTATACAATTTTGAGGAATTAAATGCTGGAGGTATTGATTGGTTTACTTGTAATTACTGGTTTGTACGAATAAAAATCTCAATCCAACATCTATATTACATCGAGCCTTATTTCAATTTGTTGGGAAAAATATATTCCTAGCTTTTTTACGCAAGCATATGCTGGGCAAAATTTATGGGTAGAGCTACTAACACGATAACGAGGATCTACCCCCCAAAAGGACTTAATTTCCGGTAGGTGGCGCAATAGAGCATTCCGCGCCAAAAAGGCGTTTGCGCCATTTAATTAAGTTTTGCGCCACGTTTGCAACCAATTAAGTGGCGTTTAATTAAATTAAGCTGAATTTAATTTAGTGTAGCTTAGTTTAGTGAAATTAAGCGTTAAGTGAAAGTAAGCTAAGCTGTAGTAAAATTAAGCTAAATTTAAAACAATTAATTTTCGCAAGCAAACATGGTGGAGGACTCAAGTGCACAAGATATGACTCCATGCAATGCTAAAGAAGCCACGTAGGTTGTTTTGTTAATAAATTGAGAACAAAAGGATAGTTATTTTTTTGCAGAGATGAAAATGCAAGAACCTTGCATGAATTTGATTTTGCAACATCAAACCAAATTCAAAAGGTTGGTAATTGCGTGAAAATTCCGAATTTGGTTTGTCTTAAAGTATATTTTTTGGCTGCAGTGGTTTCAATGTAAAGAAAATGCAGAAAAATCATTTCTGCAATTCCAAACTGTGACGGATTTAAAGCTGCATTTGCATAAATCAAAGACATATGGTGGGTCTACATTTTAACCTTAGTTTAAAGAAATTTATTCATCTGCATATATGTAACATTTTAATAACATATTTGTATATGTACACATATATTTAAACACATAAACTTACAGACATTAAAAAAAGCAAAGTGTGTTGGAACAATGACACTCCATACATTACTGTTCAAAGTAATTGCTGGAAATCATTTCAGCAAAATGAGGAGATGGTTTTCCAGCATGCGTACACGATAACAATGTTTGAAGTTACTATGTTTCCAACCTTTAAGGTATCAAAGTTGAAAGTTTAATTATTTTAAAAATGTAATTTATTTTGAAAAGAGATAAGGTTTATTAACAACCTGTCCTTTATACATGTTCTTTGTGTTGTGATAAACAAATATTTCAGATACTTGGTCACACAATTTTCTGCTTTATATGTAGAACAAGTCACAGTTTAGACGGTGGGTAGTAGGCAAACACATCAAAGAAGCACTTTCAACTGGAAAGCAGCTGTCTCAACAAACAGCATTTTATATAAACTTTTTAAAAATTCCCATTGACATGGTTTGTATAGAACTAAATGTACTAAGTTTTCCTTTTGTGAACCTATAGTTGTTATAGAAGAAACGTGTCCTTCTTACATTATATATTTTTCAGCTCCCCCAAAGTCATTTTATTATATTTGTAACAGTTAACGGAGACATTGCCTACAGAAAAAATATGCAAGCAACCCAACCAAGTAGATGAAACAAATTTGAAGGTATGGTTTGTCCTATACTTTTTTATGTGGTTTAATAAACTATTATTCTAATACATTTCAGTGGTTTTCTACGTTTAAACAAGCCGAAAGGGCAGTTGAGGAGTTTGAAATTACCACTTTAACCAAATTTATTGTGTACCAAAAAAAGTGTTATGGTATGTGAAACATTTCTATTGTATACTATTTTGTAAAATCAACGGTCGCATATTTATTGCTGATCATGTTATGTTGACAAAGATATATCAAAAGGTGGTATTCGATGGGACAAAGATTTTATCCCATATGTTATTGTAAAAAGTGTGTGGCTGGAGTGCCAACATGCCAAAGATCAAAATAAGAAAAGAAATGAAAAACGTAAACCATGCATTCCCAAACAGGTATGCTTGTGTGTTACTCATTACATTGACTTAAAGACAAAAATCGTATTTTGTTGTTGTGTGCAGTTGCTTGACCATCCAAATCCTGCCAAAAAAAAGATGTGTATTCAAGGTTCAAAAAAGTGCAACTGCAAAGCAAAAATACTAATACAAGAAATACCAAGGTTTCCCCAATTTCAAGTGAGTATTTTTTTCATGTTAATACTCAAATAAAAAATAATTTCATATTTACTGATGTTTGCTGTTGTTAATATCAGGTTATGGCAAGATCTCAAAACCCTAGGAATAAGTCAGCTGTGCTTATTCACAAGGCTTTGAAAGACGAAGCTTCAAGGGAGTCTATGTTAAAGGAATGTGCTTGTAGCGTTTCTTTCCCAAGCAGTGGTGATCATTCTGGCCATGTTATTGGAGAAGTATGTTATAAACACCATTATTGATTCGAACATATAAATGATTTTTTTTTGATTTTTTAAATCTTTACCTTTTATTCTTTCTACCAAATATCTCCATAAGTGATCATTGTTTCACCTAATATAATAATTTGACATACATATATGTGTTTGTTTGTATTGTAGGCGGCAGGATTTCTTCAAATGGTTGATAAGCGGATCATTGCTAAAATTGATGAAATGGTAAATGAAGGCATATGCAATATTGGGGAGATCATGAGAGGCCTAAAATTATTTGTGGTGCATGAACTGTTTAAAAATGATAATGTGCCATCAAACACAAACAGAAGATTTTTTCCGACAAGAAAGGATGTCGAGAGCCACTTCTACCATATATATATTCCTAATGTGGTAAACACCACTAATTTAGACCTTACAGATGAAAAAACACCTCCTGTAATTGCATCAGAGCAAACTATGTTGTTTGTCCATCAACTTCATTGGCAGCAAAAACTTCTTCTTCGTTACGGGCAGGACATTTGCCTACTAGATGCTACATATAAGACTTCTAAATATGCCCTGCCTTTGTTTTTTTTTGTGTGTTAAAACAAACATGAACTACCAGGTTGTGGCTAGTTTTATCACACAAAATGAGAGGCAAATTGATATTGAAGAAGCTCTTTCGCTTTTGAAGAAATGGACACCTGGCTGGAAACCAACTTTTTTTATGACAGACAAATGTGATGCTGAAATACATGCCATTGAAACTGTTTTTTCAGGTAAGCTTGTTTTTAATTTTGAGTTATGTATATGTTTAATGAAAAGACTAATATATAAACTATACTTTTGCAGATTGCCATGTTTTAATATGCGACTTTCATCGTGAGCAAGCATGGGAGCGTTGGGTGAAAAAGTCTGAAAACGGTGTTCGGGATAGCAAAGATGAAGTATTAGCATTTATGAGAGCTATTGCCAGAGCTGAAAGTGAGGAAACTTACCAAACAGCATTACACGATTTTCAGTCATGTGTTCAATGGATTGATAATGATAAACTTCAAAACTATTTTATTAAAACTTGGCTATCACAAAAAGAGGTAAGGAAAGTTGTTAAATAAAAGATACGAGCTAGGTATTTATGACAGGTATGTTTTTAGCGTTGGTTGTGGCTGTATCGAGCAGATCAATTAAAAGTACTTGTTCGCACCAACAATGGTGTGGAAAGACAAAATCGAGTTTTAAAAGAATGCCATACACGTTTCAGAACAGATAAATCTTTATCTGGACTGATTACAATTTTACACAAAGATTTTCTCCCAGATGGAAAAACCAAGTAAGCTGCAACAAAAATATAATTTGTTGGATCCCTGTTTGTACAACATTTGTCAAAGTACTCAACTTGTTAAGGAATATTCACATGTGTCTCATACTTTTTTATTTAATTATAGTTGACTGTCGGTGTATGAAAAAAAGTATGTAATCTAGGTATGAGCAAGAAAACTTAAGATCTTCAAGCAACTACAGAAGTTACAACAATTCTGTTCCTGACTTTTTACAAAACAGACCAAGAAAATTGGTAAAACATTGTATTCAAAGAATTGGAGAGTCTGCAAATTTGCAATCAAACACAATTGCAAGGAATGGAAATGTATTCTCAGTTAAAAGTGAATCTACTGGCCAAATGTACACTGTGCGATTGGGATCAAAGGATGAATTTCCCAAATGCACATGTGCAGATTTTACCCGACACTTCTTGCCATGTAAGCACATGTTTGCTGTGTTTAACAAGTATGATGATGTTGATTGGTCCAGCTTACCTGAATGGTACCACAATTCTGTTCACATGGTGTTGGATCCAAATGTTGTGAACGCTATAAGTGCATCAAAACCGAATGAAGAAGCTGTTACAAGTAATATCATTTCAACTTATTCATTGTGTTCAAACACAACTGTGAATTCACCCACTGTTGCAAATGAAGACACTCCAAGACAGCAAACCATCCGGAAATTCACCGAAAAAAGGGTCCCATTGAAAATCTTTGGCGTGGCTTGTCCCTTACAGACAAAAAGCTTATTTTCATTCCATGGAACCCATCGCAGAGCCACTGGATTCTTTTGACAATTGATATTGAAAACAAAAAACTTATTTACTTGGATCCTATTGATATGCCTTGTATTAGGACAAGTACAAAGATTCAAGCTGCAAAGGAGTTGGCTAACTACCTGCTGGCTGAAAAATTCCATTTCCAACTAGAATCAGTGGAAGTTCCAATGCGAACCCCACAAAACGATTCTTCTAGTTGTGGTGTTTTCATTTGCATGTACGCAAAATGGCTTGCAGCAGGCACAAACCTTATGCAACCCGCTTTCACAGTTGTATATCGAAAAAATATGTTCCACTGTATTTCTGGTAACTGTCTTCAAGGAAGTCTGAAGAGAGACCAGTGTAAAATATGTCAAACTGGCACTATGTTAGACAATACCAGCATTATGAAAGGGGAATGGGTTAAGTGTGTGAGATGTAAATAAGGTTTTCACACCAGCTGTCTTTACACAATTTCACAATGTTCCATTGTGGACAATAGGTTTATATGCCCTTAAATGCTGCAATATCTAGTTCATGTAATAGACAAAATATCACTTTTTTGTAAGGCATTGTTTGAAAAGTTTATCAGTATCAGTACAAATGCTTTAAAAGTGATATTACCTAACAAGCATTTTTCCTGAAACACATTATTGTGGTCAACCCCTAAGCTTTTTAGCTTGAACGCCTGAGTGTGGTTAACCCTTAAGCATTTAGCTTGAACGCCTGAGTGTGATTGACTCACTGCAATAGTATTTTACTATTACGGCAAGAAGTTTTGAACACTTCAACAGGTGTGGTTAGCCTTAAGTCTGCAGATTTAAACCCTGCAGTATTGAACGCTTAAAGGTGTGGTTGTACTACAAACCCCCAGTTTCATAGGGCTACTGGCGAGGCGTCTGGGTTATCAAAAATGCCAACGACCACAAATGAGAGCCCCATGGGTGTGGTTGGAATTCTCATGATAGTTTACATAAGTTCTCATATTAGTAAATACAATCATAAATATTGTTATCTTTTTATCATAAACATAACTGCCAAAGAAATTGTGTATATGGAACGCATTATGCAGACTCTGTGCATTGTTATCTTTACTTTAAAACTTTCAAAAACGACACCATAAACAACTTGTTCATTTTATTTCTCTTCTTTCTGCAAAGCACAGCAACAGTTTCAAAAAACTTTACACTTAAGGACTTTTACCATACTTACATTTTCTGCCGGGGTGTCCTGTTTTGGTGCCTACAAAAATGGTGATGTTGTAACATAAATGATGTAATATTCGCATTGACGTCATGGGTAGAGCTGCCATGACTTGTAACTTTTCCATTACGTAACTTTCATATGCTACGCGACTTATAACGTGGGAACCACAAGTGGCTATGTCATGTAATTGTCCGTTATTGCGTGGGACAGGATGAGAACGTTGTGAGCATCCGTACCAGGACGGGATGTTGACGGGACGAATGCCTAAATTATGTTGTTTTGATCTGTGTATATATTCTGTGGTTTTGAAGTGACTTTATTCTATTCGATTCGACTTCGGTTGGGCGTATGAATCACATTACGTCAAGCCACGTTTAAATTGCATTACTGTTGGTGTTATAATAAAACAAACTAACCAACGGCTGGACTATTGCTGTAAGAAGAATCAGGAAAACGCAAGTCGCAGAACACGTAATAATATACATACCTATTTCCTACAATTTGGTGTACCCCGACTGCGATTTGCTACCGGCAGTAAATTGCAAGAAGAGAAGAAGAAATACGTCAAACAACAACAACCACAACAACAACAACAACAACAACTGTGACCGTGAGTACCAAAACAATTGTACTTTTGGTCGGAAGATCTTTCATCATTTAAACGAAGATAATCTTTCTTAAACCATTCAACAAATAACCTTCTGATCCATTCAAGCGTCAAGCAACAATCAAGCAAGCGGTACAATTTAACCCCGCAACAATCAAGCATCGCTTCGACTACGACGAGTCGACACGAACAAGCACTAAGCCTTGCCAAGTGCTAGAAGGTTACTATCAATCAATCAATCCATCCACAAGGATTCAAGAGCACGAGCTTTCAATTTCTTGACGAATCAATCGAGCTCGAGCCACTGAGGAGGACACTATCCATTCGCGTACGTTCGGAGACGGATTCGGTTTGGAGGTCGCACTAATTCGCGTGCGGAGATCACACATCATTCGTGGTACGGACATCGGATCGTGTACGGGATTCACATTATTCGAGGTACGAAGATCGGAACACGAACTGTCTATTACAATTGGATTACGGAACAACGGAACAACAGGAGTGGAACCGCATCATCTGGTGGAAATAACGAATCGACGACGTCATCGGTAATGTGTGCATGCAAATTTTCTTATTTTTTTTGTGTAATGTCATTGTAAGCCAATAACTTTTCTTCACTACGAGTCACTGCAACCAATCTTAAACATTATATTACGTGAAATAGTTTTGTCACTCATTAAGTATTAGTATTATTGTACTGTGGTAACGTTCAACCAAAGCATCTAGTGTATGGAGAAATTTTTACCATTCGCTGGTAAGAAAAAGAGTAAAACGTCAACCCCTAAGTCTACGGTAAAATTCTCTCCATTTAATACGGTTATCCCATCAACTCTCGAAATGACCGATAACGAACTAACCTCTGGCCCAAGTTCGTCAACCACAAAACCAGGGTCTACGCTTATGGCAGATACGGAGTTTGTGAATGTTAGTTCCAATACATTAAAGATGCCACGTCCTATGTTTAATGATGATAATGATTTTGATAGAGATAGTTATAACCGTTATTTTGCAAGTAACCGTACAGGAAAAAGGACTTTAGCAGAGCAAGCGCCCAAAATGCGTTTGCCTGAATTTTGGCCTAAATTGCCCAAAGCGTGGTTTAGAAGTTTCGAGGCGATTTTGTCTAATTGTAATATAACCAGTGAGTTTGAAATGTTTAACTACGCTGTGTCTTGTCTTAATCAGGAACAGATTACTAAGGTTGGGAACGCAGTTTTGCAAATTGAAAGTGACCAATTTCCTTATTCCACTCTTAAGCAAGCGTTGTTGCGTTATTATGAACAAAGTGATATTACTCGGTTGAATAAGCTTCTTAATGAGACTAGTCTTCATGGTAGACGTCCCACTGATTTGCTTAATGAGATGATTTCGTTGTTAAATCACGCTGGTCCGTTGGACGCTACGACTGAAAGGTTGTTGAAACGGTTTTTCATTGATAAATTACCTGCTAATGTGCGCCTAATTTTGTCGACTGATTATGACGATTCTTTGGAGAATTTAGCAGCGAAGGCTGATACGATGATGTCTCTTAGTTCGCCTAAGATTGATGTTCCAGATTTGGGTAGATCCGTGGCTGTAACGCCTGTTGTTTCTTCTCAAACAATAATTAATGATAACATGGAGAGACGTATGAATAAGTTGGTGGAACAGATTAATGCATTGTCAAGCCAGTTGTGCTCGAGTCCGCGAGACAATGGTTTTATGTCTGGTAGTCGTAACTTTCGACCACGGGTACCTCAGTTTCGCCAGCAAATGAGACCCGCTGTTCCGCGTAACAATTGGCAAAGTTCTGGCCAAAGGCCTTGGATTAATCAGCGTCGTTTTGGGCGCCCTAATACTGGTTTTCAGCAGAATAATCGCTTTGAACAACGTTGGTCTAGAGGTCCTGGTAATCTTTGTTATTATCATGCACTTTTTGGTGATAATGCTAAGCGCTGTGATCCTCCTTGTCGTTTGAATTATCAGTTCAAGAATAAAAAAAACTAGTAAGCGCCTTTCCGCCGGATTTTGGTAGGAAAGGCTTATTTCAGAAACGGACTTTTTGTGTGTTTGATAAGCGCTTTAATCTTTCTTTTTTAGTTGATTCTGGTTCTGATGTAAGTTTGCTTCCTCGTTGGTTTGTCAAAAATAAGTTCTTTCGTCAGCATAAGATTTTACATGGTATTGGTGGTAATTTTATTCATGCTGATGGGTTAAAACGTCTTGATGTCGATATTGGTTTAGGTCGTACTTTTTCATGGACTTTTGTTGTTTGTGATGTTGACCAAGCTCTGATTGGCAGTGATTTTTTGTATGCCTTTTCTCTCTTAGTTGATGTACCCAACAGACGACTTGTAACAAGACCACAGTTTTACAGTGATCCGAGTTGCTGTTGCTCCAGGCGATGTTCTGGTGTTCGAAGTGTGCGTGGCAATTATATGACGTCACCACGTTTTGCGCATCATGAACGTGACGTGCGTAAGTCACGTCAGTCGCAGCCAAGTTGTTGTAGGGAATTTTCCCACAGGGACTTTCCCTGGCCTAGTCATGATGGTTTGAGAATGAAGCAAAGCCGTAGATATGGCAATCGTAAGTATGTTAGAGGTTTAGGAAGTGAAGTAAACAGTGCAGCTAAGACAGCTGGTAGTGAGCATAAGACAACAGTGGAACAGAAAAGTAAGAATTTTGTAAGTAAAGATGAAAGCAATGAATTTAAGAGAATACTGCTTGAATTTCCCTCTGTCCTTCAGCCTATGTCGTTGGAAAAACCAATTAAGCACGACATTACACATCAGATTATCACAACAGGTCATCCAGTGAGTTGCAGGCCTAGACGATTGTCGCCTGAAATGTTGAAGATGGTGAATGAACACTTTGATGAATTGGAACGCCAAGGTGTTGTTAGAGATAGCGAAAGCCAGTGGGCTTCACCCCTTCATGTTGTTCCTAAAAAAGGGGGTGGCTTCCGCGCGTGCGGGGATTTCCGCTCGTTAAATGCAATAACCCAAAGTATGAATAGGCCAATTGCAAATCTTGCAGATTTTGTGAATGGGTTACATGGAAGAAAGATTTTTACCAAAATTGACTTAAAAAATGCGTTTTTTCACATTCCCCTTGCACCCGATTCTATATCTAAGACGACTATTGTAATTCCCGGACGGGCAGTTGAATATCTTAGACTTCCTTTTGGGCTTAGAAATGCGCCGAATAGTTTTCAGGCTTTTATGGATAAGGTATTAAAAGGATTGCCATTTGTCTATTGTTATATAGATGATTTGTTGATAGCTTCCAATTCTGCTGAAGAACACAAAGCCCATCTGCGAGCTGTTTTGACAAGACTTGATGAATATGGTCTTGAGGTCAATGTTGCCAAAAGTGATTTTGGAAAAACTGTTCTAGATTTTTTAGGACACAGGATATCAACTGAAGGTTACAGTCCTTTAGAAGAAAAGGTTGAGGCAATTAGAAAGTTTCCCAGACCTACTACAGCGAAAGAATTACGTAGATACTTAGGTATGCTAACTTTTTACCGCAAGTTTATACCTCAGTGTGCAGCTCATGTAAGGCTGTTGAATGCAATGCTACGGAAAGATCAGGTAAAGAGAAAAGCTCTTCACTGGTCCCCTGAGGCAATTACGGCTTTTGAAAAGTCAAAAGAGTTGCTAAGTGAGAAAGCACTGTTGCAATACCCTCAGATGAATGGAAAGTTCAGTCTTCTTTGTGATAGCTCCAACTTTGCTATGGGAGCTGTTTTACACCAGTTCGTTGATGATAAATGGTGTCCACTTGCTTTCTTTTCCAGAGGTCTAAACCAAGCTCAAAGAAAATACGCGACGTTTGATCGTGAGCTTCTTGCCATCTATGAAGCCATTAAACATTTTAAACCTTTATTACGTGGCAGAGATTTTAACGTCATAACTGACCACAAACCATTGATCAAGGCTTTCTTGGCTAAATCTGATCATTTGTCTCCTAGACAAGAACGTCATTTTGATTACATTTCACAGTTTACCAACCGCATTGAACATATTGCAGGATGGCATAATCAAGTGGCGGATTGTTTGTCTAGAATCGAAATCAATGCTCTTAAACTTTCTAATGATGTCTTAGATTTAGAGGAACTTGCTAAAGGTCAGCAGACTGCAGAATTCCAAGAGATGTTGTCAGATCAGTGTGTAAGCTTAAAGTTAGTTAGCAGACGTCTTCCTGGAAGTCCAACTTCTTTGATTGGTGATATATCTACTGGAGTGTTTCGTGCTGTTGTACCTACTGAGTTTAGAAAACGTGTTTTTGATGTCTTACACAATCTTAGTCATCCTGGAATCAGAATCAGTCGGAAGCTGATTTGTGAACGTTATGTCTGGCCGAGTATGAACGCAGACATACAAAACTGGTGCGAGACATGTATACCTTGTCAAGTAAACAAGGTCTACCGTCACAACATTGCACCTTTATCTCATTATGTTGAACCTACTGATAAGTATTGTGATCTTAACATAGACATTGTTGGTCCACTTCCAAACTCAGGTGGATACTCTTATCTATTAACAATCATTGACAGATTTACACGTTTTATTGACGCTATTCCTCTGGTTGACTACACTGCCCAAAGCTGTGCTGATGCATTTCTTCTCCACTGGGTGGCGCGTTTCGGTTGTCCTTTGAGAATTTCTAGCGATCGCGGCGCCAACTTCTTGTCAGGTGTATTCCAAGATTTATGCAAAATGTTGGGCACTAAATTTTGCTCAACTACAGCTTATCATCCCCAAAGCAACGGTTTGGCAGAACGATTGCATAGACGTCTAAAAGCGGCTCTAAAATCTTATGAAAATCCCACTGATTGGTATTCTAATCTTGGTTTGGTTCTTCTTGGAATCCGCGCTAGTCATAATGTTGATTTAGATGCTTCTCCAGCAGAAATGGTATCAGGAAAGAAGTTGAGATTGCCAGGCGAGTTTTTCGAGGAAGTAGAGAGTAGTGAAACCAAATCTGACTATGCTAAACGATTAACTTCTTTCATGTCGGGTTTACGTTTTTCTCCCAGGCGTGAGCAGCCAGCTAGAAGATCCTATATTGATAAAAATCTACAAACTAGCTCACATGTTTTTGTCAAGGTTTCTGGGCACAAACCGCCTTTGCATCCCTCTTACACTGGGCCGTTTAAAGTTCTTGAAAGACATAACAAATATTTTGTTTTGGCAATGTTTGGAAAAGAAAACAGTGTCTCTATTGACAGAATTAAGGTTGCACGTTTACCAAATGTTGTTAACAACGATGATAACTCTGAGGACACTGATGCTGTGGTTGAAACTGTACCCTCTTTCGTAGTTGACACTGACATAGACACTGATCTAACGACAGATCCTTTACTTACAGGAGAGACCAGTTCGGCTCTTCCTGAGATACCGATTGAACCAATTAGACAGACGAGAAGAGGACGTGAAATTAGGAAACCTTTGAGATACAGAGACTGAAGTCATGCTGCGTTTACAATGCTTTCTTATTGTTATGTTTCTTGGTTGTTTTATGTGTGAACAGACATTTCAGGTTTGCCACGAAACAGTGTCGGATGGTGAATACGTAATAAGCAAACCTCCGCCATGCAAGCGCCCTGAACCTGAAAACGTAACATCTTGCAAGGCAAAAGTATATCATCCTTCTACTGATTTTATTAAAGTCAAAGTGTTTATGTGCCAAGTTATGATAGAAAAGTATACAAGTGTTTCATATTTTTTTGGTGCAAAAACTCATGAAGTGACCACTATAGCTGGTGGTGCTCCTCTTGCTAGTGTTTGTGAACAATGGTCTAGAACTCATAAGACCTCATCTATGGGTGATTTAGTTCCTTTAACTAAGTCCTCATGGTCTACTAGAAATAAGCTTGAAATTAAATATCATTGGCCAACTTCGGCACAAGGTAGTGTCAGAAATGCGATTCTTACTGAGTCTGTTGTTTTGTATGACCACATAAACAAGGTTATGAAAAGCGCTCTCGGAATTTTATCGAATTGCAATATTCATAGAGGCGCGTGCACTGTGGGGACACGTTCGTATGTGTGGTCTGTACCTGATCGTATTGATTGTCCTGTTACTACACCTTTGGGTACTCATGAATTACTTATCCATTTCGAAAAAGGATTGTCGACACCTCATAGAATGGAAATACGTGATCTTGGTATGAGTATTCATCATAGTGTACAATGTTCGTCAAATGTTGGAGATTGTTATGGTGATATTCCGTTTTGTGCACCTGGAGGATTAATTTTAGTTCCAGAAAATTGTAGTGCTCTAAGAACCCCTTTCGCAGCAAGGCATCCTCCTCCCGATGTTAATGACTCTATTGCTAGCTCGAATCCTTTGGGCCTATTTTTAACCGAGTTAAGTGATACTGTGAGCGAAGGATTCGTAAATGTAACCGCTGATATTCATTATTTGGAGTGTCAATTAACTTCTTTGCTTACCACGATATATTCCTTATTGGCTCGCCAATATCCAGGAGAAACCTTAAGTCAACTCCTTGGGATACCCAAAGCTGCCATTACTATTGGTGATGTCGTTACCGCAATAACATGTGAACCAGTTTCCGGAACTGTTATACGTGATTTACGTCATGGTAATTTATTTGCTACTAGACCTCTTATTCAATTTAAAGACCCAAACGGAAATCACTCTATCACGGGTCAATATTATAGAGATGGCTATGTTTATAAGAATATTAAGTTCCTTGAAAATTATGTTCCAGGACGCATTATGTCTTTTAAAGTGGGAGATGTTTACTATACTTATGAAAATTACACCTTAGCCCATGTTAACTCGAAAGTACATTATCTTACTCCCCAACTAGCTCCTGTTCACTATACCCCACATACTGTCGATTATCAATCCATTATGAACGAATTTCCTAGACCTTCCACTGGCCTAGATGACATGACGAGCATTTTAATGGCTTTGTCACAGGCTCGACTTACGCATGATAAGCTATATCATTACATAAACTCTAACCTAAAGAGTAATGTCGATGCCGATATGGATTTTGTTGCACAGACGGCAGAAAATGTGGTAACAAATGTCTTTATTGCCGCCATAAGTAATATTACAAGCCCTTTTATAGGCGGTATTATGGTAGTATTTTTCTTTTTGGCTCTTATATGGGGCGGAATCCTAACATTCTGGGCTCTTAAACACTATCTGTCAATAGCCATTCAAATAGCCCGGGGAAAAATTGAGGCATATCGTAAAAACGATAAGGTTGACGAACCTAAGCCTGATAATGGTGAGGAAGTAGGATTTATCCCTACTACCAATGTTCATAATGTTAACCAAATTTATCCAAATTTGGATTAAGAGTTGAGGAATGATTGTGTTAAGTGGTGCTAAAACCCATAAAAATGATTACAAATAAAACCCAATAAAAATAAATAAATAAATAAAGCAAATACAAAATAGCTGTAGAATATACTGACATCGACTTATCATTTTACTTATACGATCAAATATTATCGTCACGCTATTATCGTTGTGTACTATTGTCTTTTTGTCAAAATGTTTTCTCAAGTGTTTACCTAAGACGCAACTCAGTGTTTGTATTGTCTTTCTTATTGTTTGTTTTCGAATCGTTGTTCGTTTTCGCTTACTGTATCGTTTACTGTCTCGCAAAACATCAGTCTAAAACACTTCTTGGGGGAAGACTAATGTAACATAAATGATGTAATATTCGCATTGACGTCATGGGTAGAGCTGCCATGACTTGTAACTTTTCCATTACGTAACTTTCATATGCTACGCGACTTATAACGTGGGAACCACAAGTGGCTATGTCATGTAATTGTCCGTTATTGCGTGGGACAGGATGAGAACGTTGTGAGCATCCGTACCAGGACGGGATGTTGACGGGACGAATGCCTAAATTATGTTGTTTTGATCTGTGTATATATTCTGTGGTTTTGAAGTGACTTTATTCTATTCGATTCGACTTCGGTTGGGCGTATGAATCACATTACGTCAAGCCACGTTTAAATTGCATTACTGTTGGTGTTATAATAAAACAAACTAACCAACGGCTGGACTATTGCTGTAAGAAGAATCAGGAAAACGCAAGTCGCAGAACACGTAATAATATACATACCTATTTCCTACAATGTCATTAGCTCTATCACAGACATAATCAATTGGCACAAACACCTTACTGAAATCCACTGTTATGTCACATACTTACTTTATTTTTAAATGGGACTCTTCTTAGGTCTAAAAACACAATGTTGTCATCTATTTTATAAACAGGCATATTTAAAAAATGGTCTTACTTCTATGATTAAATTTGTTTCTGGGAAGCCATCTGTAAATAATAATGCAATAGATGGATTAATTACACCAAATTTCAGTTACACCACTTTGCTTACTTTGCATTAGGGGATATTTTATTTTGTCTGTAAAATATAAGACATATAATAGTAACACATTGTATGGTAATGATTATAAACAGGTCACTTACTGTTGTAGGGCCCTGAATTGCCGGTAAGGCATAAATCTGTAAAATTGAACATATATACAGCATTTCTATTTATGTTAAATCATCTGCCACACAGATTTCCTAATTAGCAATCAACTGTATTACCTTCGTTGCCGATTTTCCCTTTGTGTCTGTATAATAAACAGAATGAATTAAGTTGTCTTGCTAAATTTTGAACGACTACTTGACAATTTAAAACAACTCACTTTGCTGTCAGCAACCTGCCGCAGCTCCACGTGACAGTTTTTGCAATTAATGAACTTTATATCCATTGCTCTACATGAAAATTAATAAATTTAATGTCCATTTTATGAAACAAACACAACATAATTAAACTACACACCACGACCAAATAATGTAAGTACACTTTCAATAATACGCCTTTTTGGCGCGGAATGCTCTATTGCGCCACCTACCGGAAATTAGGTCCATTTGGGGGGTAGATCCTCGTTATCGTGTTAGTAGCTCTACCAAATTTATGTGGGTGTAAATAATAGTGAAGAAATAAAATAATTTCATCACGAACTAACACAAGAATGAAAAAATGTTATGGTTCAGTGGGCAACCTAGTCATGCGTTACGCGTGTTGAGAATTTGTAAACACATGTTTGTTGTGCAAAAAAATAAAATCGTATTTTTCCGATTTCAGAACAATTAGATTTTTGCGTTAAAACGTAAAATTTTTACTGAAAATGTGAAAAACCGATTTTAAAGCGTTGAGATTTTCCGTTTCTTCAAAAAAAATGGTTCATCTAACAGTTCGTACTTTTATCAGAAAGGTACAGATTGATTTCAATATTTTTTGAAAAGTTTGTTTTCTAGATTAAATGAAATGCTTTTTTCAACATTTTGATTTATAAAACGTTTAGCTCAAAGTGGTAATGTGTGGTTTTAAAAAGCAAAAACACAATATTTGCAATTTTATAACTTTTTTAGTCTGCCAAAATGCATTAAACTCCTTAATTTTATGAACAGAGATATAAATAATAATGCAAATATAATAAAAGAAGTGTGTTAAAAATGTAAAAACAATTAAATTCATTAACCACACTTTCAAAATGGAAGAAAAATTTTATTTATTAGATTTTTTCGCCAGACATTTTCTAGTCCATGCTTGACGAATAGTTGACAGACCAGATAAGTTTATCGCCTCTATTGCGACAAAGTAAAAAGTTTGAATTTTATTTATATTCTATTATTATCCCTAGTGGCAAAAGATTTTATATGTCTTAATTAGATTGTTCAAAATTCTTTCAGTACAATCACAAGTTTGTGGACAAGCTACGAGTTTATGTTCGCGGGGGCAGCGGAGGAATCAGTTTTCCCAGTTTAGGGGGAATCGGTGGACGAGGCGGCGATGTTTATGTTGTCACGGCGAAAGACAACAGCACAACTCTAAAGGACATGAAAAAGACGTATACAACACAACGCTTCATTGCACACAATGGGGAGAACTCAAGGTGAGTGAAATCGTTTAAATTGGAGTTTGGGCAACCTTTGTTACTGTGGGGCCAATTACAATTGCCAAAATCAGATCGGGGGCCACACCTGTGTATAACACAAGGTGATTTCAATTTGTTGCTTACCAAATATGGTTAACTACAAGTAAAATTTGCTTTTTGATTCTAGCCACATATTGCCAGGTCGCAGAAAAATAGCATTGGGAGCATTAATCTGCTCAAAAACATGTAATAGTTGGACGCATTTGCCAATACATTGGAAATCCAAGGGTCTCTGCAGGCCGCACAACCTTAAATCAAGGACCACAGGTTGCCCACCCCTGATTTAAATTGTAGTTTTCCACTGTATTTATAAAACGTGTTTCAAAAAACATCATCTTACCTGTGACAATAGGGTTTTATAAACTGTATTTAAGCAGCGAAAAAAGCAATATGACTGGCTATTGTTGTGACTTGGCTGCATCGCTTTTTCAATCTATACACCAATTGTGTTATCCCAATTATACAACAGTTTTTGGTACCAAACGCCAATTTAAACATTAAATTTCTAGTATATATAACAATTCATACAGCTAAAAAATGCAAAAGCGTTCAGTTTTATTAACTTGTAACAAATGTTGATGATATTAACATGTAAAAATGGCTGTAAATGAAAAAAATATGTTGTGTGATTTGCTGGTACACATTTTAGAATAACTATAGACCTTTGATGCAAACTAATATGCCTAAATGATGGTTTAAAACCACTTGACCGCTACAGATTTAAAGTCTGTAGGGTGGAATACTATTTCTATTACCAAATGTAAACAGCAGATATAAATTTGGTTTACTGGGATTCTACTTGAAACTTCGAGCTTTATCATTTATAAATAAAACTCAAAATTTTTATCAGCCTTGGACATCATGATTGAAAAGTTTGTAATACAACAGTTTTTTTTCACCTAGCAGGTGGCTTACACCTCACTTCTGCGCACCTTTTTTATCTATTGTTTTTATACAACGCTTGTTTCGCACCTTTTTATCATTCCTTCATGCGACTAAAGTGTATATAAACGGGTGTAACTAATGTGGCCTTCATATCACTGATGATGACATGAGCAATTGCAACGTTTGAACAATAAAGCATGTCGCTTTTTATGTCTATTTGGGCCGTTATTTTCACCATTAAACTTATGAACAGATCCTTATATAGTGTTCTGTTTCACCTAATCTAAAATAATTTTCTTTATTATTTGTTTTTCAGTCGAAACAAACTGTTCGGTTTAAAAGGTGGAAGCATATACGTTTAGGTTCCCCATGGGATTACTTTAATTGACGCGGATGAAAACAAAGTAATTGGTGAGTCAAAAGAGGGATTTTTTAAAAGTTTATTTTGTTCCAAAATATGTTATGGCAATGGATGGATACCTACAGCTTTGAGTAAATTGTTTCTTATCCTGGGCCCTCCTCTTGTTATTTTTGTAGAATTAGGTGTGTGATGTGTGGTATGCAGTTTAATCATACTTCAGATAATGTTTATGCAAGCCAATGCTTTTATTAAAATGTAGTGTAAAACAGTGGAGTGTTGTGTAAGAATGGAAAGAAGCCAAAATTTAGACCAGGGGTGCACAACATGCAACAGCATATACAGGTTTATGAGACTGTGCACTTGTATATTGAAATGTATGTATTGTTTGTTTGTCAAACTTTTTCCTAAATGTTTAGTATTTAAAACTGGCACAGTAAGGGTTTAGAGATCGTTTAAGACAGGGGTGTCAAACTCGCAGCCCTACCAGGGAGTCGAACCTGAACTGAACCTGAACCCGCGAACCGGTTTAAGTGGTTAATTTCATTAAACCCGAACCGAACCCGAACCGCTAATTACAATTTCCAAAACCCGAACCGAAGTTGAACCCCATATTTTGTTTGGCAGCAGACCCGAACCGGAACCGAACCAGTAAAAAAATGCAGTCTGTTTTAGGTTTTGTGATTTTTTTCAAAACAGCGCACTGAAGAATACGCTTATAGGGCGTGTAAAAAATAACATTGCACCAGTGCAATTCTTTTGGAGTTTGATAAAGCCAGGTAGATGATGGGTAGAATTAAATTAAAATGAATAAAAGTTGAAACCAGTTTAAAAAACCCAAACTGGTTCGGACCGGATAGTTTGTCTAAACCGGAACAAAACCCGAACCCGAAAATTTTCATTTTTAAAAACCTGAACTGAACCCGAACCTTTAAAAACAAAACCAAGTGAACCCTAGCCGAACCTGAACCCATATGTTTATCAAAATTTTTCCTAGATGTTTGGTATTTGAAACTGGCAGAGTATGGGTTTTAGAGATCGTTTAAGGTATATTAAGGTTTGTAAAAATTATGTCAGACTTTTGTAGGCATGTTATGTGTGAAAATAACAAAATAAACAGGTAAAGCAAAGCATAATAATACGACTTAGGACAAACAGTTAAGCAACAATACCTGTTTTGTTCATATTGTCTAACAATAAGTGTTAAACTAAAAATAAATATCAGTGTCTGAAGAAAACAGAACATTTAATGCTGCATGGGGGATTCATTTGCTTTCGCTGCTGACAAGGTTTTCCAAGTGTGCCTGATATGCAAGAAACTAACTTATAACAAAAAGTCGAAAGTCCTGAGACCAAAAAAACAAAACGTTCTTGCAATGGCAGATCATTTTAAAACAGCTTTTGTGGCTCCCAGTGTTTTTTACCATGTTAAAATGGTGCGAATGGCTCTTAGAGTGATAAAGGTTGGCGACCCATATTGCTGCACAGCACGCTTCACAAATAGATTGTTAAATGTTAAATTTTGAAGCTTTACTTAAATTTGCAGGTGATATATTAAAACCTGAAGATACACTGCTTGTTGCTACCGGTGGGAAAGGAGCATCGTCTCGACAACTACCAACAGAAAAAGGGAAAATGGAGAAATCTCTGGCTGGATATGAAAGTAATTGCAGATGTGGGATTTGTTGGGTAAGTGAAAAATTCTAGGTAATTATGGGTCCCCTTCTTTTTTATATTAAAAAACTTTTTGTTAGCCTAAAACAATCACAGTATGCCAGGCCCATTAAAAGCGTTATACAAAATCGGCCAACCACCAAGCATTCACCACCATATGGCAAGGCGTAGGCTGAAAAAATCTAGCCAGGATCGCTGGAACACTTCAGGACTGATCTTAGCCTAAAACAAAACTGGTTTCAAAGAAATATGTATGTAGGGTGTTGACTGAAAAAAATGTCAAACATTTTTTAAGAACCACTCATGAAATTGCAAAGTTGTAATTTTTCACCAAAAAGGCCATTTTTTATTTCATGCTAATGACACATAGTTTTTGTTTCTTAAAAGATTTCCGAATGCCGGCAAATTCACATTGTTGACAGCCTTGTCCAACGCTACACCTAAAGTTGCTAATTACCCATGTAAGTACCCAGTTTTGTTGAAATACAAATATCATGATAAGTTTTTTGCTTATACACAAAAACATAGCTGTGTGATTTAGTTGAAACTTGTAAACTGCAAACATTGATAGATTTTTGTCCATTGTATTGGCAATAGATACAATTACAATAACCCATTAAGCAGTCGATTTTTTATTAAGGGGCACAATTGTAGGAAAAATGGTAAAATGTATTACAGACAATCATATAGAAATGCATGGTAAATTGATAATGTAAATTTTCTCTATTGTTTGATGTTATACTGATTTAGTGCCTAACTAGAGCATTTTGAATTATTTATTCATTTTAATCAATAACACGCCACTGAATCATTTAATTTTTACTAGTATCCATTGTATTGGTGATAGATACAATTGCAGTAACAATAACCCATCAAGAGGTGCTAGATTTTAGGGAAAATTAAAATGTATTACAGACAATTGTATAGAAATGCATGGTAAATTGATAATGTTAATTTTCTCTATTATTTGATGTCATTCTGATTTTGTGCATAAAAAGACCATTTCGAATTATTTATTTGTTTTAATCAATAACAGTTTTCAATATCAATAATTACTGGCATCAGCGCTACTGAATTATTTAACTTAATTGCAAAATTGTTATTTAACTTTTTTTCTAGTTACCACAATGAACCCGGAGATTGGAGTGATAAGTTACGTTGATTTTCGATCGATAAAACTTGCTGATTTGCCAGGACTTATGGAAGGAGCATTCATGCACAAGGTATGTTATACAGTGTTTCTCAATCTTATAGGGACTACGTAGCACCCGACGACTATTTCTATCACTGCGTACCACCTATCCTAAACCCGGTTTGAATGGACAGTCCAAGAAATAGGCCTATTTCCTCACCCTGACTAGCATATTAAGCAAATTCAAAGGAATGTCATTGAATTATGTATCACAGAAAGTTTCTCGCGTTCCACCTGAAAAGTTCCGGCGTACCTTTAGTGGTATGCGTACCACAGAGAACCACTGTTATACTGCGGTTAAAACCACTAACCTTACGATTGCAAGGCGGTTGCACTAACCACTGGGTCATCTTAGAGGCCAAACTTGGATTAGAACCACCAACCTTGCAATTGCAAGATTGACAACTTTGTGAACAAATTTAGTGCATTTATTTACAGGGATGTGGGCATTCTTTCTTGAAACACGTTGAACGAACGGACGTCATTCTTTTTGCAAAGTTGTGCATGTAACAAGCGCTATGGTTGACTGCACAAAGGTCGTTAGGAAACCCGCTTTAAGCTTGCAAAGTTGTGCATGTAACAAGCCCTATGGTTGACTGCACAAAGGTCGTTAGGAAACCCGCTTTAAGCTTGCAAAGTTGTGCATGTAACAAGCCCTATGGTTGACTGCACAAAGGTCGTTAGGAAACCCGCTTTAAGCTTGCAAAGTTGTGCATGTAACAAGCGCTATGGTTGACTGCACCAAGGTCGTTAGGAAACCCGCTTTAAGCTTGCAGAGTCATCCATATAGTTGGCATTTGGTGTTTTTTGTTCTAGTTAACTTTATAAAGGCCTATTTCTTGTCACCAGCTGCACTGATGAGACCTTTTCGGTTGAAACAGTGTGCACAGTCTGCAGCTTACTTATTCTTTCATAGTTTCTTGTTGTTGACTTTGTAACAGTTTGTTGATGCCAACCAAGTTATTTAAATCAGGGATGTCAACCATGCGGCCCTCCAAGAGTTTTTGTGTAGCCAGCGAAGTAACTTTTAGAAGTATGCCATCGTTTGCAAACAAAACAATAGAGCACAGTTGGTTCTTTCACACTGTATATCTGTTTGTTATTTATTACAAAATTATTTTTGCATGTAGTTAATGGCAATATTAACATTTCACTTTTTAATCATGTATTTTTTTGTCATACACTGTAGTGTGGCCTGCGACTTCTTAAAAGTTTGTTTTTGGCCCTCAAAGTTGTTTGAGTTTGACACCCCTGATTTGAATCATTTTCATCTCTAGGTTTTAGTTCCAAATTCATTTTTTTATTTTTATTTTATTTTTTACCCAGGCTAATCCCTTTGCAATAAATTGTGTAATTGTTTAAATTTTTAGCACATCTTGACACTATTCCAAAAGCTCTTTTACCAGAAGATAAACCCGAATTTAAACACATCATTCCAATATCTGCGCAAGAAGGCACTGGAACTGAAGAATTAAAACTTCGTATTAGAGAAGTTTTCGACAAAACAGCGTTTGAAGACAACAAACATTTAAGAATTGAGAACAACGACAACAATAATGATGATGCTTTGTTGGATAAAACAAAACAAGACAATGAAAGAAAATTGATTTTATCACCAAGAGAAAATCTCTCTGCACTAAGGTTAGAAAATTTACCGTTTTTTTGGTTCAGTCAATTTGGTATGGAAATGATTGTTCAGTTCAAAATTGATTCATGGTCAGCATAACATAATAAAATAAATAATAACAAATAGTCAGCATAACAAATAAATAATAAAACACCTCAGAACTCATTTTTTGGGGAATGAGCTCAAGTCTTAACACATTAAATATGTTTTAAAAACCAGTTGTTTAAATCTTTGCTGTTTATTTTTAATATTTTATTTGAAAAAAAACTCTATTTTTGTGAGACTGACATTTAAATTACATGGTTGTCATGGTAATGCAGCAAATCACCATAATTTTGTTTGCATCGTTCACTAACTTAATACATAGCTGCTGTTTGACATAATTTATCTTTTTGTGACATATATTACCATTCATGTCAAATTTCATGAGCATTTTATGTCAAAGTATTAAACCCACCCAAACTAAAAGTGATTTTGCCTCCAAAGTTACAAGGTCACTAGTTTTCAAGTATTTCATGTTAATGCTATAATTACATATATGCATGACATTTTGCTGTTTATACTGTTTGCTGTTTAATATAATTTCCAAAATGTTATTCAAATGAGTCTGTCAATGTTTTTTATAAGTTTACCACTACATTGTAATACTAAAGTATTTATATTAGTTGCATACTGTTTTTATTGTTTCACATTTTCAATATATACCATGAATTATTATACTTAAGTCAAAATAATTTCTTGATAAGGTTGAAAGTTTATTGGTGTGGCTGAAAGTAAGTTGCAAATACACAATGGCTTTGGGATATCCAGGCTTTAATAAAACTACTTTTTTGTCTAACAGTTCACCCTGCAGTTCTCATACGACAATCGAAGCCGATACATCGGAAAAATGGGCAGTTTGTATATTTCGAGGATAATGCCGGGGTGATAGTTAATGTCAAGGGCGAAATGAAAGGTCAAGTCTTCAATTTGTATTTTTATTAAGTTTAGCGCATCATATTTAGCCCAGTAAAACCTGCTGGAATGGAATGTACTGATTTTAATTTACTAGGTTTTGAAATCTTAAACTTACCCAAACCCATTAATGTTTTGTGATGGTTATTTTCATGCATACATTCTTTAAAAATCCAGGTTGCCATCTGTAAAGTTACATCTAAAATCCACAGCATTTGACAACATGTATTTTGGGTTTCGTTTTGCAGTTAGATAGTACTGTAAAGAATTATGTTACACAGTAATATAACAGCAACTTTTTGGGACTTGAGCAACATTTTGGTGCCATATGCTAAAGTAAACAATTTGCCACAAACAAAAGTGTTCTAGTTATGATGATCCATTTTACCATCTTTCGGGACTGAATACCCTGATGCCAAGACTTGAATCTGAACAGAACCTAACTATCCAAAGCATGCTCTATTCCTATCATATGTTTGTGCACTTTGGCACAAAATCCATATATTCCAAATTTCACATATGGTAGATATGTTTTATGCAACATCAATTTGTTTGACACAATAGTTGCTACAGTGATAAGTTTATTGTGTTTGCAATTTACAAGACCCATGACTTTGGTGATTGTGGTTTTATTTGCTCTCGTTAGCTAAAGAAATATACTTTATACCTTCAGAGCAGGGATCCTTGTTGTTGTAACTTTGTTAAATAAACCAGTTTTTTTTCTGTTTTTTGAAAATATGTAACAATGACAGTGTGATGAAGTGACAATGTAAATAAATTTGACTTGACTCTTGCCACTTGATATTAAAAACATACTTTTTGCATCCTCAGGTTCTGCTATCACTGGTCCTGTGGCAAAAGAATGTGCCGACTGTTGGCCGAGGATCGCTTCAAATGCCAGTTCGATTGCGTAAAACATGAGAAAAAATCCTGCAAAATATTTGTTGTGCTTTAAACCGTCTCTAAGTGCTTTGAAATGTTCGCAAAGTTGTTGGTTCGAAAACCACACTGGCCGATTTAAGTTTGTTAATTGCTAAACGTGGTTGTATGGGGTTTGCAGCAAATCTACCAGCTTTCATGCAGTTACTTTGTGCAACAACCCTTTTGAATTACGTAGGGTAACCTAAATTGGTGTAATACTGGAAAAAATGCGCTATGGTTGACTACACAAAGTGGGTTTGGGAAAACGCATGTTGAGTGTACAAAGTCGTGAAGGAGTTAATACAACCAGCGGGGGGCGATAGAGACACTCAAAAATAGGAAATCACTTTAGTAGTTCTACCGAAATTAACCAACTGTTCTCTTTTCATAACTGACGATCGCCTACCGAGCGTTTTTCTGCGTATCAAGCAGCTCAAACCTGCGAAAAAAAACAGTTAGTGTTATCGCTGTGTACTGGTTCCTAAACAGTTTACATTACTTAATCGTAGTCTTTCCAAAACACAAGCCACGTTGTCTGCAAAATAATTTGTATTTTTTTGGTAGAACTAATAAAGTAAGAACTCACAACGTGGCTACTGTTGTATAGAGACAAGATTGGTTAATTTATGATGTTTTGATAAATTAATTTGGTTGGTTGTGAAACTGATTTTATTTATTTAACGATTTTATTTATCTAAAGTTTCGCATTTTAAAAAAGTTCGGGCCAAAACCAAAACTTCGCCAAAACTCCATTTTCTACCGGAAATTTCACAACTTGCGTGCATTGCTAATTTACAATGCAGTATTAACTCAGTGGACTGTGCGTAAAACCAAACGCGCCTTGATAAAATCATCACAATTTTGCGGGCGCGCCGAGTGGGCGATTTGTTACATACCACAGCTCGACCATTTAGATAAATGTTCAGCTCTCAAAGGAATTTAAGCGCCGTAATTCTTAGGGTGGCAGTTTTGTTTTGCTTGCATCTAACGTGTTACTGGTGTCGTTTTGCAAGCGCAGGAAATAACCCTTCATTGAGCTCATATGGGAAGCCTTGTCACGCATGATGGAATGTAATGACTCGTTGCTAGAAATGATAGTGATGTCACAACGCCTGTTGACGTAGATCTGCTATCTATAATGTTTGCGTTTTGAATTTGATTCCATTCAGTCATGTAGTTTTATTCCGCATTTCGTTGTTCCAATTTACACATTTCTGATGAAACTAAGTTATATCTTTTGTAATAACGCACCAGGCACAATGCATTGATAATTTGGAGCAACCACTGAATCGCTCTTCATGCCGCATTTTCCAATGCTTGCTTAAAGCTTGGTGTTCTTATGCCCGCGAAAGGATGATGCTTATAAAGGTCACGTGATCATAACAAAATACCTAATTGGTCGCTTGTGTATTTTTCCATGCTTACCTAAGAAAGTTTTCTAATGAGTGCGAAAGGACGAGCCTTGCGCTTGTAACAAATTACCCAGAGAGTGGTATACTGTGTATTTTCCATGCTTACGTAAGACCAGTGTTCTAACGCTTGGCCATTTTGCAACCGTCGTCTTTAACAAAAAACTAACCGGCGGGTTGCTTTGCTATTTGCCCCTAACTTAAATAAAAACGGTGCCTAAAAACATTTGAACGTATGCATGCTTTTTGTTTGATCAAAACAAGCCATAGCGCTTGTTACGTGCGCGAATTTGCACAGATAAAGCGGGTTTTCTTACGAGCATCGTTAAGTAAACCACATAGCTTTCTACACAAAGTTCTAAGTCGGGCCGGGTTCGGGTGTGGGTTTCGTCAAAAAAACGGGCTTCATTCGGGCTGGACTTTACACTCTGTGTCAGTATTTTTTCGAAAAAATTTAAGTAGCCAGTTGCTGGACCTGACCTAATGTCAAACAGCCCTAAAACGCCTTGTTTCAGACTATTTGTCTAATGTGTTTGTTGTCTATGTCTTTCCTAAGGCTTCAATGTATAGGCATGTCAATCAAACTTTCTGGCCTAAACGAGCTTTCAAAAAACATTTGGGTTCGGGCCGCGTTTCTGGCATCCATTTCAGGCCCGTTTAAAACTCTGTTTCTACACGACTGTGCAAGCTCAAAGCAGGTTTCCTAACGAGCTTCGCGCAGTCAACCATAGCGCTTGTTACACACGACTTTGCAAGCTTAAAGCGGGTTTCGTGCAGTTAATCACAGCGATTGTTACATGCACGACTTTGCAAGTTGGAAGTTTATGCACAAGCTTTTTATATCTCCGAAACCTACAGTACTACATGCTAGTTTAAATTCAAAGCGCTAATTTACAAAACATAAAGAACCATTTTGTTGTTTTGCAGTTAGTATATACGTACAGTGTATACGCAAATTGGCGTTCGTCATCTGATTTCAGAAAACAAGGCGGATGACACCGGTGTGTAAGATCGAAAGATAGAAGGCTGTGCCACATATCACCTGTCGTTTCCGTTTCAGTGCCTATAAATATTCTGCGAAATTGCGGTTTATTCAGATTGCAAGTGGGTTTAGTTAAGTTCGCAGTGTAAAGTAGCTCGGGAGATTTTTAGTCTAACAGAATTGCGTCTAGATTTATTTATATCAGATTTTTAAACAGATTTCGTCTTGTGTTTTTTCGCTTGATATATTTAATTCATCGCAACATTAAGTGGACAAAATCAGCCATAATCAGACGTTTCAGTCCAGGGGTGGGCAATTAATTTCAGTAAGGGGACAGATAAGAAAACATACTTGTGTTGGATGGCCGAACCAGTAGGGAAAAACCAACGGTAGGGAAAAAAAACTTTGTATGTCGCTGCTTACAACAGAGTTGTAAGTCGGACCGGTTTCGGGCTTAGGTTTTTTCCAGAAAATCCGGCGTTATTCAGGCCTGACTTTACACTTTGTGTCAGTATTTTTTTTCAAATAAATTTAACTAGCTAAATAACCAGTTGCTGGATCTGACCTAATGTCAAAAAGCTTTAAAACGCCTTGTTCGGGACCTATTGTATATTGTGTTTGTTGTCTTGGTCTTTTCTAAGGCTTCAAGTATTGGCCTGCCAATCAAACTTTCGGGCCTAAACGGGCTTCTCAAAAACGATTCGGGTTCGGGCCGGCTTCGGGCTTTAATTTCAGGCCCGTTTACAACTCTGGACCGAACCAATAATAACTTGAATTTAATTCTGCTCAGTATTGATTTTTTTGTATTGTAAATACCATTGGATTATATATTTTAATTAGTGACTACAGCTTTTCAGAAGAATAAGAATAGTCTGTAATGCCATGGTTTCTGGTATGCCATGGTTTTTGTGTTCTAAATTTGGGGTGCGTGCCAGGGTTTTTTGAGTTCTTACTTCGGTGCGTGTCATGGGTAATGTTTTCTAACTTAGGGTTATGCCACGGTTTTCATGTCCTGACTTTGATGCGTGCCACTGTTTTTGTGTTTTGACTTTGGGGTGCGTGCCATGGGTAACATGTTTTGACTTTGGGGTGCGTGCCAGGGTTTTTTGAGTTCTTACTTCGGTGCGTGTCATGGGTAATGTTTTCTGACTTAGGGTTATGCCACGATTTTCGTGTTCTAACTTTGGTAAGTTTTGCGTGTGTCACGAGTTTTGTGTTTTGCATTTCTGGGCCACCGTACGAAGGCCACGCAATACTAAATCAATTGAAACATAATGGTACAGAGTATTACATGTACTGGTTTGCTCTACGTGGCTGTGTTAATTATTAGATTTTTGACACAGTTGTCGCCGAATTTTTTATTGCAGTATGTATGTCTAGATTTAAAACAAATATTTTCGCGGAATACACTTTGCAAGAAATGTTTGATTGTGGACGAATTTATTCGAGAAGTCCAATTTCTGTTTTTCCTCAATAATTTTGTTGCGCCAGATTGTGTGAGCTTTACCATGCAATAATGGAGTTTCAAAGACACAATGATTTAAGGATTTTAGGTTAGGGTTAGTTTCGAGATTAGTATTAAATTAGTTTGCAAGGAGTTGGTCTAAATGGCAGAGAACTTGGTTGGAAATTGAGCAGTTTAAGACGGGGTTGCACAACCTGTTCGCTACGACGGCCACATCGCAGATTCTTATTCAACCAACGGCAACCAATTACCTGCCTGTTTTTGTTTCAAAATCACTGATGCAAAAAATAATATATATATATACCATCTAATGGCGCCCAAAATGCCCCTAAATTGATGCACAGATTTAACTGCACAGTGTGAAGATCAGTTCTTAACTGTTTATGACGTCATAATCTATACGCTTGTGGTAACTGTTTTTTCGCATTGTTTGCACACAATAAGCATACAAACAGTCTGAGTTATATGGCTACTAAACTGGTAATACTCTTTCCAGTACCACAACTCTGTTTAGAGCAGTTTGATAATCAAAATATTTGGCAAATGAGTTTTATTTACGTCACGGCGGCCAGTGAATATATTTTAATACACATGTTCACGGCCGCACAAACTCGTCATTGCGGCCGCAAGTTGTGTAACCCTGGTCTAATTTTGTGCGGCATAATTCGATTTTATCATTTATTTTGGGAGATCTAATGCAGGTGGTTTCCTGTTTAATTTGTTCCGACATAAAAGGATTTATCTGCTTCTTCGTTTTCGCAAAAATCTTTTGATTCTAACTCTGATTTTAGCTCATGCTTTTCCCCTACCAAGATTAAAGCGCAAAACAAAATAAATAAGAACCGGGTATTTTTTCTGAGAGTTGTAAATTAGTTCATCGGTTAGATGTAGTGTTGAAGTGGTTTTAAGTTCACGGTAACAGGGATCGGATTTAGTTTGAAAAGTGTTCTGTTTGTTTTCACACAACTACAAGTAACAACACTTAACTTGGTACAAAAGAATCAACTATTACATGAGTAAGAGTTTTTTTTTTGTACAGAAACAAACTAAACTCTTATATTAACAGTTGTTCTATAGAAATCATAAACATGCTGTGGTTATTATTTCTATTTTTTTTCGTCGGATGCGCGGAAGGTGAATGTCCGGGTGAGGATTTCAGACTCGCTCCTCGACCTTATATAAGTAAGCTTACCCGGTTATAAATTTATTTAATAATTATTATAATAACCGGCACATCGTTGTATCAAATTAAACTTTTCTTCAACTTTGGCTAAATTTTATTTTTCTGTAAAACTTAATTTTGCAATTTTTTCACAGAACCTAAAAATCTCTCGGTGTGCGAGAAACCATACCGCGGTCCCAACTGCACCTGCCCTTCTTCAATGTTCGAATGTGCTTGTCACAAGTTTGGTCGGTGTGGAAACAAACCAGGATGTATTGAGATGTGGAGGGTAAATGGCGGGTACAACGACTGTGGTGATTGGAGCGACGAGTTTAGTGAGGTTTGTCCTGAAGGCACGTTCCAGTGTGACTGCTTCAACACAACTTGTAAAGGTTCTGTTGGGTGTGTGTCGGAGTGGGACCGATGTAATGGAATGATAGATTGCATAGATGGCAGTGATGAAGTTAATTGCACTTGTCCTGCTTATAGGTTTGAATGTGATTGTTACAAAACAAAGAACTGCACAAATGTCTACAGTGGTTGCATCTACAAAAACAGGCAATGTGATAGATATAATAACTGTGGAGATTGGAGTGATGAAGTTAATTGCACTTGTCCAGCTCATAACTTTGAATGCCCATGTTACAAAACAAAGAACTGCACAACTGATAATGGTTGCATCAACAAAAACAGGCAATGTGATGGATATAATGACTGTGGAGATTGGAGTGATGAAGTTAATTGCACTTGTCCAGCTGATAAGTTTGAATGTGATTGCTACAAAACAAACAACTGCACAACTGCATGGGGTTGCATCTACAAATACAGGCAATGTGATGGATATAATCACTGTAGAGATTGGAGTGATGAAGTTAATTGCACTTGTCCAGCTCATAAGTTTCAATGTGCATGTGTTGGCACGAAACAATGCGACATCAGTATAGGGGGAAGTTGTATTGAGCGATCTTTATTATGTGATGGAAATCGTGACTGTTTTGATGGTAGTGATGAGACACATTACACATGTAACTGCTCTGGAGTTTACGCAAGATGTCCGTGTGATCCTGGTAACAAACATTGTTCATCTACTGGCAGATGCATACCTTTTGACTGGATTGGTGACACATTTAAGGATTGCTATGATGGAAGTGACGAACTTTGTTCAGTTTCCAACTTCACATGTCAATCTTGCACAATGTTTGCCACAACTTGTAAGAGTGAACAACTTGCCAGGTATCTTCTACATTCCCCAGTTCCAGCAGGGTGCAACACAGTAATCCAACCATCTTGTACTGATGACATCAACAGTTGTAAAAGCAAGAATGTGATTTGCGTCTCCTCAATCTGCAAAAAAACTGAAAAAAATTGTCAGAATTATGCCTTTTGTAATAATAAAAAATTCATAGCTGGAAGTCATTTTTGTGACTCAGTTAGTAGTTGTAGTGACAACAGTGATGAAATAAAATCTGGTTTTGGGTTTAAATGCTCTGGATCATCGAGACAAGGTGTTTGTGTTTTGCCTCAACCTAACGTTTACGATTCAGTGGCTCAATGTTCTGATAAATCTGATCTTTGTTTTGTCAACAGAGAGTTCAAATGTTTTCAGTGCTTGGATAAAAAGTTGATTATATCATCCAAGCAAGTTTGTGATGGTATAGTGGATTGCTTTGATATGACAGATGAGTGTTTGTGTTTTAATCAAAGTTTGTGTAATGATATAAGGGGTGATTGTCCATCAAATCAGATGCATTGCCAAAATAAATCTGTATGTTCAGTTCAAAGTGGAAAGTTGTGCAACTCAAGCGTGCAATGTGTTGATCAAATAAACACAAAATACTGTTCATCTGCAAATAATTTGGAACAAACTCAGTGTTTACCAGAAAACTTTAAAGGCCTCGAAATTGACGAAATATTTAAGTGTGCGAGAAATGACAACCATTGGTTGAGGAGTAAATTTCAGTATTGGCTAGGTAAGGGAATTGAAGCCAGAGTTTTGTTGGACTTAATATGTGATGGAAAAGTTGGGGACAAGCTGAAGTTATATGGTGAAGTGAATTGTCCAAATATGTTTTCTTGTTTTTCAAAACGAAAGTTTAACATAAAAAACACACTGGTGTGCGACGGAAAAGTCGATTGTGACGACGGCTCAGATGAATTTCCTGAACTTTGCAACAAAACCCAGTTTTATTGTAAAGGCAAAGATTTAATTTCTATTGACAGAAAAACTGTTTGTGACGGAATTATCGATTGCGATAATGAATCTGATGAAAGCAGATGTTGTTGCGAAAAGGAACGATTTTATTGCACAAACAAACAACCTTTGTCAGTTGAATGGAAACTGGTGCAGAATGGAATTCGCGATTGTTCGGATGGAAGTGATGAATGTGTGAACTTGGCTGGGGACGCGTTTGCAGATGTCAATGAAATGATTGCCAATCCAATATACCGAGCAATTTTCTGGATAACAGCAGTGTTAGCCTTGGGAGGAAATTCGTTTGTGTTTATTGCAACTGCTCGCAGCTTATGGAATGTAGACAGAAACAAAAATGTTTTAATTAACACAAGTATTTTTCTTCTAAACCTATGTTGCTCAGATTACCTCATGGGAATATATCTGCTTGTTGTTATAGTGCAAGCCACACAATTTTCTGGCTTGTATTGTTTATTTGATAAGGAATGGAGATCAAGTAGTTTGTGTTCGGGACTCGGGGCACTTGCTGTGGTTTCTTCTGAAGCATCGGCCATGACTATGACAGCAATGACCACTTATCGCCTTGTATCAGCCTTTAAACCATTTACAATTCAAAGTGTAGGTGTTCTTAGAGTTTTACTTGCTGAATTGTTTTGCTGGATTTTTGCTGTAGTTTTGGCAACTGTTCCTTTACTAAAAGTCACTTCGGAATATTTTACAACTGATGTTTGGTTTCCAAACAACATTTTCGGAAATGATTTTGTTTCCAGGGAAAACATGTCACTTCTTGCACAAAGAATTACTGGTATGGAACCAGAAAGTTGGACTGATGTGAAACAAACCATCAAGGAAACATTTCCTCGCAACCCAATCAAAGGAGAGTTTGGATATTATGGAGAAACAACCGTCTGTGTGCCACGTTTGTTTGCCACAACCAGTGAATTTGCTTGGGAATATTCAACTTTCCTCATCACAATCAACTTCCTTATGTTCATCTACATGGTGGTTGCATATGTTCTCATCTACAAACAGAGTAACCGCATGAAAGGATCTAGAAGCAACGATATTAGCTCCAAGATGCAGAAGAGAATCTCGAGATTAATTTTGACCGACTTCTGTTGCTGGATTCCAATTTGTGTTATGGGATATTTGAGTGTTGGAGGGATCAAGATGCCACCAGATGCTTATGTGTTGAGTGCTTGTCTATTTCTACCAATCAACAGTGCTCTTAATCCCTTGCTTTACTCTAAAGCAATAGAAGATCAACTTGTTAGGGCAAAGAAATGGCTGATGGAGAAATTGTCCGTTTTACGTGCAGCTACAAATCGCTCAACTGATTTAGCTGTTGGATACAATGCTCATGCAGATGAAGAAGGCGACAGAGTGATTGAGTTTAGAGAATGAAACAACCATAAACTTAAACAATAGTAAATATCCCACAAATATTTGTTGCAGTTTTCGCATTGTTAAATCTTATTATACTCGATCTGGTTTCCGTCATGTGTATATGGTTATGTAAATATGTCAATTTATTATGTGAAAATTTGACTTATAATGTCTGAGTATTTTTGTATGCATTATTATTTTGGCAAGAGCTAAGTTAAGAAAGTTACAAACATAGTAAAAGGGCACTTCAGGTGTTTAGCATGCTTTTTAAATGTAGAAAGAACGATTGTTACATTTAAAACAGCATAGAAACTAATTTTGCCTTTTGTTGAAAAAATAACAACTTTGTAATTAAGAACAAGCTTTACAACAATACGCACACAAATATCCAGGTTTAGTAACAGTTGAAAGAGTCTGTATAAATCGATATGAGTACAATAGGACACAAGCATCAGTGAAAGATAGCAAGCAAAGCTACATAATAGCACTTAAACAATCACCGAATTGAAATTTGAACCACTAACCTCACTATGAATAGGGATAGCAATAAACCAGGGGCGTGTAACTGCTTATTGCAATGGGCCACAATTTACATGCATAATGATGCTGAGGGCCAATTTGATACATTTTGATAAAATTCATTTATTGTAGTGGTTTCCAACCTGCGGTTTGCCCCTCTCAAGGGTCCCTGGTTTGTTTTCAAGGGTCCACGAGGGCAAAATTTTAAACCAGAGAACTTTGCCTAAATTTTACCTAGTAATGCAATGTCAAAAATGCTAAACAACATCTTCCTATGATTTAACAGTGAAAAGTATAAAACAATGGACTACTTGACGCAATCAGCGTGGGCTACACAAATAGCTCTCGCGGACCGTATGTTGCATGACCCTGCACTTAACTAACCAAAATACAGAAAAACATCTATTGCAAAATACTAAGTTATGACCCTCTTGGTTTACAGTGCTTGTGTAAAAGCAATATAGGGTAAAAGCTCCTGTTGTAATATTTTAGTCTCTTTACTGTTGGAAAATAAGATTCATAAACACATAAATGGTTTAAATTTTAAATGCACCTGTGTTTTATTTAGACAATGCGCTGTAGATATTTCCACTAATGAGATCTTTATACTTGTTGTAATAAAATTTTCCAGTCCTGTTTGTTGTTATGTTGTACAAACATTCCGTTTGTTCAAATGCTGATTTCTACAAACGAGAAAATTCATTTCATTAGATTACTGTGAAACAAACAGCAAGAGAATTTCAAATTTTAGTAAAAACAAGCTGCCAGTCCTAAACATTATTTAAAGAAACAGCTTTTTGAATTGATGTAATAAGTTCAATTAAAGATTAGTTGAATTGCTTCACTACAAAAGTCAAGACTTGTTTCTAAGAAATCCAATCCATTAAACAATATGGGGACTAAATGCAATTATTTGTTTTTTGTTTTACTACACAACAAAACAAGTAGTAACAAAACAGCTCTAAGGCTTCCTGCTTGATGACTGACTGGTTATAATGTCATTCTGTTTTGTTGCATAGCGCATACAGATGCTAAGTTTTGTTACCAATTGGAGGTTATAGCTAAGTTAATTTACTTTCAAAAATAGTCTTGCTATAACCAAAATAAGGTATGATATTAATGCTCAAAATTGATGTCATAGCAATTCAGCCTGATAACCTCCAAATATCACAAAAGCTGAGAAATTAGTTGTGATAAAGCCGTAAAACATTAACTGTGTTTCGAAATATGTAAGTTCAACGTTGACCTTTAGTAACCTCTTGGGTGTTATAACCAGGTAACAACGACCAGTTAACGACATTTTTAACGAAGCTTGGGGGAAAAACAGTTCATCGTTTGACGAGTTTATACCGGACTTGCTAAATTTTACTTAAATTACTGTTTTTACGATTTGAATTTCGCGCTGTCGACCTTACAAGCACGAACAAACAACGATGTAAGTGGTCAAACTGCTTGGCAAGTTCTTTACGAATACCTCTGCATGAAAGCTGTCATTAAAATAAAATCCGGGCCATCAGACACATGTACCGACTGAACGGTGGAGGTTGGTGGTTCAAATCCAACGCACTATGTCCCATCCGAGCAGTGGTTCTCAAACTTTTTCATTAATTTTTCAAAACGGCCCATTTGCCATGATTTCGAGGGCTCGCGGTCATTTAGCTTGAATATGTATTTCAGAAAAAATAAACATTACGATTGTGCACAAACAATTGCGTTTTTTTAGTTGTCATGTAATAAGGGCTATTGTTTAGCAATGGAGACAGTCGACTCTCAATTCTAATTTGATTTAAACTGATTCAGTGGCACAAACTGACGCCAAATAAAATTATAGAATTACTTCAACCTTTTCACGGTCCCCCAAAATTGCCTCACGGACCCTAACCGACCGCGGACCCCAGTTTGAGAACCGCTGCATTAGGGTCTGATGGGGTTTATTAATATAAAAGTTCAAAATTGAAATTGGCAATTACGAATGGCAAATAAATGGAGCCCATCTATACGTGACTAATGTTCGAAAAGTGCTAGAAGGAAATATCTCGCACAAGCAATGCAGCATATCTTCATCAGACCAGAGACATGGAACAGTGTATAGAAATAGATGCGAGTGCTCATGTAGAAAATATGTAGTAGTGGCGTTGAATCTCTTCTTCTCAGCTAATTCTCAATATCAAGGCCACTTTCTTTATGCGTATGTTGACTGATATCCGGCGCTTATGTCTCGCAGAAATGAGCGAGGCTATAAAAATATTTTGACTGTTAAACAAGAAATTACAAATCATTTTTCCAATGTGTCAAAATCTTTTTTAAAACTTGTGGTACGCCTGTGCTTTTCAGGTGGTAAGCGAGTTGTTTTCTTTCATATTATTTCCACTTCGCATAGCTGTTAAAAAAGCAGAGATACTTAATTAAAGTCGGATCATGAAATGCAACTTCCAACTTTCAGCCTTGGTTCCGGGCGAAACTATTTTCTTGGACATTCTTTGGAACTGTTAACCTTGTTGGTTTCAGAAATATGCTATAGATAGTCCAGGAAAACAGGTTTATTTCTTAGTCCACCTATGTAAACAGGGTTTAAGTGACACGCAGCGAAAGAAAAAATCGTTAGGTGGTACGCGATCAATAAAGGTAGACCCAGATAACATATATTTGTTGGCAAAACGTTGGGTGAACATCAAATTTTAATCGGGCCAACTAGTCGGGTTACCGTTGGGTAAACGTCTAAATGCTCGTTGGTTCCTCGTTGGCTTCTGGACGGCGAAACTGTCAGGCCAACCAGTCCCCTACGTAATCCCCAACCGTATTACTCATCGGGCCAATTTTTACCCATCGTTGGCCCAATGCTTTCACCAACGTCCTTTCTACAATGGTTCAACGTTTGTTCTGCACACGGTTTTCTGCTTACAAACAGCACCACACACTTCGCACAATAACAATTTCTGTATTAAAACGAAGTAACGAATGTAGGAAGATGGAAATTGTTATTTTGAGAGTAACTGGGCTTCCCATTTCTTTCTTTCCCTCTCTTTGCGGCCTCCGTCGCGGTCTTTTGCGAAACGTAGCCAGTCTGCAGTAACTGCGTTGATATCGGCATCCGTTGCACTGGCGGTGATGTGATTTCGACGCACCGCTCCTGTAAAAATATTTATGTTATTATGCAACCTCCAGGTGGGTTACCTCCCGAAAAAATAAAATTTTTCACTGAATTTTGTTCTATAAATGTATTATTGTGACAATAGAATATGTGGCATTAAAGTTTAAAGATATTCGAAATGGTTTACTACACTCTTCTAGCAGCAGGCCTTGCAAAGTATGAGCCAGGGCATTTTGTAGTCACTACAAATATTACCAGCTAAAGCATATTTAACCTTTCTGTAATGTAATCATTTCTGTGGACCCCCTTGTACAATTACCCTGTGCTAGAAACGAAATCCTAACTTTTGGAGGTTTTCCAATCCTAGGGTGGGAACCACTGATATGTGAGGTAAGTGTCAAACTTACTTTGAATTATTTCATTGAGTCCAAGAAGGGTAAATGCATGTTTTTTTCCTTTGCCTTTCATGTTGAACTGCAAAGCAAGTTTATTGCTTACACAATGCACCAAGATATGTCTTACAGTTGTGCTGATGTCCTTTCCACCAATACTGCCCAAATATTGTACCTGTTAGATACAACAATAAGAAATCATTACCAAAAAAAATCAATCACACATTTTCATTATAGAAATTATTGTACACAACACCCACCTTTTTCACACAAAAAAGCTGACTCACTCCTATACTTCATAAATTAACCTAACAAGTGTAAAGCCTTTTGGAATTAAATTTATTCTTACCAGGTTATTTTGAACTGTTTTGTCTTTGTCTTTTAAAACATCTTCGAAGTGTTGCAAAGATTCCATGTCATTTAGTGGAAACGATACATTTGATGGCAACTTTATTGGGTTAGAAGGGTTCTGGGAGTTGTTTTGAAGTACAGCCAACACATTTGCCAGTTGCAGTTTCACATGTTCAATGCCACATAGAATTTGTTTTTGAACAGCTAATAATAGAAAAACTTTAAGTACAAAATACAACTGCATAAACAAAAATACATACATGTGGAAGTATTTTGGGACGCACAAGTTTTTTCAGAAAAGGAGTCATCATTGGAAAATTCAAATGAATCATCAATTCGCTAAAAAAACAAAAATAATCAAAAATGTGTCAAGAAATATATATATACACAAACTTTAGTAAGTACCATAGAAAGACCTTTAAATCAGTCGCTGTATATTATCATTTAACAAAATTAATGCATTTCTAACAAGCAACCTGATATTTAAAAATGATGTTGCTCTGGTACTTCCTGCAGTGACAAATTTATAGCCTTTAATTATTCATTCTTTCACTGTACTTGGAAGGAGATTAATTATTTTGGCAACATATAATATTACCCAATAACTGTACATGGAAATTCAGTTTTAACCACACCAGATTTTGTAAATATGTTTGAAAACATGACACACCTGATCACTTTCCAAAAGTTTACGCTTCAATTCTTCTGGATTCTGAGCACTTGAGGTACGTATCAAGGGTGGTGGTAAAGGTGCAGATTGAGTTCTTTTTTGTAGAAGGGGGAGATGAGTCATCACTATCAGAGTCAAAATCAGCATAACGAGCCACTGGTCTAAAAATAAAACTAATGATAAACATGGACTGTATGAAAAACTTTCATTAAAATGATCTGTGATACTTTTTCAATTTTTTCATAGGTTAACATTCAAGATAACTAACAAACCTTTTTATCCGCTTCTTTGACACTTCAGAATCAGAAATATCTGATGTTTGAAGATCTGAGACTTCTTCTGCTTGGCGCAATTTTTCTCGGGCCTTCAAGTATGAATCTAGTCATTGCAGTTTTGTAAGTATACATACAAAACAAGCATGCAAGCACAAATGAAATACCTGTTTTGTACATTACCCTTTTTACAGTGCATGAAGTCCAAGTTGAATCAGCATCTACATGGTTTTTGACACACTTTGCAATTTTTAAACTGTTCCTATATGGCGGCCAATAACAGAGCTTCTCATTTTCCCTCAGCCACCCCAAAGGTATTATTTCAATCATTGAACAACCACTCTCATCATTTTCTCCAGAAAACTCTACTACAGCATACATGACTATAAATAACCTGTAGATGAAATAAGTTTAACAATGTTCTTCAAATACAACAAAGCCATGCTTATGTGGCAACAATACACATTTGCTTTCAACTTCTGACAACATACACACATATAGCTTTTCATGAAGATCACATACAAAATATGTGCCAAATGTTTTAGAGCTGGTAGGATAGGAATAAAACTCAACAGCATGTTCAAACTTTTTGTATACTAACAAAATTGCATCCAAGGAAACCAAAATGTTGAATATTTTTATAATCTGTCCCTTAAGTTTAAAGCAATTGTTGCCATTACTCACAGAAATTGCAAGAATTGGCAATTGCAACTTCCGGTACTGCAGAAATCCATTGCCAAAAGATTGTGGCAAAGGCCCAGATTTATGTAAGTGATGAAAAGAAATCCATTTTTTACTTCTGTCAGAAACAGACATAAAATCTTCTGACAACCTTCTTAACACTTGTTGCAAAGGATACTTGGGCTTTCGCACCATGCATTTCAATTTTTGCAAATAATTTTCAAAAGGAAAAGATGCAAAATTGTCCAGTGCACCATAGGTTTTAACATCATTACAAATATGCAACAAACCATGAACATTAAACACCAAATTTTCACATCCATATAACTGAGTAAAATGTTTTACAAATAAATTTAACAAGTTGTTGGCATAATCACACCAACTTTTACACAAAACAGGACTTCGCAAAATAAATATTGCTACATGCAAAAGCATAAAATTTTTGTATACATTATTATCCAAAACACTTTTTAAAACAATTGGTCCAGTATACAACAGAAATTGGCGAAACTCAGTAGCTTTCCATCTGTCACATTCATTTAAACCCCTAGGTTTTCGAGCAAACTCAGATGGTATAAAACTTCGCAAACCAAGCAATGAAGCTGAGATGGCCTTTACCTGTGAACAACTAATGCGAGTTGTTAAAGGTCCATGACACCAAAGGCCAATTAGGCGTCTTGTCACACCCAAGCATATTAAATGCATGTAATCAAGAGGAAAGTTAGACACTAGTCCAACATTAAGTGATAAAAAAGGAGATACAGATAAATGATGCTCATCATCTTCCATATCAGCAAAGGACTTGTCAGTACGCAAGGGAGCATTAAAATCAGGATAAGTCATTCGATGATTATTCCAATGTCCATGTTGGGTGCATTTGTCACAACCTGCATAGCCATTGTGTTGCTTGATGCACTTTATTAAAGATCGAGCAGGAGAATCACAGATAACAGAAGATAGTTTGACACTAAAATTCTGTTTGTCATGAGTCAAACCCTTTTCTTCAATGGATTTCATTTCAGCAATAAATTCTTCCAGATATTGCTGAACCGGCTTTGGCTTACAAGGTCCATAAAAAAGACCTATTAGAAAAGGACTTGCATATGAAAGATTAGTAATAATTCCCAAAATTGGCCAAAATTGACTGTTTGTGCTTTTGAACAAAGGCAAGCCATCAATGTTTATTTGTATCAAAAATATTTTTTCTGGGAAAGTTGAAAGCTTACTCAATTCCTTTAAAATACAATTCTCCACACCAAAATGATAGTACTCGCCACCGCAAATTGCCTTCACATCATAAGTTGTGGCTGTTTGAAGCAATGTGCGGGGATCCTTTGGCAAAAATGGATGAGCAACCCTTAAAATACACAAAAGAGAAGACAAGGAAGCATGAGAAATTCTATTAGAAGTAGCCCATGTTGCTAATTCAGCTTTCATATTTAAACAGCTTTCAGAAGAATTGTCATCCTCATCATCACTACTGTCAATACTAAAACAGTTGTCTTGTGTTTCACAAAAAGTTACATCATTACTTGTAACACAATTTAAATCCAAAACATCAATGTTCACCGTCTCATAACTGCTGTGTTCCTTGATAACTGGTTGCTCTTTCTGGGAGTCAAGTTCCGACACCAACTTCCTGACGTTCCGTTTTACTTGACGTCGAATTGTCCACTGTGATTTTACTTTTAACTTACGCGGCATTTTTAACACTACAGCGTTCTAATAAACGCGAATCTGTAAAAACATTTTTACGTGAAGGCCACCGACGACACTACCAGTCTCTGTCTTTTTTGGCGGGCTTTTGGTCATGTGACTCTGATACGTCATCACAAACATTCGGGCAGGCAATTTTAAGGTTTTCCCGCCAAAACCTAGACGCCAGAGTAATTGGAAAGGTATGGGTTGTAAGGTTGCCAAAGTAAGTTGTTGTAAACTGACATGGGATAAATCGAATGATATTATTGTAAACAAACGTACGTCCCATATAGCTCACTTCCTTATAACTGCGAACCAGCCCCTTTGCGCCTACGTTGGCGTTGCTTTTTTAAACCAACGGTTGGGCTTCGGACCGAACGCCAACATAGGTGATGAAAATATAAATAATTGGTTAAGATTCAAAACAAACAAAACGATTATGCATTTGTCTAACCAAAAGTCTTGCTAATAAATATAAAGAAACCAGGCTGTATTTACTGAAAAATCAATGCGCCAATGATGGGCCAAACACCAAGAGCCAACGCCAACGAAAAATATGTTGGCCAACGGTCTGCCAACAAAGTCTTGCTATCTGGGGAGCTACTAACACCATGACGAGAATCCGAACTTCGCTTTCACAAGGGGGCGTAAAGAGCTGAATTTGTATTTAGCCGCTATTAATGGGTTGGGTTGGGAAATAATTACATAAAATTTTTGCATTATTAACTAATTTTTTGGGTTAGTTTTATTGAATTTTAAGTGCTAATACCTTACCCCAAGCCTAATAGCCCTAACCGTGAGCATTTTTGGAGATATAACCAACCACATTTGGGTGTGTGATTCTCGTTATGGTGTTAGTAGCTCTACCATCAATAAAAGGTTGAGAACCACGGTAGAGCTACTAACACAATAACTCACGGCAAAGGCCTGCTAATTTCCGGTAAGTGGCGCAACGGAGCATAGGCGTTTGCAATAGCAATAATTGCTGACTCAGCAAATTAACGACTTGGCAATTATTGCCATTGCAAACGCTTATGCTCCGTTGCGCCACTTACCGGAAATTAGCAGGCCTGTGCCGTGAGTTATTGTGTTAGTCGTTCTACCGAGAACCACTGCTTTAGACTATTGCTTTGTTGTTAATTTAGACTTTATTAAAAATCGAGTCATTTTCTTTAACTATCGATAATGTATTGGGGTTAACCGACAAATACTTGACTAACAATAAATGCCACATTGGTAATAATGCCGTTTTTATTTAAGCTATTGCTGCCTGGCATAATATCAAGTTTGTAGAGCTCTTCTGGCAAATGTATTTTTTCGACGTTTCGGCGTCCTATACAGGTCGCCTTCATCAGGGTAAATAACACTGAATGCGAGCAGTACAGTGCACGATAAACAGAGGAAAAAAGAATAAAATGCAAGCACGTCACAACGCAATGCCGTTTTTAGTTGGGTATGAAGTTGATTTCGCTTTGAAACAAAAAATCACAAAGCTTTTTTCGACTATGTGTCAAAAACTTTGTTTCAAACCGATTTGCGCGGTTTTTGAAGTCAAAGGTTCTTTGAAGTGGAAGGTAATTGATACGCCACTCTAGAACTAATCGTCACAATGGAAAGATCGCTTTGTTTAATTGTCTCTCTACTGTTTTATTATTCTTTTGATTGTAGTAACAGGTGCGCTTCTATTTTAGATTCGCTACAGATGTTTTTTTTTTGCAGACAGGCGTTTGACATTTGATTTGGAACTGATTTGGGATAGCAACATACTTTTGCTACAGATTTATGGTTAAATATTTCAGCAGTAAAAATACTGAAGAAGCGTTTCGTCCACCAGGTTGCATATTTAACAATTTTGTCGTTCAACTGGTGTAATGCTAAACAAAATACTAGTTGATTTTTAAGGACGCTAGTTTGCTCGCAATACCATTCTGGTGGGCGAAACATCAGCGCAAATACAAGTTTTGCACTAGTTGAACGACATATTTGTTAAATCTCAGCAGTAAATGCCCTTTCCAGTGTACAATTGTTGCTACGTAGGATTAACAGTGTTAAAATAAACTAATAATTTATTCCTAAACTGGTTACTGGCACTTTAGCATGCAGTGGTTTGTAGTATAAAATCTTTAAAGAAGTTGTCAGTGTAAAAAGTGTAGGTAGAGACGGCCAGGTTTAAAAGAAGTTGATAACAAGAAAAATACAGAAACCATGTTTTACAAGTAGTACGCGCAGTTTGGAAGCTATTGCAATAAAGTGTGTCATAAGGTCAAGGGCAGACCACACACCAAGACATTACAATGTAATTTACGATTTCTGTGATTTATCGTACTGGTCCGGATTAAACTGTGCCCTCAACCAGCTGATGATGTAATAATTACATTATTATTTTTCTGCGGTTCTTTAACGAGCTAGTAATGATTAATTGGGCAAGTAGTTTATTCCAAGCTGGTTTTCTGTGAAGCTTCTCCGTATTCTAAAAGTATTTTGGCAACACTGTGTGTATTTTTTTTTTGCTAAAATTTGTTGAAGGTATTTTGCATTTTATTCCGACAAACTTGGAAGTTAGAATCACTAAAAGTTTTGTAATTTTAAAACACGTTTTTTTGCATTTGAACGCTGATTGCAAATTAAAAACTAAGTCTTCGGTGGATTTTTGTGTTGTTTGATTTCATTTTTATTGTTAAGTTATGTATTTTTTGCATCAATAATTCAGTATGTCATTTACACAGAAAATGCCTAAAAAACCTCAAATCAACAGTTTAAAGGCTGAAATTTTTTACCAGAAAGTTTATTTTGTGAGAAGCTTTAACTTTGCATGAATTGTTACGCTTGCAAGAGGTGTTATTTCTTGACAATTAGTGCCCAGCAGTTTATGAAGTTTGTTTTCTTTCTGTGTTTTTAACCAGTGTCATGTCAATTTGAGTGTGTTGCAAAAAACTTGTCGTTTAATAATAAGTGCGAGTGTGTATGAGAGTGTGACTATGCCAAGTGTAACATTTTTATGTTTATTGTTTTTAAAAAGAATTTAAGCCATAGTATGAAAAAATTGATTTCTTAGAATTCTTATATATTGTATTTTTCTGCACTATTTATTAATATCAACATCTGTGCATCACCAAATTTTGTTTTATGCTAGATCAATTCAAGCAAATTTAAATGTGAAATAAAGCTTGCAGTGTGCATTAGTTTGATGCCAGTAACACATACCACTTAATCACAATTTAGTCAATTAGAAATGTGCTAAAATGAGATAGTTTGGCAGCGCATTATATCATTTTTTCGTTGTAATTAAAAACATTCATAATTAGCCGGTTGCTGGACCTGACCTAATATCAAACAACCCTAAAATGCCTTGTTTAAGGCCAATTGTTTGTTGTCTTGGTCTTTTCTGAGTCTTCAATGTACAGGCCTGTCAATCAAACTTTCGGGCCTAAACAGGGTTCTCAAAAACAATACGGGTTGCGGCCAGGTTTCGGACTTGTACTTTCGTGTTCGGGCTCCAATTTCAGGCCCATTTACAACTTTGAAAAACATAATACAAATTTGGCAGTTAAGCAAATAAGTTGTTCTTAAGATTTTGCAAAGATAGTTAAAACTCAATTTTTCGTTTGTTAAACTAGATGCATTTTTGTGTGAAAAAAATGTAAAAAGTAGTATTGTTGTTCTTTTTTGCTTGCCTCGCAGTCATTCGTGCAGAATTTTGCAGCAATTCTGCTTACTAATGAGAAGCGGCCTGGGTCTGGGTACACACACCGTCCGTACTTGCGTAACAGACACTGTTTGCTATCCGACAAGTTTTGTGTGCAGTGCCAATACCACACAATGATCTCTTGTGTTTTACCGCGGGACCCACTGATTAGTTAATATTTGCCACTGAACACCTCAAGCACAGGCTATTTTTAGATTTGAAGTAACGTTTTAATGTAGGTGTCCTATGTACAACTACAATTTAGAATTTCTCCTGCTGTGAATTTATCATCAAAAGTAATTTATAATTGTGAGCCTATTCTTTTCTGCAGCATAGAAGTTAAATTAATTTTTTTTGTATACAAGGTTTTTGGCAGCTTTTAATGTTTTTTTTTATTGTGCAACTTATTTTTGTACAATGAAACATGTAGTAAAATATTTAGTATCACCGAAGAATAATATGATGAGATTTTGTTTTACATTTATGAAGCAACCATTAATTTTTACTGTTTCAGAACAAGCTTTGAAACCATTGTTTGCTTGTGGGTTATTGTGACATTAACAGTTTGGCAAACAAACACTAAAATAGCATTTGAACTTTGCCCTGGAAATTTTAGCACAAGAAAAGATGACAAGCATTTGAATGAACTTAGCAAGGCTCTTAACTACAAACCGCTTGCTATGGCTTGAAATTTGATGACAGTTTGTTCAGATTAGTACTACAAAACTTTGTTGTGCTGTGAATCTGCTTTTGTTGCTTTCAAAAACGATAGGGATAACTTGAATTCTTTGCTCCACTTCACTTTACTGAAGGATCATATATATATGTTTTTTCTCCTGGAAAGTTCGTCCATGCACTTTTGTAGCATGAAATCTTTGATGGATTTCGATAAAACTGCAACACATGGTAGATATAGTAATGTGGATGTGCCATTTGTTTTGTGCCACTCAATAGCCCCACTGGTCCCCGAAAACTTGTATGTTTTTAAATCTGTGTATTTTCCCATTTGTTCGAAAGCTAGTCGAACAACGTTAAATGTTTGATGGATTTTAATGAAACTTTAATAGCAGATAGATATAATTACAAAATTGTGTAGTTTGTTCGGTTTGACTTCAACGGAAGGTATTATTGCCAAGTTTGTTGGATGGAATTAAGGATTATAATCAAGTAAACCAACCCTATGTTGTGATAAATATCTAAAACGTAGAAAAACTGTCCAACCTGAATGCATAATCCCATATTGGTGTTCAATTTTTTCATGTTGGCTTTACATGTCACTTGTTCTTGCTGAATAGAACTATTTGTGTGACTGACAATTGTTGACAATTAGTTGTTCTATGTAGCAGCATAAAGAAGTGTATTAAACAATAGTATCTAACATCGCAAAATGTGCCTTAGAGTCTAGGGTGGCTTACATTATATTTTGACACCCTAATATACAACTTACAATTGAGAGTGGCTTATAATGGAGAACGTTTGCAATCAGGTAAATACAGTATATATGTGATTGTTTTTACAAATTAATAAAATTTAGAACAATTGGCTATCAGTAAACTACTTCTTAATTTGCTTTTTTCTCACAATATCACCTTTAAAACTGTTTATAAGTCAACAGGATATCTGAATTAAGCCTTTTTAGGGTCTGGACAATTGGTGATGTGAAAAATTGATGTTTTTTGGGGGGAAAGTTTAGAAACTAAATGAGTTTAAATAATTGCATGTTGTTACAATTTGCAGATTTTCTTGATAGAACGTGTGTATTTTTCACAACATGATACAGGCAGTAGTATGTTTTTTTGTTGTTGTTTAGAAATATGTTTTTATCTAACTTTTATATCCTTAGATTTCAAATTATCCTGGAATATTCTGTACTGAAACTGTTATTTATATCAAGGTAATTATCAAAGCATCTATTATTTGTTTTTGCAGAATATAGATAGATTATTGTTATTTCAATCTTGTGTAAAAATTTGTTATTTCAACTGATGCAAGTTCTTGTTAAAAAACCTGAAGCTTCATTGCTTGAATTTTTGTCCAGTATTTCACCAATGACTTTCTTCGCCTAAGGCCTTTCTTTTAAGGATTTAATTGTGGGTTTTCATTATTGTGTGGGCTGTTTATCGTTCATCAAAGTGCTTAAACGGCGACGACACTACGCCGCACTATACACGGTGAGTAGCGATTAACAAAACCTGATTATTATGTCACGAAAATTACCTCTTATGCTTTGTACTATAGCAGGTCATTAAAATATTGCTGTAATTTTGTGTTAAATAATAATTATGTAGAAAGGCAAATTTTAACTAGCGTCAGTTTATGCCAAAGTTTGAATTGTTGTTTATGTTTTTGTATATTTATATTAGCCTCTTACATTCAGGTTCATATATATGCATAATGGGAGATTTTCTGCAAAAATGTCTGTTTAATTAAAAGGTTTTGAGCAAAATAAAAACTTTTTGGTGCATTAAACATTAAGATTAAAGTTTCAATTAATTTACAGTTGCCCGTATTTCAGTGATGGTCAAACTTAAAAAAAAAAGTTGTTGCCCACATCATATATATATATACTGTATCTTTGCAAACTTTTGTTAAGTTAGGAAGGTAATGTAATGTGTTGTTACAACTCGTGTGAATATAAAGTGAACAAGGTGATAATGACTTAACCGTGACCCAACAAATAACTTCATCTTTGCAAACTTATGCCAAACTGTATCTTGCAATATAACAAACATTGAGTTTTATACTTAACAGGTTAAGTGTAATCGAAGCAGAGTGACATTGTGGTGGTAAAATGGAGCCATGCTTGGTTGTTCGTAAAGAAGACATCAATACTCTTGGAGTGAAAGGTAAGTGGGTATTGACGTAAATCATTCGGTGTCGAAACACTCTTGTCAATGACCCAAGTTGTTTGGTAAACAATACACTGTTATTCTCACTACTGTTCAGCCCTGTTTCTATTCATTGTCACTTCAGCAGTTGTGATTTGAAGTGAAGTGGTTTTTGGTTGTAAACGGTAGAGTGCACTTTTTAGCCGACAAAACAAAAGGTCTGTATAAACAATACTCTGACTGTAACAATTTTTATTGGTTACATAAAAAAATGGAAAGCTGCATTTTCATCTTAATTATGGAATAAATAATAACTACAGAACCGCATTTAGTTGAGTTTTAGGGTCTGGGAAAACCATATTTATTAGCCTATACCTTACCATATGTGGGAATGCTTTGGAGACCGGCTTGACAGTATGGTGCCTTTAATCGGCCTGTTGTATTATGATTTCTATATGAGTGTGCTGTGATCGCTGGTCTGCATGAACACTTCAAAGTTGGTCCCAGTTGGGTCATTCCATGTCAACTGCCCAGGCCAGTTAACCCACCCCCTCAGATTTTTATGAAATTTAAAATGTAAATGCAGCTAGTTACACTGATTTCAACAACAAAATTTTTTTTGAAAACTATCAATGTTTCACGAAGTTATGACTTTTTGAAAATATGTCAAAAATGTGATCACTGCAGTGACGCGCATCAATGATTTTTAAAATGCTGTGTTTAAAATGTCATATTTCTTTCTAAATTGTGTATTGTGGTCATTTTGGTAGGTTAGGTGAACCTTTAGGTCATTCTCAATCACCTCATTATAGTTATGGGTTTTTCCGTCTAACGCGGTTTTGTTCCCACGTTTTGGTCAAGAAAGAATGGTTCAAACTTTTTCAAATTTACACACATTACAGATGTTGGTCTAAAGATGGTCCATGTGAATTTTGACCCCGTTTGATCCCTCGGTTCACCCACAGCCCCCCAAAACGTGAAATTTTTAGCGCGGATTTGTTCCCACGTTTTGGTCAAGAAAGAATAGTTCAAACTTTTTCAAATTTACACACATTGCAGATATTGGTCTAAAGATGGTCCATGTGAATTTTGACCCCGTTTGATCTCTCAGTTCACCCACAGCCCCCCAAAACGTGAAATTTTTAGCGCGGCTGTTGTTCCCACGTTATGGTCAAGAAAGAATGGTTCAAACTTTTTCAAATTTACACACATTACAGATATTGGTCTAAAGATGGTCCATGTGAATTGACCCCGTATGACCCAGAGGTTCACTCACAAGCCCCCGAAACGTAAATGTGTCTAACGCTCGTTTGGTCAAGAAAGACACTGTAGGCAGAAGTACCAAGAGAGTAACTCACTGGTTTACGATAGCGGGAGGGCTCAGCTTGACGTCGGACAGACGTTTTACGAGACGTCGTTTCAGTGATTAGAAATCAGCTGTTTTGCACAGCAATACTATGTCGTTTTATTAAGTTATCACTCACATTTTTAGTTTTGGCGAAGGTTTCACACCTATGACGTGATTTAAACCTAATAACCGTGCTTCGGTTTCGTATATGTCAAGAAAAACTTTGTTAATAAAAGTTAAGATGGAAATATTAACTTGACGTTTTTGCCAAATACATGTTTTTATATGCTCGTTGTCAGGTTAACCGCCGCATAATCAAGGGTTACTTAAGGTCAACTAGTCGGTATTACAAACACAGCTCAGAACTTTCTTCATAACGTAGCGTTTTTTGACAATCAATTTAGGAGTCAATACTCAAGGCATGTATAAATTAGGCTTAACAGTATTGTTGAACACGAATGACGGCGTGCTATTGAAAACGGTGTCAAAAGGTCAAACAGTCGTTTGGCGTGTGCACCCTGAGAGGTTACTACAGGTCAATGGTACTCGTTTTGCGAAACAAAGTTAAATGAAAAACAATTTGTTATGTATACACTTGTAGCAAATTGCTTTTTAATTTAAAGTGTCTGTAACACAACTGTTACAGCTTTCTAAAAAAAATTGTGTTCAAAACTTGACCTTGGACAACAATATCTGGGTCAAAGCAAGAGATTAGATTTAAGCCTTTGTTACGTTTTTTTAATGTTTTTGTAATTACATGACAATAATAGTGCAAAAAGAATACGAACAATTTTTTTTATTGTTGGGTTAATGCTTTCTAAAAATTTGTCCTTAAGAATCTGAAAATCACCGCAACATTTGTTTACTGTAAATCCGCACAAACGCGCGTGTGGGTACCCATTAGTTTTTGTTTACAAAAACAATCATATGTGTAGATCAAATGATGTGTATAGTAAATTGGTAAATATCGTATAGAATAAATAAAATGGAAGTATATCAGAAAGCCACTCTTCTAGTTTTTCATGTTTTTGAAATATGGGTCAGTAATTAAAGGGGGTTCAGTTTGGGGGTATGCGAATGTGCATTCATGCGTAACGACAACTTTAAAAGCTCATATCTTGAAGTGCACACTAGCTAGAAAGTTAAGTAATGGCTCAAATGAAAGCTCTTGCTGAGTACTTTACTTGTTCTTAATTTTGTGATGCTTTTCTGTAATTTGTTTGAAGCAGGGTCATAATAAAACACAGGTTCATTTTTCGGATATTTTTGTGATACTGCTTCTATTATCTATACTTTATGTGCCCTAATTTGTGATTAAAAGTTGTTAAGATGCAAAAGTTTAGTGTAGGTGTCTCACTGGATACTTAATGCCACAAAAAGACATATCCAACACAAAACAAGGTATTTTACCAATTGACTCTCTAACAGATGAAGAGCAAATGCTTCTGAATATTCGAGTTGCTGCTGATAAGGGTAATGAATGTTGTTTGGAGAACGGATGTATTTTCCACAAGTACAATTACATTGGTTGGTACCCTTCCTTGCAGAAGAAGTGTTGTGAGAATGTGTCCTTTTCAAGTCCACACCAAACCAGTTGAAAACCGTAGTATACGTTCTATCACTTGGGAATGTTACCAAAAATATAAAAATTACAATTTGAACATTGTACCGGGAAATAAGGTGTGTGTCAACTGCAGTACAAGACTTAAAGAAACTCTCCCACAAAATGTATCATCAAATGAAGAAGCTTCGAGTTCGACTGACAGTGATATATATAACATTGCATCTACTGTTGAAGAAAACGAATCTTTCAGCAGACTTAATAAAAGTTTACAGAGCGTTGAGGTGATTACCTGTGAAGTTGCACAGTGTGCCTTCAAGAAGTAAAATTTTCTATGGGAAAAGAAAATTATGTCAAATTCATGATACCTTTCATGCAAAGAGTCCATTTTTTTTAATGTCAGTGACGTAGACCTATAGCAAGACCAACCTGACACTAAAGATGAAGACAAAATGAAAATAAAATCTTTTGACAACATTATCTCTAAAATGAAAAAAATTAAGAACAGTGGCAGTACGATAGCAGAAAAAATACAAGTCCCCACAATGATACCCAAGCAACTGGTCAAGAGAAAAGACTACCTCAAACGGAAAATCACACCTTTTTTCACTGTACAATGTTTAAATTGTAATTTTTATATTTTTGGTAATATTCCCAAGTGATAGGACGTATATTACGATTTTTGACTGGTTAACTGTGAACTTGAAAAGGATCACAACACTTCTGCAAGGAAGGGTACCAACCAATGTAATTGTACTTGTGGAAAATACATCCGTTCTCCAAACAACATTCATTGCCCTTATCAGCAGCAACTCGAATATTCAGAAGCATTTGCTCTTCATCTGTTAGAGAGTCAATTGGTAAAATACCTTGTTTTTGTGTTGGATATGTCTTTTTGTGGCATTAAGTATCCAGTGAGACACCTACACTAAACTTTTGCATCTTAACAACTTTTAATCACAAATTAGGGCACATAAAGTATAGATAATAGAAGCAGTATCACAAAAATATCCGAAAAATGAACCTGTGTATTATTATGACCCTGCTTCAAACAAATTACAGAAAAGCATCACAAAATTAAGAACAAGGAAAGTACTTAGCAAGAGCTTTCATTTGAGCCATTACTTAACTTTCTAGCTAGTGTGCACTTCAAGATATGAGCTTTTAAAGTTGTCGTTACGCATGAATGCACATTCGCATACCCCCAAACTGAACCCCCTTTAATTAATGACCCATATTTCAAAAACATGAAAACCTGTAATAAGGTGATTGAGAATGACCTAAAGGTTCACCTAACCTACCAAAATGACCACAATATACAAATTAGAAAGAAATACAACATTTTAAACACAGTATTATCGAAAAGCATTGATGCGCGTCGCTGCAGTGATCACATATTTGACATATTTTCAAAATGTCATAACTTCGCGAAACATTGATAGATTTCAACAAATTGTTTTTTGTTGAAATCAGTGTAACTAGCTGCATGAACATATAAAATTTGATAAAAATCTGAGAGGGTGGGTTAACTTTTGCCATTTTTCTGGGACGTTTGACATGGAATGACCCAGTTTATGAATTTGTCATCATCTTGGGGGCCCCTTACCTAAAGGGAAGTCAAAAACATGAATTTGGTCAAGAAAAAGTGACTCAAACTTATTCAAATTTGCACACATGTTAGTTAGTCATCCAAAGTTGATCCCAAAACAAGAAAATTTAAAAACATCTGTGCTTACTAAAACCTTTTTAAGCTTGAGTTGATGCTTTGTACTGATTTGTCCTCAAGAATATAAAAACTTTGCACCATCTTTATACTGTAACCAATTCGCTTAGCATGTGTGTGGGGGCCCATTACATTTTGCGTCAAAAACAATCATGTGTGTATATTATATCAGTTAAATGTGATATAGAACCAGTGGTGGGATTCAGCCGGTTCGCACCAGTTCTATAGAACCGTCTCACAAAATTTTAATGAGATCAGCGAACCGGTTAGCGTTAGCATTACTGGTTACTGTTAATGGACCTTTTGTAACAGAACCGTCTGAAAAATATAAGACTTTTGTGATAGAACCGGCTGAAAAATATAACTTTTGTCATAGAACCGGCTGACAAAAAAATTAAATCCCACCACTGTATAGAACATATAAAGGAAAGCCACCTGTCTAGTTACTTGTTGTTTTTTGCCTAAAATGAAGGTATATTGTTTGACAACAATCCTTTCTCTTTCAGCTGAAGATGATGTTGACCTTGAAACGCTGATGCAGCAAATCGACTGTGGAAATGATGAGTCATCAACGACAGACATGAGCAGTTCATCGGGAGGGGGAGGTGAGTTACAATGTTACAAAGAAACTTAAAAACTGGCTCGGTCTAAACCAGATGACGTTTAATTTTAGTTTGTTACAGTCCTTCAAAGAAAACTGTTAAATTATTAAAATTAAAAAGTAGCTTGAGATAAACCAATGGTTCTTAACCTTTGGTTAGTTACAATAGTTCAAAGTAAACTGAATTAAAATGTAGCTCAATATAAAAAAATGTTGCACACCCCTGGTTTACATTGACAAAAGGAACTCTGAACAAACATTTTATTCACTAGTTTGCAGATTTTCTCCCAACTGCTGTAATATTATTTCAATCATGCTTTTTATGGGACTCATGTTGATTTTACTCGATTTTTTTTTTGTTTGTTTGTTTTCTTTTTTTTTTTTTCTGTTTTTTTCTAACCTGAAGTTTGTCCACCCTCTTTTGCCATGAAATCTTTGATGGATTTGAATGAAACTTTCACAGATGGTAGATATAGTTATGTAGATGTGCCATCTGCCTTGTTTCACTTGATAGCCCCAGTATTTACCCCGCCAGCCCCCAAAGTGTAAAACGTTTTTGTATGTTGCTGCGCACCACAAACAGAAAATTTCTGTGGTGTAATAGTATATTAAAGGCAACATAACATACCTTGCTTGTGTTTGTGCAATACTTGGTGGACGATTTTGCACATACCAACCAGAGGGGTGTTAACAGCCTTATGACGTCAGAAGTGTTAACGAATGTTGCTAATGACACCTCTAGTGGTCAGAATTTTAAACATTGGCCGATTTGGATGAAATTTTACATGATTGTTGATTGGGTCATTGTAATTTCATATTTTATACTTTTGGGTGTAGAACCCCATTAGTTGCCCCACTCACCCCCTAAAATGGGTGAGTTTTTTAAACAGTGTCGGAATTACATGAAATTGGACACCTTGCGGGAAGACTTGGTGGACGTTCCTGCACATGTCAGTCAGAGGGGTGTTAACAGCCTTGTGACGTCAGAAATGTTACAAATGTTGCTAATAACACCTCTAGTGGTCAGAATTTTAAACATTGGCCGATTTGGATCAAATTTTACAGGACTGTTGTTTGGGTCAATGTGGTTTCATATTTTATATTTTTGGGTGTAGAACCTCATCAGTTACCCCACTAACCCCCTAAAATGGGTGAAATTTTTAAACAGTGTCGGAATTAAATGAAATTTGGACAGCTTGCAGAGTTTGTCATTTATAGGTGTCGATTGTTGTGTTTAACCCTGTAGTCCCAATATTTACCCCTCTTGCCCCCTAAAATGGGTGAATCTTTTAAACAATGTCTGAATTGGATGAAATTTGGATAGTTAATATATTATGTCATTTTTGGGTGTCGATTGTTCGGTTTCACCCTATAGATTTAACATTTACCTAACCAGCCCCCTAAAATAGGTGTTTTTTTGAAACAGTGTCGGAATTGAATGAAATTGGACAGCTTGTACAATTTGCTATTTGTAGGTGTTGATTGTTGTGTTTCACTTTATTTTGCCACTATTTACCCCTTCATTCCTACAAATAGAACACTAAATAGGAAATAGTACAATGTGTGAATTGAATCAGATTTGCATTACTTTTAATAGCATGATTATTTAAGCCAGGAACTGACCACAGTGTTTTCTTAAAGCACCAAACTTACTGATGGTTATCTTATAAAGTGCATTGTTTTTAATTTTGCATGTGTGGGGGACCCATGAGTTTCTGCCTGCAGAAACAAGTAAGGTTATAAAAGTCAGTAGGTGATATGGGACCCAATATAAAATAAGTGTAGGGAGTATATTAACGTTTCAAAATAGGTTAAAGTGTATGTGCAATGGCAATATGTGCTGAGCCACCCTTCTAGTTTAATGAAGTATTTTTGCTAACGTTTCACCCACCAATCATCTTACACAAAAGTGTTGTCACCTCAAGTTATTATCACTTTAAAAGAATTTGCCATGTGGCGTTCACAATGTTGTCGAGTTGACCCCCACATTTAGGTTTTATCGAGTGTTTTTGAATCTAAGAATTTGTATTTTTGCTATTATTTCACTCACCAATATGATGGCTGTTATCAGAGCAGTAATGTACAAACCATTTTGTTACTCATGTACTTATCACTTAATACCATGTAAAGGCCTTTCTCCCAAGCAACATAATATTTACTTTGACATGTTTATGACAAACACAACAGTACAATTACAGGAAAGCATTTGTTTTTGCATCTGTATTTTATCTTAAGCAAAAATGAAAAAGTTTTACAAAATGTATTTTAACCAGATTTATTTTTGTCTGCTTGCCAATTTTATCGTGGTTGATTTCACAATGATATTAAACTGTGTGTATTGGACTGTTAAAAATAGCTGGGTAGTTTAAAATATATGAGGGTTAATGCTCTACAGCTAACTAGTAACATTTGATTTTGCACCTGTTGTAACAATTTTTACTTTATTTTCTGTTTATGAACATGTAGATTGCTTGAAAAAGTAAATTGTATTTTATCTGGATTAATTTGTATCAGCTTAGAATGCTTCAGGGCTGATCCCAGTTATAAATAAATAAAAAGTTGTGTCCAAATTGTCCATGTTCTTTTCTATTTCCAAGTATTAGTGGTTTCATCCAACCAATTATTTTACATTTTTTTGCAAAATTAGAGTTATTCTGTTGTTTATTTTATCGCAATTTTGTGTTATTAGATACTCATGTCCTGCATGCCAGCAATGAATCGATAGCAAGTGAGGAGGAATCCCACACATCGAGCAAAACGAACTTTTTCGAAAAACATTTCCTTAAATCTCTCCCTGTAGCAATCTTAAGTAAACGGTGAGTGATGGGGTTTATCTGTTCACATTGTTTGGTCTGAGGAGTGAATGTCTGGATTATATCACTTGTCAGCTTGGTATGTGTACTCCCATGTGTCTGTTGTCACTTTTCACTGCCATTTTATGTTGTTATGTCAGCTAAACAGCTCAATTATATAGGTACAAGTGCTGCATGTGATTCCAGAATAGCAAAACAATTAAAAAAATACTTGAAAACAGAAAAGACCTGAAAAAATGCTCCAAACTAGCAAAACCTTTAAAAAAGACTTTTAAAGAGCAGCACTTTTACAAAAAGACTTCTACACAACAAAAACTTAAAAAAAGACTTTAAAATAGAAAAACCCTTGATAAAAAAAAGAATTTGAAATAGCAAAACATTTATAAAAAGACACCAAAATAGCAAAAACCATTGCCTTTACAAATTAATAAGAAATGGACATTTTGTTTTTTTAATTAAATTTATGAAGCATGCAAAATGTAAAGTTTTGAGAAAAATCATCAAAAAAATTGGCTCTGCACATGTTGTTTGGCCTTTGTTGTCTATTTAAAATTATCAAACATAACATAAATGACAGAGTTTATGGAGTTTATCTTAGTTTATCTTCTGGCAAATGTATTTTTATTCCGGCGTTTTCATGTTGTGATGTGCGTTTTTCCTTTGTTTATCGTGCTCTGCACTACCGTATTCAGTGTTATTTACCCTGATGAAGGCGACCTGTATAGGACATCAGGATGTCGAAATAATAATACAATTGCCAGAAGAGCTCTATAGACTTCATATTATGCCTGGCAGCTACAGCTTATTTCTAAAAAACAGAACTTGCTTTAAAATGGCCAACCTATGTCACTTGCGTAAACAAGATGTTTTGTTTTGTAGAAAATTATTTGGTTCCCATTCCGACCTTGCATCATCTGCACCCCAGCCTTCATCGCCACTCTCTATTGCCGCTTCGTCCCACCAAAGTTATTCAAAACGAAAGGTAAACACAGAAATTAAGACTAAAAGAGACTGTTTTGTGCAGTGCAGTGCTTTTCCAAATCTGTTCTGTTCCTGCTAAATTTTTTCTCACAAAAGAAACATTTTTCAGCCGGTTCTGTTACAAAAAGTCGATTGACAGTAATCAGTAATGTCAACCGGTTCGCTGATCTCATAAAATGTCGTGACATGGTTCTATAAAACCGGTGCGAACTGGCTGAATCCCACCACTGAATATAAACCTGTTTGGAATATTAACCTCCAATTTTTTCCCCCTTTTTACTGAAAGAAAGACATTAGAAGTTTTTTAATTCCATTTTTTCTGCATTTTCTTTTGAAAAAAATTCCGTTGTATATTAACATGATTTAGGCAATTTAAGTTTAATAACTTTATTCTTTTGTGAACAGAATGAACGAACATTGTCATGCAAAATACAAAGAAATGGAACAAAACAGGTAAAAATAAAAAAAATAAAATAAAAAGCTATTAAAAAGTGTGATGTATGCATGTATAAATTTATCATGAAAAGTTACTGTAAAATTGTACATTATTAAAGATGGACAAAAGTATGTAAAGTATTTACATTTTTAGTTCAGAATAATTTTTATTTTTAAAATGAGACATTTAGCTCAAAGTAAAAAAGATTATTTTGCAGTTTTTTTAATCAGCCCAGAATTGTCTTCTAATCGTGGCCCGAGAAATACGCGTTATTTCTACATCTGATGCATTTAACAAAACAGTCATTTTTTTAAAACGGGTCCATTGCAGAGCAGAACTCTGTAGTAAAATAAGCTTTTACCATCCAATATGAAGATAAAACTTTATAGAAAGGCAGCACTAACCTAGTAGAAGCATTTGGAGAGTTTTTCTGTCTCAAACTGTGTCCTATTGTACACCTGTAGACATTTTGTAAACCCTGTGTTAGACATACCAGATTATTTTGTTGGACAAGAAACTTATATAGGATTGAGGTGGGATTAGAACTCACAGCCTTTTGTGTTTCATGCTTTGTTGACGAATGAATTTTTAACCTGGATTAATAGCCCCCCCTTAGGATGATTTGCAAATTAGTTAGCAGTACAAAGTAATGCAATGCACCAGTACAGAGGTTCCCAACAAGGGAGGAATTTTAAAACTTGAGGGGAGGAATTTACTTTAATATTTACATGTGTTTTATAACTAGACACTTTTGCTCTGGAAGTATAGCCTGTGAAGTTGATAAAAGATTTTTTAAAAGATGTTGTATAGTTTAGCATCTTCTATGTAGTATATTAAGGGAGGAATGAACATTTAAAAGCATGGAGCCAATAAATGATAAGCTGCAGACAGTGGACACTGTACGGCCATTCTCTCATCACCAGCTGCACTAATGAGACCTTTTAGGCAGTGGTGGGATTCAGTCAGTTCGCACCGGTTCTATAGAACCACCTCACAAAATTTTATGAGATCAGCGAACCGGTTAGCATTACTGGTTACTGTCAATGGACTTTTTGTAACAGAATCGGCTGAAAAATATGACTTTTGTGATAGAACCAGCGGTTAAAAAATTGGAATCCCACCACTGCTTATAGGTTGAGTTTATTTCGCTTAATGAAAGAACACCTTATAGAGTGGAAACAGTGTGTACTGTCTGCAGCTTAAGAATGAAAATGTTTGAAAGGAATTTGTCGATAAAAGTTGGGAACCACTGCATCGGACTATGCCTGTTATTTGGACTTTAATACTGAAGAAATCGTTAAGAAAACAGTTTGACAAGCATTAGTTAAGAATGAAGTAGGAAATGGCACAAGTACAAGTATTAACTGTTAAGTGAAATTTCAGTTTTATTGTTTCAAAGTTACAGACAGTTCCAGAAGAATTTCAGATGCAGAGTGAATTTTTCCGTCGGTCGTGCAGATGTGAAAACCATTTTCGACCCATCGCTAGATGGCATCGTTACAAAGTAACTTTACTGCAGAGAGATTTGTAATCGTCAAATTTTAGCTTGAAGCATCACTGGTAGCCACAGAACAGAAATAAATTCTGGTTTATGATAATTTTGACAAGTTTAAGTTTTTTTTGTCAGTGTTACTTTACAGAATCAAGTAATGTTCATTTGTTTGAGAAATTGCCAGTTTTTGTTCTAAGAAAAAACACCTTGAATGTCAGTTAGAAAAAGTTTGTTTTTCTATTAAGTTTACTGAAAAAACGGGGAAAAAATAGAAAGTTAATAGCAAGAAGCTATTACATTATAAGTAAGCTGCAGACAGTACCCACTGTTTGGTCCAATAAGATCTCATCAGTGCAGTTGGTGACAAGACATAGACCATATTGGCAAGTGGAGTCATCCAAAGGTGCTCCAGTTTGTTGGGAGTAACAGGCTGAAAAGCTGTACCTTACCAACCTGTTCGATGCCACAACTGGGCACACAATGGCCAAGCAACTGTTTAGAAACAAATCTATAACTCATACAGCCGCTGTCTTGTCACCAGCTGCACTGATGGGACCCTATGGCTGAATCTGTGTGCACTGTCTGTCAATCAGTTCAAACACCCAATTATTTTGTCTCAAGTGTATAATAAACTACAAATATGATTTGTGGGCTAAACTGTTTTAATGTTACCTCCAAGTAAAACTGTCAATTAATTCTTGTAGGTCTTCTGGAACGTTTGGGTGACTGACTTGGGTGTTTGGAAGGAGGTAGAGCTTCCTCATTCCTCCACATGTGCTATGCTGCTGCACAGCATACTTCTAAAGTTACAGAGAACTCCGGACACCACTACTTGGTCGGTTATAGAACAGAACACAGATGCTATGCTGGGTAAGACTTGCTTAAAAATCTTTGAAGAGTTGGCTGTAAGTTTTTTTCCTGGTCTACAGATTTACACCACATAGGTATGATCCAAATGTGGTTTGTTACGTCACAGACAAGAGCAAAGAATAGTATTTGTGCACAAACAATTACCTTACTTTGTCACTTGTGATCAAATAAAGGAGCTTTAGTTGGTAGATAAGACACTTATCCAGGGTTCCCGACACTTATCAAGGTTATGGAATTTAAATTTGTATTTTTAAGGCCTGGAAAAGTTTTTGGTAAATTGGCTACATATACCAAAGTCTTTTTTCTAGTTTTACTATGGGAATTGCTCGATTTTTTTTGATTAAGGTTATGGAAATTCGGAGATTTTTTCTTAAAAAGTTTTGGAAAGTCATGGAATTTGTAAATAAAAATTCCCTGTTTATAAATTCTTCATAATACTACAATTTGACAGAAGCACCATCTGAATACAAATAAGTTTGTGGAAACGTAAGCACTTGGTCTTCCTGTCAAAACAGCCTTGCAAGTTTTTCCAGTTTTGAAAACGCTGCATCAGGGCTTATAAGCATAATTATTAAAATTATCCAGCCCGTTGTGAAAAAAGGTGAACCTTGGTCAACTCATAAACTTATTGCTGAGCACCTGGCAATATTTCATGAAAAGTCAGATTGAAAATTACTGCAATAAATGTTTTTTTTTCTGAATAATTTCTACAAATTTTACTGCTTAAATAAAATCCAAAATGTTTCTTTAAAAAATTGATGTTTTTGTTTTAGAACGATTTATCGAAGATTATGAAATTATGGATGACGTTACGTTGAATGAAGAAGAAGACACGCTCTGCCGATTATGTCTCAACAAAACACCAGCAAAATACAGCATACTTCAAAACCCAGAGGTACAAACGTTAATCTGAGCACATATAATGACAAATCAGTGTTGTAGTATTGCCGAAGTGTATTTTTAATGTTTGGATTTTTATTGATAACCACATAGTAAATGCAAACGGCAATCTGCTTTGGTTTAAGGGTGAGGGTCTGTCAAAAACTGAGAAAAAATATGTTGGAAAAATGATGTAATAGTGTTACGTGTAAAACAGGGACCTGTGGGGTGACTTTTCCTGGCACGCCAACCGATTTGTGTGTTTATAAATGCTAATTTAACTTGTTACACTGCTTGTTTAACGTTTTTATCATGCCGTTGTTTCAAAATCCAGCACAAAACACTCTTCTTTCTGCTTCTTTTGTTATCAGCTGGCATAAACCTCTATTATTTAGAAAATCATTGGCATGCAAGATCATTAACACATGGAAATAACAAGTAAATGGGCACGTGCCACATGAAAGATGCCAAACCCAGAAATAATTACTGTTTTTGCTTAAAAATTCCAGAGAAGATTTTCAGAACTGCAGTGTAGCAACATTACCATTGTGTGATTGTTTCAGTTATGCCTCCCAGCCGACATGCTGACGTTTCCAGCCAATTCTTGCCCTGCACATGAGACTGCAGACAGCGTCAGGAGACTACAAATGCAGGTGTGACCACTAGAGGGAACCAAACTAATTTCTAGGGATGGGCCAAAACTACAAATGTTCTGTTTGGTCAAGCATTTATCTCATTAAAAAACAATCATTTTTGTTCTTGTATACCCTTTCAAACATAAGTTTCGTATGTTAGCAGGGCATGAATATGCAAATTTAATGCTCGGGTAAGTTTGTGCAACTGCTCGGTCGAGCACCGAGCATCAAAAACAGCGATGCTCGGTGCCGAGTACTCAGGTTCTGGCTCGGCTCAGCCCATCCCTACTAGTTTCTTTAACTGGGATTTTTCCTCAAATTTAGTTGTGCAAAGTTCTTTCTGCATTTTATTTGACCAAAACTATTTGGAATTAAGTGCCTATTTAGTAGTTCGAGAACCTGCACAATAAACTAACCAAATGTATCAATTTAAAGGTCTTGTAAAAAAAATGCTGACAGTTTGGGCTATTATGGTTGATCTGAGGTTTTATGATAATGACAACTATTCAACTCATTCCAATTTTCTGGTGGACATTTTGCCGATTTCTTTTTGCAGCATATTTTGACGAAGACCGCCCCTGAAATGTGTGGATGGCTTCATGTGAGAGAAGTGGGAAAAAGTAGATGGAAAAAAGTGTTTTGTATTTTACGAAACTCTGGACTCTACCATAGTAGCAAAGGCACGAACAAGGTCAGTAATGTAAACCACAATACTCTGCTAATAATGTGTATCTGTTTTAGAAAACTCTTTTTTATTTAATTTCTAAAATATAAATTGGTTGAACGTTTTTTAGCTGACAAGGCAGTCTTTTCTGAAGGGGTTAATCTTCAATTTAAACGTTTGTTTTTGTTTTACTTGTGAATCTGCTTTTATGTCTTGGTTAAGAACTAGACCTTTAAACTTTTTTGCTGTTTTGCTGTATTAAATTTCAAGTTTTCACATGCTGTCGTTAGATATCTAAAATTGTGCGCTATAAATTTTGTCCATGAACGACCCAGATACCCCCAAAATGACCCACCTGCCCCCACAAAAACGTTTACTTAAACAGCTATACTTGCTCAAATACATGGCTGTGAATCTGATTCTATATATTGGCCAAATAAGAGTGGTTCAAATTCTTAAACATTAGGTTATGTTTTGCAGAATTTGACACCAGTAAGCAACTGATAATAGCAAGAGGATTTTTGTTTACCTGTTTAGCATTAGATTGTGTTATGATATACATTGTGTGTTTTTGACAGTAGATATATTTGTGCAACTGTGGATTTTTTTTTCAATCTGTTTCTATATATTGGTCATATAAGAGTGGTTTAAATTCTTTCAAATTTACAGACATGATACATATTATCCTAGAGCTGTTTTCTATAAATTTTGACCCCAAATGTCCCAGAGGTTCACCGACAGGCCCCCAAAAAGGATGTTTTTAAACCTCCAGACATGATAGATATTAATCTGCAGTTGTGTTCTGTAAATTTTGCCCCCTGATGTTCAAAACGTTTCCTAGACAAAGGGAAATATATTACGTCACATTCGATAAAGTACTTGCAAACTGCACCGGTTGTAAAACTCTGGTTTAACTTGTACTTGCCATGTATAGTATAGCAACTTAGGTGGTTTAACACAAACTAGTGAAAAATTTTGTTAAATTCCCAGAAGTATTACATTTTTCTCGGAATCAGTGTGTAGCTAAGGGCCACACTAAGTAGATGCTGGTCAGATTGTGGTCCACGGACTGACGGTTGCACACCCCTGCTTTATCTAATACAACTGTAAAAATTGTTATATGTTTTTTTTTTCAGGACCCTCACAACCTTATTTGTCTTGCTGAAGTTCATTCAGCCCACGTCTGGTTTCCAATCGGTAACAAGAAAATCTGCACCAATTCTCCAACTAATTTTGCCTTCTGCCTTAAAGTGAGTAAATTGTGACCAGAAAAACAGTTAACTTTTTTTGGACTAAAACACATTTTTTGAACAAAACTATTTTTTTCATTATTCTCTTTTTATTTATTTTTTAACTTTTTTTGGACTAAAACACATTTTTTGAACAAAACTATTTTTTTCATTATTCTCTTTTTATTTATTTTTTAACTTTTTTTGGACTAAAACACATTTTTTGAACAAAACTATTTTTTTCATAAATATTTTTTTTGTCTAAAACTCAATTTTTGAGTGTAAAACATTATTTCTGTTATTTTCAGCCCCGTTCTGTTACAAGCGGTGCGCTCATCCGATGGTTTTGTGCCGACACCAGCCACTTGAGGTCAGCATGGATCGCCGGTCTTCGCCTTACCATGGTAACAATAGAAATATTACTATGTGTAGAAATAATACGCTTCGCTTAACGCTAAGTGACGTCACATACACATTATATATGACGTCATAAACGCAAATAGTGACGTCACATATGCATTACATTCGACGTCACACACATTAAATAAGTCAGCATATATTTTCACGGATTTTTTTCGGTGTATTTATTTTTATTTATTTAGGACATTTCTTTAAACATATTTTGAAATCGCCGCTGGAACTGGCATGTTGCTGCTTTAAATTTAAAACCGTATCCCTGAAGAAAATATAATTTAGCAGTTTTGCAGTCCACAGTCTAAATGTTTTTCTGAACTTACATCCATAATTTTTTTGAATTATAATTTAGAATTTTTTCTTTTGTAGAATGGCAGCAGATTTTATGAATCTTACATCAGCGCCCGACGACAAATCCCCTCAAACCTGATGAGGTCATCTAGTGACAGAACTATTAGTGTGAGTGTTTCACTTAAGTATGAGTTAAGTTGTTGGTTGCACTCAAATATTTCGCTGACTCGACAAAACTTTAAACCTTCTTGTGAGTTCTGCTGACTCACCCAAAATATTTCAGACATAGATTTTGCAGAGTCAGCCAAATTTCGGCTTTGATTTGCTGACTCAGCAAAAACTGGGGCTGTTTAATTCGCTGACTCAGCAAAAATTGGGGTTGTAGATTTTGCTGACTCAGCAAAAATTAGGGTTGTAGAATTCGCTGACTCAGCAAAAACTGGGGTTGTTAACGTTGCTGACTCAGCAAAAACTTTAGCTGTAAATTTCGCTGAGTCAGCAAAACTTAAAAACTCACAACACTAACACTTTTGTGACGTCACAAACCTGACAATTCCGCACCCTTGTGTTTTAGCGTCAGGACGGAGGCTACTTGGTACCGATGGATTTCCGGGGGGCGACAGGACGGGTGATAAAAGACCCCAGGGAAGTAGCGATGGTCGAACTCGAACAACAGACATCATGGAGGAGAAAACTGATTAATCGGACATTAGCTTGTTCAGGTGATATGGAAAAACGTGTGTGTAGTGTTTTTGGTAAAACAAACGTCTGTGTAAAACACAAGTTGTCCAACCCATTGTTAAGATATAAATTCCTAACTGGGATCAGCCAAGCATTCATGCAGACCAGCGATCACTGCATATTCATGTATAAATCACAGTACGCCGGGCCTATTAAAGGCGTTATACCAAATCAGCTGATCTCCCAAGCATTTCCATATGGCAAGGCATAGGCTAAAAAAATCTAGCCTGTGATGGGATTCGAACCCACGATAGGAGTCTTTCCGGAACTCGCGCTCTACCAACTGAGCTGTACATATGTTGAAGTCTTGGTGATAGGCAGATTCGGTGTGGCGTCTTCAATGGGCCTGGCGTACTGTGATTGACACACATGTTCACGGCCGCATAAATTCATCTCCGCGACCGCAGGTTTTGCACCCCTGGTCCAAACCAACCTAAACGAAATACCCAAGCGAGGCAAAATGATTTGAATGACAATGTATAAGCCCTAGTTACTCAAAAAAAAAACTTGGAGGAAATGGCAGAATTAGAACCATGAACCTCTAGACTTCGAATCCGATTAACAATTATGTTGTGTTCAGGAATGGACCGAGCCGGTTACGTTGGCAACTCAGCACCACCACGCGAAGCAGCTTGGTTCACTAGAGGTCAGTAAAGGGTTGTTTTTGTAGCGACTTAGTGTCATGATTGGTTTTTATTTTTGCAGCCATCCACCAAACGCAACCGTGGTATTATGGGAAAATTTCGCGTGAAGAAGCAAATGAGGAAATTCAGAGAAACGGAAATATTGACGGGTTAGTACGCATGACTGCATGAAGCTCGTTAGGAAACCCGCTTGTAACAAGCGCTATGGTTGACTGCACGAAGTTCGTTGGGAAACCCGCCTTAAGCTTGTAAAGTCGTACATGTAACAAGCCCTATGGTTGACTGCACGAAGTTCGTTAGGAAATCCGATTTAAGCTTGCAAAAGTCGTGCATGTAACAAGCGCTATGGTTGACTTCATAAAGCTCGTCAGGAAACCCGCTTTAAGCTCGCAAAGTTTTGCATGTAACAAGCGCTATGGTTGACTGCACGAAACTCGTTAGAAACCCGCTTTAAACTTACAAAGTCGTGCATGTAACAAGCGCTATGGTTGACTGCACGAAACTCGTTATGAAACCCGTTTTTTCCTCTTAGAACTTTTCTAATACGTGAGAGCCAGACGATTGCCGGTGGGACCGTCGTTACCCTTTGTCACAATCAAAAACCGAGACACATTCCAATAACCAGGGTAAGTTATAAAAACAGAGAAGTAATGACACAGACTTTCAAACGGAGCTTGATTGGGAACAAATGCAAGGAGAACTTGTATGTAGTTAAACGCATGTTCGACCATGATCGTTTTCAGATATGTTAACTCACTGTTCCAGCAAATCTTACAGTCGCATTTTGTGGATTTTGCTGACTCAGCAAATCCAAGCATTGCCAGTGGTTTTGCTGAGTCATCTTAACTGAGATCGGTTTCAATAAATGGCTTAGCTGGATTTTAATGAGTAATGAATTGTGAGCGCTGATGATAGAAAAAGAGTAGTACACCAGGCCCATTAAAGGCGCCATACCGAATCAGTCGGTTTCTCAAGCATTTCCATATATGGCAAGGTGTAGGCTAAAAAAATCTAGCCTGTGGTGGGATTCGAACCCACGACAGGAGTCTTTCCGGGACTCGTGCTCTACCAACTGAGCTACACAGGCTTGGAAAGACTGCCGTGGGTTCGAATCCCACTGCAGGCTAGATTTTTTTAGCCCACACCTTGCCATATGGTGGTGAAAGCTTGATGACTGGCTGATTCGGTATAACACCTTCAATAGGCCTGGCGTACTGTGATTTATATATGAGTGTGCCGTGATTGCTGGTCTGCATAAACGCTTCAGGGCTGATCCCTGTTATCAATTTATGTTCACCTTAACTAGGCGTTGAAAGTCTGCAAAAACTGAAAATACGAACCAAAAGTTTTATTGACTCATCAAAATCGGACCAACAGGGGTTTACGTTTTGCTGATCCAGCAATCCACATTGCTTCTACAACATGAAATTCCTAACTTTGCAACTAACATTTTATTTTTTTGTTTAGGTTGAAAAGAACGGCCAGTGCTTCTACACAATCGACAATGGGGACACGAGATTTATAGATCTCATACAGTTCGTCGATTTCTACCGTCTAAACCGAGGTTCTCTGCCTTGCCAGCTAATTCACGAATGCACAAGGAGTTATTCGTAAACTTTCCACCTACACCACAACAACTACCTTATTTATTTCACGTCTGCTCGGCGCCAATTTCAAAGTGGTTTGAATTTTTTACGACCAATCACGACTAAGGAGTGACGCATTGTGGGTTAAAAAGTTTGAGATACATGTTTTAAGGTGTTGGCTGATGTTTTTTATCTCTTTTATCCCAGTAAAGTCCGATGTCCTTTTCATTTTTTACATCTACAAACGTTACAAAAAGTATAAAACATATAAGAAAATGTAAAACGGTTGACTTTAAAAAATGTTTACAAGAATTTCATAAAACGTTGTTTTTTGTTGATTTTTAAATCGTGGACACACGAAAAAAACTTTTATGTCGGGATAGCCACTTGGGGGCGCTTTGCCTAGCAACCACTGTCGTCCAACAATCAGCCTCTTTTCATTGAAAAATCTACTAACACCATAACTCGCGGCAGTCGCACATTTCTTTCGATAGGTGGCGCAAAGAGCACAAATCGCTATTGAAAACGGTATATCTCAAAATATGGTGACGGCTATTAGGGTTGGGGTTGAGTATTATCATTAAAAATTCAATTGCTTCCCAACCCCTATTTAGCAGCTGAATAAATAATTCAGCTCCTGCGCCACCTATCGAAAATTAGCTAAATGTGCTGCTGGCGTATGAGTTATGGTGTCAGTAGTTCTGCCTTTTTCGTTGGATCCCACTGTTTTTCAATTTCGCGATGACCCATACAGTGCTTTTCGTTTTTTATTGTATTCCCTCCCTGGAATAAGTGATGATGTAAAAATGACTTTTTGTACGCGAGTTTTGTTCGTATTTCCTCTGCATTGTGCTAAGAAATGAGCAATTGTTCAAAAAAATAAATTTCACAAGTCAAGTGGTCGTCGTACGATCTTCACGCTTCAGTAAACACAAGCGGTTAGTACATAAGTTAAAAAGTGTTTAATTTTACTCAGGCCTGAAAGCGATTTCTATAATTCAAATTTTTTTATTGTTAATTTTTTCTTAAATTCACCTAATTTCATGTCATTCCTTCATTTAGGGCTAAACATCAGCAAAACTTCTGTTTAATAATATTTAATCGACGTTTTGATAACAGCCATAGTCTTACGCCTTTGTAATAATTAAAACGGCTTTAAAATTGTTATATTGGTTTGAAAATCATTCTAGTTTTACAACTGTTCGTTTGGTGATGTATATTGGGCTACTCTAAAATATATCTGAGTCAGATTTGTAAAAACAATAACATCAGAATTCAACATTTAGGTAAGAATATTATACCCAAGATTTAAAAAGCCTAAAAAGTAATTACAATTAACTTTTTGGGCTAATATTTCTTACAAGCTTACGACATGTGGTGTTTAGTAGGCTACCTTCCCAAAGAAATTAAGCCCAAAGGGTATCTGAGATTGATTTACAATTTTACTGTAATTACGAACTCTAAACGTTTCACCTATCAACAGTTTCAAAAGTTTTATCGGTAAATAGCGCATTGATATGTTTGCAAGTTATGACTTAAATCCAGTAAGACTAAGTATTGCTCATCCAGCAGTTTTATTGTAAACAATCGACGTTTCGACGTCCTATACAAGACGCCTTCATCAGGATAATGACATAACTTGCAGGACAAATTTCTTTTAAAGCGACAAAATGCAAACCACACACATGTAAAACAGCGATAACAAGATCACGCGGCTGCAAACTCGCACCACCGTAGCGATAAAACAAGCTCAGTGGTGTAAAAGCGACCGATAATTTATCGGCATTAGAACATCTGTTTTAACGTTCATTGTGTTGGCGCGTGAATGGATGTTCCAAGACTCTAGGAAACTTCGCTTGTGAAAATCAGTTTCCTTCACCAACACTTGAGCAGCAGAAAAGTTAATGCTGTGATGGTGAGTGGTTGCATGGTTTGCCAACGCTGATTTCTTCGCATCCTTCTTGCCCACATCCCTTTCGTGCTCCTTCCGGCGCGTATTTAGACTTCTACCAGTCTCACCGATGTATATTTCGTCACACTCCCCGCACGGTATAGCATACACCACACCCCTAGTTGCAGTAGCATCTAGAGGATCTTTTGGGTGCGACAGCATCTGACGTAGGGTGTTTGCTGGTTTGACCCCAACCGATACTCCGAAATCGGTCAACATACGACGGATTATGTCTGTTAATCTTGGTATGTAAGGTAAGGTGACGAAGGCACGTTCTTTGTACTGGATTTCTTTCCGTGAAATCTTTTTGTGATCACGGAGAATCCAGTTCGGGTAGCCATTTAACCGCAGGGCCTCATGTACCCTGTGCAACATGTCGCTTTTACACCACTGAGCTTGTTTTATCGCTACGGTGGTGCGAGTTTGCAGCCGCGTGATCTTGTTATCGCTGTTTTACATGTGTGTGGTTTGCATTTTGTCGCTTTAAAAGAAATTTGTCCTGCAAGTTATGTCATTATCCTGATGAAGGCGTCTTGTATAGGACGTCGAAACGTCGATTGTTTACAATAAAACTGCTGGATGAGCAATACTTAGTCATACATTATGCCTGGCAGCAATAGCTTATTTCATTAAATCCAGTAAGTTAAAAAACGTGGTTCTCAAGCGGGTCACCCTTTATTACAGACACCTATGAATGTGCACATGATAAAAAAAACTAATTTGTAATTTTTGAGCATTGCGAAACGCAAAGTTCTTTATTTAAAATTTCTTGAAGCTAAAAGAAAATACGTTTCAAACATCCTAAAACATATCATAGAAATGTTACATTTGCACGTGTGCACTTCGCTCATTGGACGAATTTTGGCAGCGTGGAATTTTGCGTCGTGGTTTTTAGTTTATTTGGATTTTCTGATTGAAAAGATATTTGACAAAAACAGAAAAATGACCGAAGCAAAAGGATTAAAAGGAAAAAAGAATTTGGAATTTATAGCTTTGGATCAAACCCAGCAAGATGCCTTGTCAAAAAAGATGAAAAAAATTAAGAAAAAAGTAAAAAAAAAACTAAACATTTTATTTTGACTGCAGAAAACGATTCAATTGATTGGAATACATTTTTAACAATACATTAAATTTAGGCTAAAGTGTATTTAATCTACCATAAAAACATTCTGTTACCAAACTGCAGAAATTTTTAATCTAGTTTGTAAATAAAATCAATACAGATGAAGATATTAGTTCCAAAATCTTGTCGGGAACTTCCATGTTCTGCACCTTTTGTGGTGTGATATCATTTTAATCTGCATTACAAAATTGCTATATTATTACTATTTGACTGATACGGTCTGGTGCACTATGATTTATATCGTTAAGTGTGCCGTGATTGCTGGTCTGCATTGTGGCTTCAGGGCTGATCCCAGTTATGAATGTATTCATCCTAGTTAATAGTATTTTATTTGGAATGCTTAACTTTCACTAAACTTGTGTCTTATTGTCTCAGAAAAAAGAACCAGATGTTTTTGATTCAAATGAGCGGGGTGTAATTTTCATTAAGCGATTACCGCATGGATTTTTTGAGCCGCAACTGAGACGATATTTTGAACAGTTCGGGACCGTCACAAGGCTGCGACTTTCAAGAAGCAAAAGAGTAAGTTTTCTATGTTTGTTAAAATATTCGGACAGCAGTCACATACAGTGGATTGTGCTGTATGCCGTTCCGTTTTTTAAAACTGGTTTGTACTTTACTAAAACAAAAATGCCTGTGGTGTTAGCAGAGTCATTGTGTTAATGTGATGTGCTGACAAAACAGTTTTCACCAGAAATGTGCTAAAGCAAAAACTATTACCTTTACCATTTAAACCATTGTAGTGAAACTTTTGCTGGTTAATTTGTGGCAATCAAACTCAAATTTTATGTAAAACACGAGTTGTTCAACCATTGTTACATGGTAAACCCTTCATTGGCCTTATGGACACTAAATGACACAGCGGGACCCCAAAGTTTGAACCAATCAAATTGACGGTGAGGCTCTCCAGTTTGCAAAAATCTCCCTAGTTCATAAAAATCGGACAATTTTTGTGTTTTTACACTATACCCACAGTAATATTTTGGTCACAAATGGGCTCCAAAAGGCTCTATTGCATAACAGTGGGTTGGACAACTTGTGTTTTTTACAGAATTTGATATATCCAATTTTGTTACTGTAATTTGTTACTGTAGTAAATAAATAATAAGTTACAGCGGTAAATGTACAACGCCCATGTATTAAACAAATTTGTAGCAGCGTGACTGTAGTTTTTAGGAATGTGCCAAAACTGCAAAGGTTCTGTTTGGTAGAGCACGCTCGGTGTATTATGACGTCACAAAAAATCCCCTTTCTACGTTTTAGCTCTACTAGGCCTGTTACGTCACCGGCGATGTTTTGTTAAGCTGTACATGCCCATAAAGTACGCGTTTTTCCACCATCTAGTGCATTTGAATCATTCGTTTTTGTTCATAGACACCCTTTAGAACACTAGTTACGTATGTTAGCTGGTCATGAATATGCAAATTTAACGCTCGGGTCAGTTTGTGCAACTGCTCAGCCGAGCACCGAGCATTAAAACAGCAGTGCTCGGTACCGAGTACTTGGGTTCTGGCTGGGCTCAGCCCATTCCTACTAGTTTTCTTTACCACACAAAAGTAATAACCTTACTTTGTTTCCGGTACAGACTGGTAGATCAAAATGTTATGCCTACATTGAATTTGAATGCAAGGCAGTTGCAAAAGTTGCTGCAGAAACCATGAACAACTATCTTATGTTTGAACACATCCTGAAGTGTAAGTGTTGTTGTTTTTATTATTGGCATGTTGCCATAAACCTTATTTAAGCTATTGCTGCCAGGAATAATATCAAGTTTATAGAGCTTTGCTGGCCAATGTATTTTTATTCTGATGTTTCGACGTCCTATACAGGTCGCGGTAAATAACACTGAATGTGCCTAGTACAGTGCACGATAAACTTGCCATAACCTTGTTGAGATCAGTTAAGTCTTATCTTTTACAATACCTTCAGAAATATTTTGTAAAATTGATTTTTGAAAAAGTGTACAAATAAAATGTATGAATATCTTGTATGCAGTAGGAGAATGCATTTAGTTTTGTTTTTGTTTTTATGATGACCTGATTGTTACAAAAAGTTTTGGTTGCTATGCTTTATTGCAAAGAATAAAACTTATAAACATTAATTGTTGCATTTTATTGCTATACAATTGCCAGAAGAGCTCTAAAAACTTGATATTATGCCTGACAGCAATAGCTTATATGTTTTAGCCATTTAGTTCCAGGTAATACAGACACGGACACATTGCCATAATCTAGTTTATTTTTGCTTTTAGGCGAGCTGCTTTCCGAGAGTGATCTACACCCCGAAACTTTCAAAGGTTGTGATCGAGTATTTTACAAACCCTGCACAAGAAAGAGAGCTATCATTGCATACAACACGCCAAACATGGACCCAAAAAATGTGAGGAAAACTAAATAAAACTAAAAAAACTGCTTTTTTGTAACAACTACTGTGGTTGACTGCGGCACGAAGCTCGTTAGGAAACCCGCTTTAAGCTTGCAAAGTCGTGCATGTAACAAGCTCTATGGTGGCTGCACGAAGCTCATTAGGAAACCGACTTTAAGCTTGCAAAGTCGTGCATGTAACAAGTGCTATGCCAAGTATTACTTGCCACAAATTTGCGTGATCAACTTGATTTTTTGATTGATGTACTGATAGTTTCAACTTACAATGCAGGTTCACAAACGAGAATTAAGAAAAAAGAAGTCTCTCAACAAACTGAAAAATAAACTACACAATTTGGGAGTTGACCTTGACTTTTCAAATGTAAGTTACTTAAGAATATTTCCCCTGAAAAATATTCTGGGCCAGCTCGGTCTCTAAGATGACGCAGTGGTTAGTGTAACCGCCTTAAAATCGTAAGGTTGGTGGTTCTAACCCCAACCCAGCCTCTAAAACCGTCCAGTGCTGTACCTCTATTTTTTAAGTTTTACGTTTTTGTCAAATTTTTCCAATTTTGTTTTATAGTTTGGAGTCAAGAAAGATTGGGTAGCACCAAAACGAAAACTTGCAAAAACAGGTAAAATATTTAAATTAAAACAAATAAATTGCAATATTTACATTATGTTGTATTGTTGTTCTGTTACTAGTACAACAAATTTAGTCACACTTCGTTTGTGGCATGCTGCCAACTGAAAAACGTGGCATGCTGCCAACTAACGAATGAATATTATTTCAAATAATACAGCCAGTGAAAGTTGGTGTGTGTAAAACTAAAAATGTTTCATTTGCATCCCCTGGATAATTTCAAACTTTCCTATAAAGTTAAGTATGAATGAAATGAATCAGCCAGACACCAAGTATTCTATATTTTTCTAGCCTACTCCTTGCCATATGTGAAAATGTTTGGTGACCAGCTGATTCTGTATAAGGCCTGGCGTTCTGTGATTTCTTAGTATTTTTTGGCGAATTTTTAAAACAAAAATTTTGTGAAAGTGCTAGGCTATTTAAAGCTACTTGCACCATAACTTACGTCAGCCGCACATTTAGCTAATTTTCGATAGGTGGCACAGAAGCTGAATTATTTATTTAGCGGCTAAATAGGGGTAACGTTGGGAAGTAAGTTTTTGAAAATTTTACATTAGGAATAAATTTTTGGGTTATATTCATTTAAATTTAATTATAATACCTAACCACAACCATAATAGCCGTCAGCATATTTTGAGATATACCGTTTTCAATAGGATCTGTGCTCATTGCGCCACCTATCGAAAATTAGATAAATGTGCAGCTGACGTGAGTTAATGTTTTATTTAATTTTTCTAAAAATAATTCCTGCATAACTGCTAATTCAAAAACCTGTGCTCTTTACGCCACCTATTGTATTTTAGGTGAAAAAACTCTTAACAAAACTGAACCGCTAGATGTCAGCACAGAGATGCTTGTCGATCTTGATGATGACGAAATCAAGTTTAAAACCCCGCCAAAATCGGCCAAGGTCAGAACAAGGTCAGTGCATTTGTCCAAGAGAGACCAGTCGGCCAATCACCATGGAGACCAAGCTAAGTCCACCAATCAAAATAAAGAAACTGAAGTTTCAACCAATGAAAAGAAAGAAGAAAAATCTTTAACCAATCACGTCAAAGTAAAAGGAGTATCAACTAATCAGATTAAAGAGGAATCCATTTCGACCAATCAGAGCGGGTTATTGGGTGCAACGCCTAAACGTAAAAGAAAAATTGAAAGTGTTTCAAAATCAGTAAAAAAATCGTCTAGAAAATCTCTACTTGAAAAAAGACGGGCTCTAATGAATAAAACTTTGTAAATTTTGCTGCAATAAACATAAAAAATACGAGAAGATTGTTTTTTTTGTAAATATTAGTGCTTTTTTGGAACTTTTATCGGACGTAGAAAAAGCCCTGAAGGGTTTTTCAAAAGTGAGTTAGGTTAAATTGTAATAGAGCTCTATTCACTGTTTGTTAAGAAGTAACAAACAAATCTAAGTTTTGTGGTACCCTCTCTGAAAGTGATATCAATATCCAAGGTTGCTATACCGTCCTTATTTCTAAGAAATGTCCTTATTTTTGGCCTGAATCCTTATTTTGTCTTATTTTCAACACTTACTATAGTCAAATCCCTATTACAAGTAAAAGTAAACCTAGACCTGTCGTGAGATGCACGAAGTATTTTCTATGAACAAGGAGTTGCTGCAACAGATTGTTTCTGGCAAAATATATGGCATGTGATCAGTGGTGGGACTCGAGCTTTTGTCAGCCAGTTCTATCACAAAAGTCATATTTTCACCCGGTTCTATCACAAAAGTCATATTTTTCAGCCGGTTCTATCACACAAGTCATATTTTTCAGCCGGTTCTGTTACAAAAAGTCCATTGACAGTAACAAATAATGCTAACCGGCTCGCTGATCTCATAAAATTTCGTGAGACGGTTCTGTAGAACCGGTGCGAACCGGTTGAATCCCACCGCTGAATGTGGTATGTTATGGCTCGAAAAATGTAAAGATTTATTCAAACGTTTCGTGAGAAATGTAATTTTTCAGTTGTCCTTTTTATCCATGTCGATGGCAACCCTGGCAATATCTAATTTAGACTGAAAACCTTTAGTCGTTGATAGGCACTAATCACATAATTGTTACCAGAGTAATTATTATGTGGCTAGTCACCACAACTACCATGACAGATGCGAATAAAATATTAATGTTCCCTTTCACAAACCCGAGTCTAACCACGTATTTGTTGCCTAGGTCGCAAATCCGAACACACAATCCATGAATAATTAATTCAATTATGCGCTTTGTGTTAAAAATAGCTACCAGGTGCCGGTAGGTTGTGAAAAAGTTGCGGTTTTCTTTAACCCAGCGCCACGATATTTAACACAGTTATACGTTGTTGGTGAACGGTAGGTGAAACTGTGTTAGGCAAAGCTTAGCATTAACCAGTGGTTCCCAACCGGGGAGGAATTTACTTTAATTTTTACATGTGGTTTGTAACTAGACACTTAGCTTTGAAAATATAACCTGTGAAGTTGACAAAAAAAGAAATTTTAAACGAACGTTGTATGGTTTAGCATCTACTATATGTAGTCTATTAGGGAGGAATAAAAGTGATTTAAAATGTTAGGTAAGGAATTTGTCGAAAAAGGTTGGGAACCATTGCTTCAAGCAGTGGCTATAGTAAAGTTTTATTGAACAATAATGATATATAGAGGGAAGTAGAGTTTATTTCGCTTGGTGAAAGAAAACATAGCGACACAATTGCACTAAAACAATCACCAAGCCGGAAATAGCTGCGCAACGTTAAGACGTTATGAAGCGCAATTGGTGGATAATGACGGAACGCGGTGCGGCTACACCGTATTATAAAGCATATACCTTCAAAGATATATATTAAACAATCTGGCCAAACTTGTGTATTGGATACATACGTGCTTTTATACAGCTTAAAATAGGCAAAGAAATAGTTTGAAAGCAATAATAATATTAAGGAATATAGCTTATAATTTAGAAATAAAAGCCCTAACAGAAAAGCGCTTAACCCTTTCAAACACATTTCCGCGTTTTAATGTGTTATGTATCGCAATAAATAAATGAATAAATATTCTCTACATGTTTTGCGCAGTGCGGCCTTTATGCATGGTTTCATTTAACAAATTCGAAATAAATTGATTATTTTTTCTTCTGACAAAAAATTAGAAACCAAAGCTATAATCAGTTAAATTCGTTTTCCTGTTTTTAAATAAATCTTTGAATAAATAAGCCAATGATCTGCGAATATAATTTTTGCACAATGCGTCATTTAATCTTTGGTGCGTTAGGATTCATACAAATCGGAAACCAATGCTTTTTTTGTAATTACAAACACTATATATCAGTTAAAAAATTAAATCAATTGAATCACTAATAATGGTACACATTTTTGCTGTAAAATGCGACTATGGTGAAGTCTTTTATCGCGGTCTTTTACATTCAAACCTCTATTTGTGGTTGAAATTTACCCAATTTATCAATTTGCGCACTGATGTATGGGGCCGAAATACAAAAATCGATAAATTATTTGCGACAAAAGACGCTGCGGCTTAAATGATTGATAAGTTGCTTTTGAAAAACAGTTCAATAAATTTTAAACTGCAAAAGAAATAAAAGGTATATTTTTGTTTCAGTAGAGAGTTTGTTTTATTTTATCCTCGGTGGGCGGGCAACGTCTGAATGCGTCATGCTCACAATGAGTCCGCCGTCGAGCTGCCTGTTTTATTGCAAGTCCGTTGAAATTTTTATTTAATTGATTTTTCGACTTGGGCAGTTGTTGTATTCAATTTAGTTCAACCCACTGGGTTTGGAGCAACTTCGCTGAAGTTTCTTGCTCAAGAAATCACAAACGAACCAGCCAGGATTAGAACTCATGACATGACGTTGTGAGCACAATACGGTTGCACTTACCACATTTGTTATACAATTGCTTTATTGTATTTTATCTCATTAAACTGAAATTAAATAAAATCGTTTCACGACTTTTCAGGCTTTTTGTAATTTTGTGATAAAATCGATTTTGCTTTTTCCGCAAGATGTCGCAATATACCAAGACCGAACAAGCTCTGATTCTTTTGGCCAAAACCTTTTTCGAGTAAGTGCTTATTGTGACGTTGAATTTATCTATTGTTGCGCCACAAGCCGGTTTATTTTATTAAATAACCTCTCTGTTACATATAAACAAGCACTATTTAAAAGTTTTAGTGACATAATAAGACTACATCGTGACGTAGATATGCCAAACACGTGACTTGTTTACCATCAGTTTTGCAGTAAGTAGAAATCCAAGCACTACATGAAAAAGTTTTAGTGACGTAACAAAAGTATTTAGTGACGTAACAAGAGTATATTGTGACGTAGATATGCTGGCAAGAGTGACGATGGGAATGACGAAGAACTCGAACAAGGAGAAATGGAAGAACTTTTAAACAACGAGCTGAAAAACTTTAGAGGGGTTTGTAAAGTTTGAGTTGGGACGAGCTGGGATTAGAACCACCAACCTTACGACTGCAAAGCGGTTGCACTAACCACTGGGTCATCTTAGACTTAGAGGCTGAGCTGGGATTAGAACCACCAACCTTACGATTGCAAAGCGGTTGAACTAACCACTGGGTCATCTTAGAGGCTGAGCTGGGATTAGAACCACCAACCTTATGATTGTATTAATCAATAGTCTTAACACGGAGATTAATTAGTTATTATTTGTTGCAGAAGTCGAATGCTTTGGACTTTAAACAATTTGATCAAGACCAAAGCGGATCAGTGACCTTCAACGAGTTCATGCGCCATCTAGCGGCAGTCAGCCAGGAGTTCAAGGGCACTGTGAAGCAAGCAGCCAAAAGCGGTTGCGATGCTGCTCAATGAAATGTTTGCGCATTAATATGTCGTGCATTTATTATTTGGACGTAATTTGGCATTGTTTTGCTCTAAATCAAACACTACGCAAATATACGTTTTGACAAATACAAAAACAATGTTGTAAGTTATTTGATTTGCTAAAACACTTTTTATGTAAGAAATACAATAGAAAACAATAGAATGCAAAAAATATTTTAAATGTTTGGACTTTTACATAAAAAAAACGGTTAAAACCTTAAATCCTTTTTTTAAACCAACAGAAATATAGATTTCGCCTTAAATAGACGTGGCCCCCTTGGAGGGTATTTTGGGTCTCGTGGCCCCCTTTAAATAACAAAGTAAGATCTCTGGCCTCCAGCAAAAATGTAAATGGCAAATCGTTTTGAACTTCGGTAATACCTTCTGCTTTAAACTAGTCGAATAGAGTAAACAACAAACTGTAATGCTGACAAACCTCAATATGGATAAAGAGTGTAAGGGAATTAAGATATTTGCAGCATACACTCAATTCCGCCCTTTAGAAAAGAAAATAACTCACTTATTTTTAGTGGGTGTTTCTGGTCAGCCTAGCCCCCCCTACGGCCCCCTGGAATACTTCACGTGGCCCCACTGTGGGACCATGGGCCCCGGTTAGGAACCACTGGTCCACTACATGTTTGCTTTTGCAGAAATACACCTGTCTAAACAAGGCGAAATAGAAATTTCTGTTGGTTTAAAGAAAATATTCATGCTTTGTATCTGTTTTTTTTTTTATAAAACTGTTCAAATATTCATTATATTTAAATTATCCGAACCTGTGAAACTAAAAAAAGTAAAATCGAGTTTGAAAACGTGAGCTTTGGTATGATCATTTGCATATGAAATCTCGAAAAATAATAGTGAAAAACTTTTCGGGTAAAAACGTTTCGGTGATGGGATAATTTTTCGCTCGGGTTCATCGTCTGAAAAAACGTAACATGACTGACTAAAAGCGAAAACTGGATTATTTTGTCAAAAAATGCAACACGAAAGAAGAGAAAGAAAAACACACAGAAGAAAAGAGGGCGGGCACCACAGGAGTCACAGGCAAGGTGAAAAAACCTTCAGATTGCTACAGAATAATAAAGTTTTCGACCTTTATCGTTATGACAAATTTGATTAAAATGCATAAAACAGACAATTTTGTTTGTTGATTTTAAATTGTGTAATGAGGTAGTGCAGCTCTAAAATGTGAGCAATTTGCAATTGAAACTATTAAAATTGTTGGTGGTCATGGCAAATATAGTTGGGGTAAGGGTTTGTAATTGCAATACCATTATAATTCAATCTCAAATAGCCAATTTGAATTTCATAAAAATCCACATTTTCCGACATGCCGTATCATGAGGTGTTTAATACAGTAAACAGAAAAAGTGGTTTGGTTTGCATAAAAGACTAAAGTAAAACGCATTTAAAGTCTGAGCATTGCATTTATATTTAAAATATGGCGTTTAAGTATATTTAAATAATGGCATACATAGAATGTGTCGATATTTTAGCCCTGTGTGGTATTGTATAGTTTGTTTCATATTTATCATTAGTGATCAGACAACAGCGAATGCGTTATGCTCTTGGTAATTTAAGTGTTTAACTGCCTGTTTTATTGCATTCTTTTTATTTATAAGAGGTGACTTAAATTTAGTTAACCAGATTTTCCTAGATTGCTTAGGTTTTTTTTGCACCTCACTTGCAAGATTAATAAAGCAATATAGGTTTAAAGTTTAAAAATTAAACTGTTTTTTCAACCTTTTTTGAGCAACGAAACACTTTTCACATAAAAACAATCTTGTAGAACACCAAACGAAATTGTATAATGATGCATTAAAGTAAACAAGCTCACACTTACAACTGTATTGTACCTAAGCAGCAACTGGACCATTTCTGTAAGCCCAAAGAGTTTTGTTGGTCTGTAATGTAAATTTCCTGTTTTCAAATATTGCACCCTGAAATGTAGCCAGCTGCACCCCCAGAAAAAGAAATTTATAAAATACAATCCTTAAAGTGAAATAATTAATTATTTCATACGACTACCAACACGGTTCCCAAAAATTGTGGTTATTTTATGTGTGAAAATTTTTAGAAACTCTTTTACAAATAAAGATGTGTTAGAAAAGTGGGTGTAATGCCATTTTCAGGATTCAAGTTTAACATACAATTATCTTCTAGTTGAAAACTGAAAAATCCAACTGTTCATTATTTCAACAATTTTTTGGAACTCTAGTTGAAAACATGCTTTTTTAGATGTGAAACACAGAAAGCAATCAACACCTATTCGCAATAAGCTGGCAGCCGCAGCTGTATTGGTTATAATTGCTGGTGGGATTGGAGCATTTCTTGTTCTTTACTGTGAGTTATAAGTGTTTATCTGCAATATTTGTCAGTATGGGCATACTTAATACATTTTTACTTAAAAATAGTTTTTGAAATAAAGCTTATCATGAAAGATTTCACTTAATTGCAATTCTGTCAATACCAACTTTGTGTAAATGCATCCTGAATCCCAAACTGAATATATTCCAGTTTATTGCATACTAAATTTTAAACTACAGCCATTTTAACTTTAAACTACAGCCTATCATTAGTTGAGAATATATTCCAGTTTATTGCATACTGAATTTTAAACTACAGCCATTTTAACTTTAAACTACAGTCTATCATTAGTTGAGAATATATTCCAGTTTATTGCATACTGAATTCCAAACTATAGCCTGTCATTAGTTAAGAATATACTCAGTTTATTGCATACTGAATCCCAAACTATAGCCTATCATTAGTTAAGAATATACTCAGTTTATTGCATACTGAATTCCAAACTATAGCCCATAGGTGGGCAACCTTTTTGCATGCGCCATGAACCATGAACATGCAATAACATAGCAGTGCTAGACAAAGTCCCACACTCAATGATTTTGTCTTTGTACGTAACCATGCCTATTCTCAGTAATACACTAATAACTCTCAACGTTTAATGTAACAACCCTTTGGTATAAAAATGGTATTTAACACATATATATATTCCGTCCGGCCGATCAAAATAAAATACTAGTCGCGGGCCGCTCAAAAGTTGCTCGCGGGCCGGATGCGGCCCGCGGGCCGTAGGTTGCCCGCCCCTGCTATAGCCTATCATTAGTTAAGAATATATTCCAGTTTATTGCATACTGAATCTCAAACTATAGCCTGTCATTAATTAAGAATATATTCCAGTTTATTGCATACTGAATCGCAAACTATAACCTATCATTAGTTGAGAATATATTCCAGTTTATTGCATACTGGATCTCAAACTATAGCTTGTCATTAATTAAGAATATATTCCAGTTTATTGCATACTGAATCTCAAACTATAGCCTGTCATTAATTAAGAATATATTCCAGTTTATTGCATACTGAATCGCAAACTATAGCCTATCATTAGTTGAGAATATATTCCAGTTTATTGCATACTGAATCTCAAACTATAGCCTGTCATTAATTAAGAATATATTCCAGTTTATTGCATACTGAATCTCAAACTATAGCCTATCATTAGTTAAGAATATATTCCAGTTTATTGCATACTGAATCTCAAACTATAGCCTATCATTAGTTAAGAATATATTCCAGTTTATTGCATACTGAATCTCAAACTATAGCCTGTCATTAATTAAGAATATATTCCAGTTTATTGCATACTGAATCTCAAACTATAGCCTATCATCAGTTAAGAATATATTCCAGTTTATTGCATACTGAATCTCAAACTATAGCTTATCATCAGTTAAGAATATATTCCAGTTTATTGCATACTGAATCTCAAACTATAGCCTGTCATTAATTAAGAATGTATTCCAGTTTATTGCATACTGAATCTCAAACTATAGCCTGTCATTAATTAAGAATATATATATTCCAGTTTATTGCATACTGAATCTCAAACTATAGCTTATCATTAGTTAAGAATGTATTCCAGTTTATTGCATACTGAATCTCAAACTATAGCCTGTCATTAATTAAGAATATATTCCAGTTTATTGCATACTGAATCTCAAACTATAGCTTATCATTAGTTAAGAATATATTCCAGTTTATTGCATACTGAATTCCAAACTATAGCCTGTCATTAATTAAGAATGTATTCCAGTTTATTGCATACTGAATCCCAAACTATAGCTTATCAAAACCATGCGCTCATAATGGCTAAACCAAGTATAAACTGTACAAAACTGTTCAAATAGATGTTGTGTGACAACAAATGCATGTAAATATACTTTGCACTTTAGCGCCCTCTGGTGAGGAATCAAGTTGTGGCACAAATCAGAACGTACCCAACTTTACAGATGTGATTGATTTGAATGATTGTTTATGTAAGTGTTTGAATATTTTAGTTAAATTTTTCAAGATAAGCGGAATATTATTGAATCAACAATTGCTAACAATTAAACTGTGATGTAAACGAAAAATTTACAAATGAAATTTTATTTGAATTTATAAACACTTGTGTCATTGACAATTAAATGTGAAGTTTATTTTGCTTGGTGTAAGACAGCATAGCGATACAATTGCACTGAAACAATCACCAAGCCTGAAATAGCTGGTCAACGATAAAACATAATTGCGGAAAAATGATGAGCACAATTGGTGGATCATTGCTTAACGCACTGCAGCTACACCCTGTTATGAAGTATTATGTCATATAATGATACGAAAAGCATTTTGATTTATATAAGCTATTGCTGCCAGTAGCTCTCTTCTACCAAATGTAATTTTATTTCGACATTTCGGCGTTCTATACAGGTCGCCTTCATCAGGTTAAATAACACTGAATGTGACCTGTATAGGACGTCGAAACGTCGGAATAAAGTATTTTATTGTTACAAATAATTTTTTCAGCAAAGTCATGCACATTTGATGTTTCTTCCTGTGCTTTTCCCTGCCCCTTTGGATTTCAGCAAGATGAAACTGACCAATGCCCGATAAATTGTGAATGCGCTGAAAGTGGCACAAATGAAGGGGACATGTTTTTTACTCAAAGCGAACTACCCCATCTTCTCGAAGTAAGACACATTTTTAAATTTACAAGTCAGTTTTCTCTGTAGTATATGCTAGTGGGATGAGTGCCCGGTACTCGGTATCGATTGATTTCAGTGGTATCGATACTCATACTCGGTATCCAAATATTTTACCTCAGTTTTCGATACCAACATTAGATACTAAAGGCTGGTTTACACTATTTTGGACAGCACAGTTCTTCCAGACTAGGTATATTGTTTAAGCTATCATGTGGAGATCACATTTTTTACATGTATGTACCCTGGCCATGACAGATATATCTAGTAAAATACAACTAAGTACAACACTTTATTTAAGTACTCGGTACTCGGTATCGAAGGATATACACGTGGTACTTGTACTGGGTATCAGTATTCGCTTTAAAACCTGGTATCGTCCCATCACTAGTATATGCCCAGTTGTGGCTTCGAACATCTTTATGAAAAAAAAAATCTTATGAAATGTTTAGGCTTGAAAAAAGGCGTGCATGAGGCTCTATTATGTAACAATGGGTTAGACAACTTGTGTTTTATTCAGACGTTGTTCCAATCCACTAAGCTCTTTGGAGTAATACAGATGATTAATAAAATGTTCTTGTTTCAGAGCTACGGGCTAGCAGACAAATCAGACGACCCTTTTTCCCTCTTTTCTCACAGCACGGTTACAAAACGTAAAAAGGATTTGTGGCACCACAAGCTTCAAGGCGGACGTTACAAGATCAAATACAAAGTTCAATCGGGTCTAGGTAACTATAGTATGGCTGGATGGCCTATTGAAAGCGTTTTACTGAATCAAGCCGGTCACCAAGGCAAGGCATGTGCTAGAAAAATATCGCACTCTACCAACTGAGCTACACAGACTCAGTGGAGAACCCGCCGAAAGCCAAATCACAAGCACCGTTGCCTGTCTTATATGCTGCACTTTGTAGTAGGCGACCACAAATCAGCTAAGATTAACATACATTTATCACCAGAAACACTACACAGTCATATATAAATCAAAGTACGCCAGGTATATAAATACGCTTCAAGAACAGCATAATCGGCAGAAACGTTTCGACTGACCAAAACTTCGGTGCATTGCCTCTTTTTACTTTTTTATAGTTGTTACAAAGCGCAAGTTCTCACTAAAGATGAAAACAAATCTTTAAACCTACAGGTGTTTTTAGTCTGAAAATGTTGCACAGAACAAAAATATGGTTAGTTGGTGTATTGCATGCTGAAAATGTAACAAGCAATGTTGTGCAATTTAAAACATTAGGCATTGTTACACTCCAGTCAAATTTTCAAACTTTAGTTTCGACACAACTTTTCATTATTTTTCAGACCCGAGCAATGTGAAGATATTGAAAGAAGTGTCGGACACTGTTAGGAAGGTTACTTGTGTTGATGTGGATCGGGATGATCGGAATTATGATTTTGTTGTCCAATCAGGGCCTGGATGCACGTGAGTTGTTTGTTTTTCTTGCAGAACAAAATTCTACAATCAAAGGCGCTTTAGTCAATATAGAATTACTGGTCCTTGTTTTTATATGATTATTATTTCTTATTCGAATAGAATCATCGTTCCTTATTCAAATAGAATCATCAATCCTTATTCAAATAGAATCATCAATCCTTATTCAAATAGAATCATCAATCCTTATTCAAATAGAATCATCAATCTTTGTTTCAATATAATTATTATTCCTTATTCAAATAGAACGGCCACTCCCATTGAAACATAATTATCAGTTTTTTTTTTCATCATTGTACGCCAGGCCTATTAAAGGCGTCATACCGAATCAGCTGGTCACCAAGCATTCACCATTATATGGCAAGGCACAGGCTAGAAAAATGTAGCCTGCGGTGGGATTCGAACCCACGACAAGAGTCTTTCCTAGATTTGGTTTTGGATCAAATTATAGCACCTCAGGCCCATTGAACCTTGAATCAGACGGTCTCTCTGGCATTCACCATCTATGACAGGGAAAATCTAGCCCGTGGTGGGATTCGAACTCACGACAGGAGTCTTTCCGAGACTCGCGCTCTACCAACTGAGTTACACAGACTCAGTGGAGAATCCGCCGAATGTCGAATCACAAGCACCATTGCCTGCCTTGTATGCTGCACATGTCAGCTTTGTTGTAGGGAATCGCTAGATTTTCCAGTAATCAGTTAAGATAAACATATATTTATACCTGGGATCTGTCCTGAAGCGTCTACACCAGCAGTGGTTCTCAACTCGTTTCAGGCCATGGACCACCTCCCCAGTAAAAATAATATCGTGGACCATTTTCTGTTTGAACAAGATCGAACTACGCATACAAAACTACTATTTGGACATAATTGTTTAAAATCGACTTTCAAGAAGTGAGATACAATTATTATTAGCTAACATTTGGTACTTAACATGTAATATGCAATCATCTCTAGTTTATTAACAAATTTAGTGGACCACCTAAAAAGTCATCATGGACCACCAGTTGAGAACCACTGGTCTACACCAGTGCTCTTCAACCTGGAAACCCTCAAGGTGGTTTGTCAAACTTTGCGGAACCCCCATAAAATAATTTTAACCAATGTAATAGGATACACCAAAGAAAAAACATGCATTTTTAACACACCCCAAGCACACAATATAAGTTGACTTCAATTAAACGATTCACTGAAACGCATTGCCATGTTACTTGTAGCCGTCGTTTCTTTACTTATCTGGCAATTTTGCCTGAGGGAATTAAGGCTGTGTTTATTACGTCACAATTGATCAATGGTGCAACCAAGGTTAACTACTAGATTGTACGGGCGAGCATTGCTGTTCGCAACAGCGATATTGTTATGATTCATATTTGTACAACAAACCGCTACGAACCCCTGAGCAACCCTTCAAGATCACGGAACCCCTGTAAGGTTAGTACGGAACCCTAGGGTTCCGCGGAACCCCGGTTGAAGAGCCCTGGTCTACACAGTTGTCTTTCAAATACAATTTTCTTTATTTTCTGTTTGTTTTCAGAGCATCTGTTGGCAAAACCGATGGTTGGGATTCAAAGATGTCTTTGTCGAAATACTGTAATGCCCACGTGCTAATACTCCACGAGCTCATGCATATTCTAGGATTCTGGCACGAACAATCATCACCTGCACGAGATGATTACGTAACAATCAATTGGCAATATATTGATAAAGGTATGTTTGAATAGCATAAACTTTCATAGTTGCACTAACAACTGGGTCATCTTAGAGGCTGATCTGGGATTAGAACCACCGACCTTACGATTGCAAGGGTGTTTCACTAACCACTGGGTCATCTTAGAGACCGAGCTGGGATTAGAACCACCAACCTTAAAATTGCAAGGCCGTTGCACTAACCACTGGGTCATCTTAGTGGCCGAGCTGGGATTAGAACCACCAACCTTACGATTGCAAGGCGGTGCACTAACCACTGGGTCATCTTAGAGGCCGAGCTGGGATTAGAACCACCAACGTTTTGTCCACTTTGATGTAAAACAATCCATGTTGGTTTTCTTTTTCAGCCAAGGTACACAACTTCAAAAAAAGAGTCTCCGATTATTTCTGGAAAGGCACAGCAGAGTACAGCGCCGATTCTATTATGCATTACACCTCATACTCTTTCACGACGCTTGTAAACGGCAAACCAATGATGACCATCGTAAAGAAGGACGGTAGGAACTTTAACACTTAAACTCAAAGAGAGTTTAGTTGAGTATAGTGAAGCTAAATAAAAAAAATTTGAGATATTAGGTTTCGTGAGTTAAGTTGAGTTAAGTTAAGTTTGGTGGGGTTAAGTTGAGTTTATTCAGGTCAGATTGCCATAAGTACAGTTTGATTGAGTCAGGTAAAATTAATTTAAGTCGAGTCGAGTGAACTTGTGTGAAGTTGAGTAGAGTAAAGATGATTTTAATTGAGTTGAACAAAGTTGAGACGAGTTGAGGGAATTTGAGGTGAGTAGAGTGTAGTCAAGTCAGGTTAAGGCGGGTCGAGTGAGGTTGATTTAAGTTGATATAAGTTAAAAATAGATCACATGTGAAATGAGTTGGGTTAGAGAAGTATCATTGAGTTTAGTTGATTCGGGTAAAGTTAAAATAAATAAAAATTTAGTTGAGTAAATTTGAGACAGTTTAAGTGATGTTAAATTAAGTTTGTGAAATTGAGTAGAGTTAAGTCGATATTAGTACAAATTTAAGTTGAAATTAGAGTTTAAGTAAAGTCATTTGAAGTTGAATTCAGTTAAGTAGGGTTAAGTTAAGTGGAGTAAAGTTAATTTGGATTGGGTTGAGTTGAGACGAGTTGAGTCAGGTTGAGTTGAGTAAAATGAGGTTAAGTGAATTTGAGTTAAGTCGAGTCAAGTAAAATTGAGTAAAGATTGAGTTGAGTTGAAACTTAAGTTTGCTTTGATTGGCGGAAGAGTACACAGTAAAGTAAAAGCGATACCTGAAATAAGTTTTTGTGGAGCTCTTAGTTAGTTTAAATGAGCTGCACCGTCTTTTATCACATAAAATGGGTTTAGTGCAATTTTTCGCAAATACAACTGGAGGTTGGATTGCTAAAGAAAAGAATACTACTAAATGATGCACAAACCAACTTTTTTCTGCATTCTTACTAAGGCTATATATTTTTGTCACAGTTTTGCACAGAATGTGTTCGAATGGCTGAGTTGTTTTTGTTGCTAGCTTGCATTTGATAGTTTATTTCGCAGGTGGAAAAATCGGCCGCTCACAAGATATAGATGTGGCTTTCCATAAAACCGACAGACAAGACATCAATGACCTTTATCCGTGCTCGGGTAAGTAAACCACATATCCCATATTTTGCCCAAACTCCATCATGGGAGATTATTGAACAATTATTTTGATGTGTTATAACAGTCACTGTGATGTTGTTCGTTCTGCTGAATCATAACACTGAATTTATCCTGTTTAAACACTGTTTCACAGGTTCAAAACAAACTACAGGGTCAACTGGTTCGTCAGGTTACTCGGGGTCAACTGGTTCGTCAGGTTACTCAGGGTCAACAGGTTCGTCAGGTTACTCGGGGACAACAGGTTCGTCAGGTTACTCGGGGTCAACTGGATCGACGGGTTACACTGGGTCAACAGGTTACTCGGGTTCATCTGGATCGACAAGTTATAAGGGGTCAACAAGTTACACTGGGTCAACAGGTTACACGGGGTCAACAGGTTACACGGGGTCAACAGGTTACACTGGGTCAACGGGTTACACGGGGTCAACAGGCTACACCGGATCAACAGGTTACACTGGGTCAACGGGTTACACAGGGTCAACGGGTTACACGGGGGCAACGAGTTACAAGGGATCAACAGGTTACACTGGGTCATCGGGTTACACTGGGTCAACGGGGTCATCGGGTTACACTGGGTCAACAGGCTACACCGGGTCAACGAGTTACAAGGGATCAACGGGTTATACTGGGTCATCGGGTTACACGGGGTCAACTGGCTACTCTACAACGGCAAGAACAAATTGGGGTACCTGGGGAAAATGGAGTTCTTGTTGGAAAACGTGCGGAACTGCCGGCACAAGGAGTAGATATCGTTCCTGTCAAACACGGGTACGGAGTTTCCTTCACCTAATAGTTGCGTTGTAACCTCAGTAAATAAATGTTGCAGGGTTGCCCAGGCAAGTGGTCACAAACAGTGAGTTGTCCATCGCTTAGTCCTTGCACCACTGCCTTGCTATCATGGAGTTCCTGGGTGGATTACGGATCCTGTACAAAAACATGCGGCAGTGGCTGGCAGTATAGGTGGGTTTGAGGAATAATGTTTTTGTTGTTTCTGTTTAGTTTGTTTTTCAATTAAACTTAATTATCAAGTTTGTAGAGCTCTTCTGGCAAGCATATTTTTATTTTGACGTTTCGACATCCTATACAGGTCGCCTTCATCATGGTAAATAACACTGAATTCGTGTAGTACAGTGCACGATAAACAAATGTATTCAGTATTATTTACCCTGATGAAGGCGACCTGTATAGGACGTCGAAACGTCGGAATAGAACTACAATTGCCAGAAGAGCTCTATAAACTTGATATTATGCCTGACAACAACAGTTTAAACTTAATTATTTTGTGTTTATTTATGCATTACTGGTTTTATTGCCTGAGAGAGTTTGTGTATGTGGCAACTTGCTAGACCTCTTACTCAGCATGTTTAGTTCAGTGGTTGTTGATTAGACTTATGTGGCTTGCCTATGTAAATTACTTGTATGTTTTTTGTGTATTTACTAAAAACAGAACTACCAGCGATGTAGAATAAAGTGTTTTATTAAGCAAACGTTTCGACAAAAACAATTATCATCATCAGTGGAATTGAATCAGTCGTTTTGCGTTTATTAATAACTTGTTTATTATTCTATTTGAATAAGGTAAATTAACAGTTTTAAAACTTAAACGTACAGATTTGTTTAAACTTGGTTCAGCTACCAAAACAACTTTGAAGGGCTTCAATGCTTTGCACTGCAAAATGGATCAAGTTTATCATTTTTCATTAAACTGACGAATTACAATTGTGTAGATACAATTGTTAAATTGGACATCGAACTTATTGTTACGTCATATATAGACGTGACGTCATAGTAGTATTCGATGCTTGCAGCAAAACTGGGGTAAAACATGAAAAAAGGTTCCAAAAACATGACGAAAAAAGGTCTAAAAACATGACGAAAAAAGGTCTAAAAACACTAACTAATGTTGTTTTGAAACTACAAAAACACGTGCTGGAAAAAATGGTTTTAAAACATGGTGAAAAAATAATCTAAAATTACAGTTTAATTAAAAACATTGCTGTTTTCAGATATCGACGTTGCCCTCAATTTTCTAAATGCGGCTCCGGAAAAACTTTTGCTGCTACAGCTTGTAACACTCAGTCATGTCGGACAGGTGCGGTTTTGTCACAAAATCTGTCTCATATAAAACAATTCCAGTTGTAGGGAGCGAATTTGACCTGGTTTTTAAAATAAATGGTTTTTAGTGCATTTTTGCCTGGATATTCCAGTTTTAAAATGGTTTTGGTTTCTACCTCCTACCGAACCTCCAAACCGGTTTTGTGTAGATTTAACATGTTTTGGGGTAAAAGTTTGTATGTTTTGAGGTTAATACTCTATGGTTTGGGGTAAATTTAATATGGATCGGTCTAACTTTCTATATATAACCGAATATACGATTAAACATTCATTTTGTTGCCAATGTAATATGTTTAAATCACAGCAATTTTCAAATACTGCATTTTGTGTCGACCAACGATTGAAAGCTCGCGCATCTCATACAATCAAACGGAATATGCAAATAAATATATTACAAATTTAATATTATAAATATATTTGGTTTACGATTATAACAATTTGCCATCTGTGTGCAATTAACTGGAATATGCCATTAACCAGAATTGTCTGTGCCAAGTTGGACATCGTACGGATCTTACACCTCCTGTACATTGTCATGCCGTGGCGGTTACCAATATCGGGTGCGGAGATGCAGGAAAGATGGGAAACCTGCCACTGGTTGCCCGGGAAAGAGCTACCAACTCGCCCGATGTAACACCCACCAGTGTCCTGGTGCGCCCTCCAGTGACAGCATCGAATTTGACGATACCATACCAGGTATCTGATGCTGAAATTAATTCAAATTATGTAACATTGGGATTTACAATTTCTGCACAATTGCTCCGTATACATTAGCTGATAATGCTGTGTACTAAACTGTATCAGGAACTCGAACCAGAATTGAACCCGAACCCGCGAACCGGTTTGAGCGGTTAGTTTCATTATACCCGAACCGCTAATTACGATTTTCTGAACTGGAATTGAACCCCATATTTTGTTTGGCGTTGGACCCGAACCGGAACGGAACCAGTAAAAAATGCAGTCTGTTTTATATTTTGTGATTTTTTTAAAACAGCGCAAGTTCTTTTAGAGTTTAATAAGGCCAGGTTAGTTCGAACCTAATTTTACTTTAATTAAACAACTTTAAATGTTTGTGACCTACTGACCCCATAAAAAGTTTGTAATCCCACCCACCGACCCCATGAACTGTTTGTGACCCCACCCACCGACCCCATGAACTGTTTGTGACCCCACCCACCGACCCATGAACTGTTTGTGACCCACCCACCAACCCCATGAACTGTTTGTGACCCCACCCACCGACCCCATGAACTGTTTGTGACCCAACCACCGACCCCATGAACTGTTTGTCACCCCACCCACCGACCCCATGAACTGTTTGTGACCCACCCACCGACCCCATGAACTGTTTGTGACCCACCCACCGACCCCATGAACTGTTTGTGACCCACCCACCGACCCCATGAACTGTTTGTGACCCCACCCACCGACCCCATGAACTGTTTGTGACCCAACCACCGACCCCATGAACTGTTTGTCACCCCACCCACCGACCCCATGAACTGTTTGTGACCCACCCACTGACCTCATGAACTGTTTGTGACCCACCCACCGACCCCATGAACTGTTTGTGACCCACCCACCGACCCATGAACTGTTTGTAATCCCACCCACCGACACATGAATTGTTTGTGACCCACCAACACAATGAACTGTTTGTGACCCCACCCACCGACCCCATGAACTGTTTGTGACCCAACCACCGACCCCATGAACTGTTTGTCACCCACCCACCGACCCCATGAACTGTTTGTGACCCACCCACCGACCCCATGAACTGTTTGTGACCCCACCCACCGACCTCATGAACTGTTTGTGACCCACCCACCGACCCCATGAACTGTTTGTGACCCCACCCACCGACCCCATGAACTGTTTGTGACCCAACCACCGACCCCATGAACTGTTTGTCACCCCACCCACCGACCCCATGAACTGTTTGTGACCCACCCACTGACCTCATGAACTGTTTGTGACCCACCCACCGACCCCATGAACTGTTTGTGACCCACCCACCGACCCATGAACTGTTTGTAATCCCACCCACCGACACATGAATTGTTTGTGACCCACCAACACCATGAACTGTTTGTGACCCCACCCACCGACCCCATGAACTGTTTGTGACCCAACCACCGACCCCATGAACTGTTTGTCACCCCACCCACCGACCCCATGAACTGTTTGTGACCCACCCACCGACCTCATGAACTGTTTGTCACCCCACCCACCGACCCCATGAACTGTTTGTGACCCACCCACCGACCCCATGAACTGTTTGTGACCCCACCCACCGACCCCATGAACTGTTTGTGACCCCACCCACCGACCCATGAACTGTTTGTGACCCACCCACCAACCCCATGAACTGTTTGTGACCCCACCCACCGACCCCATGAACTGTTTCTGACCCAACCACCGACCCCATGAACTGTTTGTCACCCCACCCACCGACCCCATGAACTGTTTGTGACCCACCCACCGACCCCATGAACTGTTTGTGACCCACCCACCGACCCCATGAACTGTTTGTGACCCACCCACCGACCCCATGAACTGTTTGTGACCCCACCCACCGACCTCATGAACTGTTTGTCACCCCACCCACCGACCCCATGAACTGTTTGTGACCCACCCACCGACCCCATGAACTGTTTGTGACCCCACCCACCAACCCCATCAACTGTTTGTAATCCCCATGAACTGTTTGTGACCCACCAACCCCATGAACTGTTTGTAATCCATGAGTTGTTTGTGGCCCACCAACCGACCCCATGAACTGTTTGTGACCCCACCCACCGACCCCGTGAACTGTTTGTAATCCCTGTGAACTGTTTGTGGCCCACCCACCGACCCCATGACCTGTTTGTGGCCCACCCACCGACCCCATGAACTGTTTGTAGCCCCACCCACCGACCCCATGAACTGTTTGTCACCCCACCCACCGACCCCATGAACTGTTTGTAATCCCACCCAACGACCCCATGAACTGTTTGTAGCCCCACCCACCGACCCCATTAACTGTTTGTGACCCCACCCACGGACCCCATGAACTGTTTGTGACCCCACCCACCGACCCATGAACTGTTTGTGACCCCACCCACCGACCCATGAACTGTTTGTGACCCAACCACCGACCCCATGAGCTGTTTGCGGCCCTAAGCCTTTCCATTTTTTCGGTTTTTGGGGCTCAAAAAATCGAAGTAAAATCCGGTTTTGGGTGGGTTTTTGCCGGAATATTCCAGTTTCAAACTGGTTTTGACCGGTTTTAGCCTCCTACCGAACCTCCAAACCGGTTTAAACCGGAATCGAAAATCAACAATTTTGACCTGATTTTTGCAAAAACCCTAAGGCTAGGGGGTGGCCAACCCGCGGCTCGCGAGCCGCATGCGGCTCTTTGCCTGGTTTATGCGGCTCTTGCGTTGTTGTCGAAGTTTGGGGCCACGGTTAATTTTGGTTAGATTGTGGCGATCTGGTTCAAATTCGTTAAATGTAAATTGAACCTATTATAATTTTGCTTTTGAACAAACTTACTATCGGTATGGCCACAAACCTTGCCTGGAAACTGTAACCTGGCAAATGGCCTGATTATGACGACAAATATCCAATTGTTAAACAATGAATGATTGCTCATTGTTGCGTACAATGCGAATGAGACACAACGCAGCAGCAATATTTACAACACCGTGTTCCAAAATATATAATGTTTTAATCTGTTGTTTTTCGGGTTATGACCAACGTTAAATTTTATGGGCAGTTTATTGTCTCCAGGTTTTGGGTCTGAATTGAGCGATTGTTGGTGTTACATGCATTAGTGACGTCGCATTGAACTTAGTTTCCGCACCTTGCATTTTTGAAACATCGACGCCTAAGCTTGGGACACATGCGCGTTAGATGAAAATTCCGCAAAGTTTCTCATCAGGGACGATCTTTTGAGCAAACAATTTCTATTAATTTAGCCTTCAAAATGGCAGAGAAAAAATATTTTAGTACCAAACCATTTTAGTACCAGTTTCAAACTGGTTCTGACCGGTTTTAGCCTCCTACCGAACCTCCAAACCGGTTTAAACCGGAATCGAAAATCAACAATTTTGAACCGATTTTTGCAAAAACCCTAAGGCTATAGCCTTTCCGTTTTTTCGGTTTTCGGGGCTCAAAAAATCGCCGAAAAATCCGGTTTTGGGTGGGTTTTTGTCGAAATATTTCAGTTTCAAACTGGTTCTAGCCGGTTTTAGCCTCCCACCGAACCTCCAAACCGGTTTAAACCGGAATCGAAAACCCAAAATTTTCAACCGATTTTCGAAAAAAAACCTAAGGCTATAGCCTTTTCAGTTTTCGGGGCTAAAAAAATCGAAGAAAAATCCGGTTTTGGGTGGGTTTTTGTCGGAATATTTCAGTTTCAAACTAGTTCTAGCCGGTTTCAGCCTCCTACCGAACCTCCAAACCGGTTTAAACCGGAATCGAAAACCCGAAATTTTGAACCGATTTTTGAAAAAAAACCTAAGGCTATAGCCTTTCCGTTTTTTCGGTTTTCGGGGATCAAAAAATCGACGAAAAATCCGGTTTTGGGTGGGTTTTTGTCGGAATATTTCAGTTTCAAACTGGTTCTAGCCGGTTTTAGCCTCCTACCGAACCTCCAAACCGGTTTAAACCGGAATCGAAAACCCAAAATTTTGAACCGATTTTCGAAAAAACCCTAAGGCTATAGCCTTTCCGTTTTTTTGGTTTTCGGGGTTCAAAAAATCGCAGAAAAATCCGGTTTTGGGTGGGTTTTTGTCGGAATATTTCAGTTTCAAACTGGTTCTAGCCGGTTTTAGCCTCCTACCGAACCTCCAAACCGGTTTAAACCGGAATCGAAAACCCAAAATTTTGAACCGATTTTCGAAAAAACCCTAAGGCTATAGCCTTTCCGTTTTTTCGGTTTTCGGGGATCAAAAAATCGCAGAAAAATCCGGTTTTGGGTGGGTTTTTGTCGGAATATTTCAGTTTCAAACTGGTTCTAGCCGGTTTTAGCCTCCTACCGAACCTCCAAACCGGTTTAAACCAGAATCGAAAACCCGAAATTTTGAACCGATTTTCGAAAAAACCCTAAGGCTATAGCCTTTCCGTTTTTTCGGTTTTCGGGGATCAAAAAATTGCAGAAAAATCCGGTTTTGGGTGGGTTTTTGTCGGAATATTTCAGTTTCAAACTGGTTCTAGCCGGTTTTAGCCTCCTACCGAACCTCCAAACCGGTTTAAACCGGAATCGAAAACCCGAAATTTTGAACCGATTTTCGAAAAAAAACCTAAGGCTATAGCCTTTCCGTTTTTTCGGTTTTCGGGGATCAAAAAATCGAAGAAAAATCCGGTTTTGGGTGGGTTTTTGCCGGAATATTTCAGTTTAAACTGGTTCTAGCCAGTTTTAGCCTCCTACCGAACCTCCAAACCGGTTTGAACAGGAATCGAAAATCAACAATTTTGAACCGATTTTCGAAAAAAAACCTAAGGCTATAGCCTTTTCAGTTTTCGGGGCTCAAAAAATCGACGAAAAATCCGGTTTTGGGTGGGTTTTTGCCGGAATATTTCAGTTTAAACTGGTTCTAGCCGGTTTTAGCCTCCTACCGAACCTCCAAACCGGTTTAAACCGGAATCGAAAATCAACAATTTTGAACCGATTTTTGCAAAAACCCTAAGGCTAGGGGGTGGCCAACCCGCGGCTCGCGAGCCGCATGCGGCTCTTTGCCTGGTTTATGCGGCTCTTGCGTTGTTGTCGAAGTTTGGGGCCACGGTTAATTTTGGTTAGATTGTGGCGATCTGGTTCAAATTCGTTAAATGTAAATTGAACCTATTATAATTTTGCTTTTGAACAAACTTACTATCGGTATGGCCACAAACCTTGCCTGGAAACTGTAACCTGGCAAATGGCCTGATTATGACGACAAATATCCAATTGTTAAACAATGAATGATTGCTCATTGTTGCGTACAATGCGAATGAGACACAACGCAGCAGCAATATTTACAACACCGTGTTCCAAAATATATAATGTTTTAATCTGTTGTTTTTCGGGTTATGACCAACGTTAAATTTTATGGGCAGTTTATTGTCTCCAGGTTTTGGGTCTGAATTGAGCGATTGTTGGTGTTACATGCATTAGTGACGTCGCATTGAACTTAGTTTCCGCACCTTGCATTTTTGAAACATCGACGCCTAAGCTTGGGACACATGCGCGTTAGATGAAAATTCCGCAAAGTTTCTCATCAGGGACGATCTTTTGAGCAAACAATTTCTATTAAGTTAGCCTTCAAAATGGCAGAGAAAAAATATTTTAGTACCAAACCATTTTAGTACCAGTTTCAAACTGGTTCTGACCGGTTTTAGCCTCCTACCGAACCTCCAAACCGGTTTAAACCGGAATCGAAAATCAACAATTTTGAACCGATTTTTGCAAAAACCCTAAGGCTATAGCCTTTCCGTTTTTTCGGTTTTCGGGGATCAAAAAATCGCCGAAAAATCCGGTTTTGGGTGGGTTTTTGTCGAAATATTTCAGTTTCAAACTGGTTCTAGCCGGTTTTAGCCTCCTACCGAACCTCCAAACCGGTTTAAACCGGAATCGAAAACCCGAAATTTTGAACCGATTTTTGAAAAAAAACCTAAGGCTATAGCCTTTCCGTTTTTTCGGTTTTCGGGGATCAAAAAATCGCAGAAAAATCCGGTTTTGGGTGGGTTTTTGTCGGAATATTTCAGTTTCAAACTGGTTCTAGCCGGTTTTAGCCTCCTACCGAACCTCCAAACCGGTTTAAACCGGAATCGAAAACCCGAAATTTTGAACCGATTTTCGAAAAAACCCTAAGGCTATAGCCTTTCCGTTTTTTCGGTTTTCGGGGATCAAAAAATTGCAGAAAAATCCGGTTTTGGGTGGGTTTTTGTCGGAATATTTCAGTTTCAAACTGGTTCTAGCCGGTTTTAGCCTCCTACCGAACCTCCAAACCGGTTTAAACCGGAATCGAAAACCCGAAATTTTGAACCGATTTTCGAAAAAAAACCTAAGGCTATAGCCTTTCCGTTTTTTCGGTTTTCGGGGATCAAAAAATCGCAGAAAAATCCGGTTTTGGGTGGGTTTTTGTCGGAATATTTCAGTTTCAAACTGGTTCTAGCCGGTTTTAGCCTCCTACCGAACCGCCAAACCGGTTTAAACCGGAATCGAAAACCCAAAATTTTGAACCGATTTTCGAAAAAACCCTAAGGCTATAGCCTTTCCGTTTTTTCGGTTTTCGGGGATCAAAAAATTGCAGAAAAATCCGGTTTTGGGTGGGTTTTTGTCGGAATATTTCAGTTTCAAACTGGTTCTAGCCGGTTTTAGCCTCCTACCGAACCTCCAAACCGGTTTAAACCGGAATCGAAAACCCGAAATTTTGAACCGATTTTCGAAAAAAAACCTAAGGCTATAGCCTTTCCGTTTTTTCGGTTTTCGGGGATCAAAAAATCGCAGAAAAATCCGGTTTTGGGTGGGTTTTTGTCGGAATATTTCAGTTTCAAACTGGTTCTAGCCGGTTTTAGCCTCCTACCGAACCGCCAAACCGGTTTAAACCGGAATCGAAAACCCAAAATTTTGAACCGATTTTCGAAAAAACCCTAAGGCTATAGCCTTTCCGTTTTTTCGGTTTTCGGGGATCAAAAAATTGCAGAAAAATCCGGTTTTGGGTGGGTTTTTGTCGGAATATTTCAGTTTCAAACTGGTTCTAGCCGGTTTTAGCCTCCTACCGAACCTCCAAACCGGTTTAAACCGGAATCGAAAACCCGAAATTTTGAACCGATTTTCGAAAAAAAACCTAAGGCTATAGCCTTTCCGTTTTTTCGGTTTTCGGGGATCAAAAAATCGCAGAAAAATCCGGTTTTGGGTGGGTTTTTGCCGGAATATTTCAGTTTAAACTGGTTCTAGCCAGTTTTAGCCTCCTACCGAACCTCCAAACCGGTTTGAACAGGAATCGAAAATCAACAATTTTGAACCGATTTTCGAAAAAAAACCTAAGGCTATAGCCTTTTCAGTTTTCGGGGCTCAAAAAATCGACGAAAAATCCGGTTTTGGGTGGGTTTTTGCCGGAATATTTCAGTTTAAACTCGTTCTAGCCGGTTTTAGCCTCCTACCGAACCTCCAAACCGGTTTAAACCGGAATCGAAAATCAACAATTTTGAACCGATTTTTGCAAAAACCCTAAGGCTAGGGGGTGGCCAACCCGCGGCTCGCGAGCCGCATGCGGCTCTTTGCCTGGTTTATGCGGCTCTTGCGTTGTTGTCGAAGTTTGGGGCCACGGTTAATTTTGGTTAGATTGTGGCGATCTGGTTCAAATTCGTTAAATGTAAATAAACCTATTATAATTTTGCTTTTGAACAAACTTACTATCGGTATGGCCACAAACCTTGCCTGGAAACTGTAACCTGGCAAATGGCCTGATTATGACGACAAATATCCAATTGTTAAACAATGAATGATTGTTCATTGTTGCGTACAATGCGAATGAGACACAACGCAGCAGCAATATTTACAACACCGTGTTCCAAAATATATAATGTTTTAATCTGTTGTTTTTCGGGTTATGACCAACGTTAAATTTTATGGGCAGTTTATTGTCTCCAGGTTTTGGGTCTGAATTGAGCGATTGTTGGTGTTACATGCATTAGTGACGTCGCATTGAACTTAGTTTCCGCACCTTGCATTTTTGAAACATCGACGCCTAAGCTTGGGACACATGCGCGTTAGATGAAAATTCCGCAAAGTTTCTCATCAGGGACGATCTTTTGAGCAAACAATTTCTATTAAGTTAGCCTTCAAAATGGCAGAGAAAAAATATTTTAGTACCAAACCATTTTAGTACCAGTTTCAAACTGGTTCTGACCGGTTTTAGCCTCCTACCGAACCTCCAAACCGGTTTAAACCGGAATCGAAAATCAACAATTTTGAACCGATTTTTGCAAAAACCCTAAGGCTATAGCCTTTCCGTTTTTTCGGTTTTCGGGGCTCAAAAAATCGCCGAAAAATCCGGTTTTGGGTGGGTTTTTGTCGAAATATTTCAGTTTCAAACTGGTTCTAGCCGGTTTTAGCCTCCCACCGAACCTCCAAACCGGTTTAAACCGGAATCGAAAACCCAAAATTTTCAACCGATTTTCGAAAAAAAACCTAAGGCTATAGCCTTTTCAGTTTTCGGGGCTAAAAAAATCGAAGAAAAATCCGGTTTTGGGTGGGTTTTTGTCGGAATATTTCAGTTTCAAACTAGTTCTAGCCGGTTTCAGCCTCCTACCGAACCTCCAAACCGGTTTAAACCGGAATCGAAAACCCGAAATTTTGAACCGATTTTTGAAAAAAAACCTAAGGCTATAGCCTTTCCGTTTTTTCGGTTTTCGGGGATCAAAAAATCGACGAAAAATCCGGTTTTGGGTGGGTTTTTGTCGGAATATTTCAGTTTCAAACTGGTTCTAGCCGGTTTTAGCCTCCTACCGAACCTCCAAACCGGTTTAAACCGGAATCGAAAACCCAAAATTTTGAACCGATTTTCGAAAAAACCCTAAGGCTATAGCCTTTCCGTTTTTTTGGTTTTCGGGGTTCAAAAAATCGCAGAAAAATCCGGTTTTGGGTGGGTTTTTGTCGGAATATTTCAGTTTCAAACTGGTTCTAGCCGGTTTTAGCCTCCTACCGAACCTCCAAACCGGTTTAAACCGGAATCGAAAACCCAAAATTTTCAACCGATTTTCGAAAAAACCCTAAGGCTATAGCCTTTCCGTTTTTTCGGTTTTCGGGGATCAAAAAATCGCAGAAAAATCCGGTTTTGGGTGGGTTTTTGCCGGAATATTTCAGTTTAAACTGGTTCTAGCCAGTTTTAGCCTCCTACCGAACCTCCAAACCGGTTTGAACAGGAATCGAAAATCAACAATTTTGAACCGATTTTCGAAAAAAAACCTAAGGCTATAGCCTTTTCAGTTTTCGGGGCTCAAAAAATCGACGAAAAATCCGGTTTTGGGTGGGTTTTTGCCGGAATATTTCAGTTTAAACTCGTTCTAGCCGGTTTTAGCCTCCTACCGAACCTCCAAACCGGTTTAAACCGGAATCGAAAATCAACAATTTTGAACCGATTTTTGCAAAAACCCTAAGGCTAGGGGGTGGCCAACCCGCGGCTCGCGAGCCGCATGCGGCTCTTTGCCTGGTTTATGCGGCTCTTGCGTTGTTGTCGAAGTTTGGGGCCACGGTTAATTTTGGTTAGATTGTGGCGATCTGGTTCAAATTCGTTAAATGTAAATAAACCTATTATAATTTTGCTTTTGAACAAACTTACTATCGGTATGGCCACAAACCTTGCCTGGAAACTGTAACCTGGCAAATGGCCTGATTATGACGACAAATATCCAATTGTTAAACAATGAATGATTGCTCATTGTTGCGTACAATGCGAATGAGACACAACGCAGCAGCAATATTTACAACACCGTGTTCCAAAATATATAATGTTTTAATCTGTTGTTTTTCGGGTTATGACCAACGTTAAATTTTATGGGCAGTTTATTGTCTCCAGGTTTTGGGTCTGAATTGAGCGATTGTTGGTGTTACATGCATTAGTGACGTCGCATTGAACTTAGTTTCCGCACCTTGCATTTTTGAAACATCGACGCCTAAGCTTGGGACACATGCGCGTTAGATGAAAATTCCGCAAAGTTTCTCATCAGGGACGATCTTTTGAGCAAACAATTTCTATTAAGTTAGCCTTCAAAATGGCAGAGAAAAAATATTTTAGTACCAAACCATTTTAGTACCAGTTTCAAACTGGTTCTGACCGGTTTTAGCCTCCTACCGAACCTCCAAACCGGTTTAAACCGGAATCGAAAATCAACAATTTTGAACCGATTTTTGCAAAAACCCTAAGGCTATAGCCTTTCCGTTTTTTCGGTTTTCGGGGATCAAAAAATCGCAGAAAAATCCGGTTTTGGGTGGGTTTTTGTCGGAATATTTCAGTTTCAAACTGATTCTAGCCGGTTTTAGCCTCCTACCGAACCTCCAAACCGGTTTAAACCGGAATCGAAAACCCAAAATTTTGAACCGATTTTCGAAAAAAACCTAAGGCTGTAGCCTTTCCGTTTTTTCGGTTTTCGGGGATCAAAAAATCGAAGAAAAATCCGGTTTTGGGTGGGTTTTTGTCGGAATATTTCAGTTTCAAACTGGTTCTAGCCGGTTTTAGCCTCCCACCGAACCTCCAAACCGGTTTAAACCGGAATCGAAAACCCAAAATTTTCAACCGATTTTCGAAAAAAAACCTAAGGCTATAGCCTTTTCAGTTTTCGGGGCTAAAAAAATCGAAGAAAAATCCGGTTTTGGGTGGGTTTTTGTCGGAATATTTCAGTTTCAAACTAGTTCTAGCCGGTTTCAGCCTCCTACCGAACCTCCAAACCGGTTTAAACCGGAATCGAAAACCCGAAATTTTGAACCGATTTTTGAAAAAAAACCTAAGGCTATAGCCTTTCCGTTTTTTCGGTTTTCGGGGATCAAAAAATCGACGAAAAATCCGGTTTTGGGTGGGTTTTTGTCGGAATATTTCAGTTTCAAACTGGTTCTAGCCGGTTTTAGCCTCCTACCGAACCTCCAAACCGGTTTAAACCGGAATCGAAAACCCAAAATTTTGAACCGATTTTCGAAAAAACCCTAAGGCTATAGCCTTTCCGTTTTTTTGGTTTTCGGGGTTCAAAAAATCGAAGAAAAATCCGGTTTTGGGTGGGTTTTTGTCGGAATATTTCAGTTTCAAACTGGTTCTAGCCGGTTTTAGCCTCCTACCGAACCTCCAAACCGGTTTAAACCGGAATCGAAAACCCAAAATTTTCAACCGATTTTCGAAAAAACCCTAAGGCTATAGCCTTTCCGTTTTTTCGGTTTTCGGGGATCAAAAAATCGCAGAAAAATCCGGTTTTGGGTGGGTTTTTGCCGGAATATTTCAGTTTAAACTGGTTCTAGCCAGTTTTAGCCTCCTACCGAACCTCCAAACCGGTTTGAACAGGAATCGAAAATCAACAATTTTGAACCGATTTTCGAAAAAAAAACTAAGGCTATAGCCTTTTCAGTTTTCGGGGCTCAAAAAATCGACGAAAAATCCGGTTTTGGGTGGGTTTTTGCCGGAATATTTCAGTTTAAACTGGTTCTAGCCGGTTTTAGCCTCCTACCGAACCTCCAAACCGGTTTAAACCGGAATCGAAAATCAACAATTTTGAACCGATTTTTGCAAAAACCCTAAGGCTAGGGGGTGGCCAACCCGCGGCTCGCGAGCCGCATGCGGCTCTTTGCCTGGTTTATGCGGCTCTTGCGTTGTTGTCGAAGTTTGGGGCCACGGTTAATTTTGGTTAGATTGTGGCGATCTGGTTCAAATTCGTTAAATGTAAATAAACCTATTATAATTTTGCTTTTGAACAAACTTACTATCGGTATGGCCACAAACCTTGCCTGGAAACTGTAACCTGGCAAATGGCCTGATTATGACGACAAATATCCAATTGTTAAACAATGAATGATTGCTCATTGTTGCGTACAATGCGAATGAGACACAACGCAGCAGCAATATTTACAACACCGTGTTCCAAAATATATAATGTTTTAATCTGTTGTTTTTCGGGTTATGACCAACGTTAAATTTTATGGGCAGTTTATTGTCTCCAGGTTTTGGGTCTGAATTGAGCGATTGTTGGTGTTACATGCATTAGTGACGTCGCATTGAACTTAGTTTCCGCACCTTGCATTTTTGAAACATCGACGCCTAAGCTTGGGACACATGCGCGTTAGATGAAAATTCCGCAAAGTTTCTCATCAGGGACGATCTTTTGAGCAAACAATTTCTATTAAGTTAGCCTTCAAAATGGCAGAGAAAAAATATTTTAGTACCAAACCATTTTAGTACCAGTTTCAAACTGGTTCTGACCGGTTTTAGCCTCCTACCGAACCTCCAAACCGGTTTAAACCGGAATCGAAAATCAACAATTTTGAACCGATTTTTGCAAAAACCCTAAGGCTATAGCCTTTCCGTTTTTTCGGTTTTCGGGGCTCAAAAAATCGCCGAAAAATCCGGTTTTGGGTGGGTTTTTGTCGAAATATTTCAGTTTCAAACTGGTTCTAGCCGGTTTTAGCCTCCCACCGAACCTCCAAACCGGTTTAAACCGGAATCGAAAACCCAAAATTTTCAACCGATTTTCGAAAAAAAACCTAAGGCTATAGCCTTTTCAGTTTTCGGGGCTAAAAAAATCGAAGAAAAATCCGGTTTTGGGTGGGTTTTTGTCGGAATATTTCAGTTTCAAACTAGTTCTAGCCGGTTTCAGCCTCCTACCGAACCTCCAAACCGGTTTAAACCGGAATCGAAAACCCGAAATTTTGAACCGATTTTTGAAAAAAAACCTAAGGCTATAGCCTTTCCGTTTTTTCGGTTTTCGGGGATCAAAAAATCGCAGAAAAATCCGGTTTTGGGTGGGTTTTTGTCGGAATATTTCAGTTTCAAACTGGTTCTAGCCGGTTTTAGCCTCCTACCGAACCTCCAAACCGGTTTAAACCGGAATCGAAAACCCAAAATTTTCAACCGATTTTCGAAAAAACCCTAAGGCTATAGCCTTTCCGTTTTTTCGGTTTTCGGGGATCAAAAAATCGCAGAAAAATCCGGTTTTGGGTGGGTTTTTGTCGGAATATTTCAGTTTCAAACTGGTTCTAGCCGGTTTTAGCCTCCTACCGAACCTCCAAACCGGTTTAAACCGGAATCGAAAACCCGAAATTTTGAACCGATTTTCGAAAAAACCCTAAGGCTATAGCCTTTCCGTTTTTTCGGTTTTCGGGGATCAAAAAATTGCAGAAAAATCCGGTTTTGGGTGGGTTTTTGTCGGAATATTTCAGTTTCAAACTGGTTCTAGCCGGTTTTAGCCTCCTACCGAACCTCCAAACCGGTTTAAACCGGAATCGAAAACCCGAAATTTTGAACCGATTTTCGAAAAAACCCTAAGGCTATAGCCTTTCCGTTTTTTCGGTTTTCGGGGATCAAAAAATTGCAGAAAAATCCGGTTTTGGGTGGGTTTTTGTCGGAATATTTCAGTTTCAAACTGGTTCTAGCCGGTTTTAGCCTCCTACCGAACCTCCAAACCGGTTTAAACCGGAATCGAAAACCCGAAATTTTGAACCGATTTTCGAAAAAAAACCTAAGGCTATAGCCTTTCCGTTTTTTCGGTTTTCGGGGATCAAAAAATCGCAGAAAAATCCGGTTTTGGGTGGGTTTTTGCCGGAATATTTCAGTTTAAACTGGTTCTAGCCAGTTTTAGCCTCCTACCGAACCTCCAAACCGGTTTGAACAGGAATCGAAAATCAACAATTTTGAACCGATTTTCGAAAAAAAACCTAAGGCTATAGCCTTTTCAGTTTTCGGGGCTCAAAAAATCGACGAAAAATCCGGTTTTGGGTGGGTTTTTGCCGGAATATTTCAGTTTAAACTGGTTCTAGCCGGTTTTAGCCTCCTACCGAACCTCCAAACCGGTTTAAACCGGAATCGAAAATCAACAATTTTGAACCGATTTTTGCAAAAACCCTAAGGCTAGGGGGTGGCCAACCCGCGGCTCGCGAGCCGCATGCGGCTCTTTGCCTGGTTTATGCGGCTCTTGCGTTGTTGTCGAAGTTTGGGGCCACGGTTAATTTTGGTTAGATTGTGGCGATCTGGTTCAAATTCGTTAAATGTAAATAAACCTATTATAATTTTGCTTTTGAACAAACTTACTATCGGTATGGCCACAAACCTTGCCTGGAAACTGTAACCTGGCAAATGGCCTGATTATGACGACAAATATCCAATTGTTAAACAATGAATGATTGCTCATTGTTGCGTACAATGCGAATGAGACACAACGCAGCAGCAATATTTACAACACCGTGTTCCAAAATATATAATGTTTTAATCTGTTGTTTTTCGGGTTATGACCAACGTTAAATTTTATGGGCAGTTTATTGTCTCCAGGTTTTGGGTCTGAATTGAGCGATTGTTGGTGTTACATGCATTAGTGACGTCGCATTGAACTTAGTTTCCGCACCTTGCATTTTTGAAACATCGACGCCTAAGCTTGGGACACATGCGCGTTAGATGAAAATTCCGCAAAGTTTCTCATCAGGGACGATCTTTTGAGCAAACAATTTCTATTAAGTTAGCCTTCAAAATGGCAGAGAAAAAATATTTTAGTACCAAACCATTTTAGTACCAGTTTCAAACTGGTTCTGACCGGTTTTAGCCTCCTACCGAACCTCCAAACCGGTTTAAACCGGAATCGAAAATCAACAATTTTGAACCGATTTTTGCAAAAACCCTAAGGCTATAGCCTTTCCGTTTTTTCGGTTTTCGGGGATCAAAAAATCGCAGAAAAATCCGGTTTTGGGTGGGTTTTTGTCGGAATATTTCAGTTTCAAACTGATTCTAGCCGGTTTTAGCCTCCTACCGAACCTCCAAACCGGTTTAAACCGGAATCGAAAACCCAAAATTTTGAACCGATTTTCGAAAAAAACCTAAGGCTGTAGCCTTTCCGTTTTTTCGGTTTTCGGGGATCAAAAAATCGAAGAAAAATCCGGTTTTGGGTGGGTTTTTGTCGGAATATTTCAGTTTCAAACTGGTTCTAGCCGGTTTTAGCCTCCCACCGAACCTCCAAACCGGTTTAAACCGGAATCGAAAACCCAAAATTTTCAACCGATTTTCGAAAAAAACCCTAAGGCTATAGCCTTTTCAGTTTTCGGGGCTAAAAAAATCGAAGAAAAATCCGGTTTTGGGTGGGTTTTTGTCGGAATATTTCAGTTTCAAACTAGTTCTAGCCGGTTTCAGCCTCCTACCGAACCTCCAAACCGGTTTAAACCGGAATCGAAAACCCGAAATTTTGAACCGATTTTTGAAAAAAAACCTAAGGCTATAGCCTTTCCGTTTTTTCGGTTTTCGGGGATCAAAAAATCGACGAAAAATCCGGTTTTGGGTGGGTTTTTGTCGGAATATTTCAGTTTCAAACTGGTTCTAGCCGGTTTTAGCCTCCTACCGAACCTCCAAACCGGTTTAAACCGGAATCGAAAACCCAAAATTTTGAACCGATTTTCGAAAAAACCCTAAGGCTATAGCCTTTCCGTTTTTTTGGTTTTCGGGGTTCAAAAAATCGCAGAAAAATCCGGTTTTGGGTGGGTTTTTGTCGGAATATTTCAGTTTCAAACTGGTTCTAGCCGGTTTTAGCCTCCTACCGAACCTCCAAACCGGTTTAAACCGGAATCGAAAACCCAAAATTTTCAACCGATTTTCGAAAAAACCCTAAGGCTATAGCCTTTCCGTTTTTTCGGTTTTCGGGGATCAAAAAATCGCAGAAAAATCCGGTTTTGGGTGGGTTTTTGCCGGAATATTTCAGTTTAAACTGGTTCTAGCCAGTTTTAGCCTCCTACCGAACCTCCAAACCGGTTTGAACAGGAATCGAAAATCAACAATTTTGAACCGATTTTCGAAAAAAAACCTAAGGCTATAGCCTTTTCAGTTTTCGGGGCTCAAAAAATCGACGAAAAATCCGGTTTTGGGTGGGTTTTTGCCGGAATATTTCAGTTTAAACTCGTTCTAGCCGGTTTTAGCCTCCTACCGAACCTCCAAACCGGTTTAAACCGGAATCGAAAATCAACAATTTTGAACCGATTTTTGCAAAAACCCTAAGGCTAGGGGGTGGCCAACCCGCGGCTCGCGAGCCGCATGCGGCTCTTTGCCTGGTTTATGCGGCTCTTGCGTTGTTGTCGAAGTTTGGGGCCACGGTTAATTTTGGTTAGATTGTGGCGATCTGGTTCAAATTCGTTAAATGTAAATAAACCTATTATAATTTTGCTTTTGAACAAACTTACTATCGGTATGGCCACAAACCTTGCCTGGAAACTGTAACCTGGCAAATGGCCTGATTATGACGACAAATATCCAATTGTTAAACAATGAATGATTGCTCATTGTTGCGTACAATGCGAATGAGACACAACGCAGCAGCAATATTTACAACACCGTGTTCCAAAATATATAATGTTTTAATCTGTTGTTTTTCGGGTTATGACCAACGTTAAATTTTATGGGCAGTTTATTGTCTCCAGGTTTTGGGTCTGAATTGAGCGATTGTTGGTGTTACATGCATTAGTGACGTCGCATTGAACTTAGTTTCCGCACCTTGCATTTTTGAAACATCGACGCCTAAGCTTGGGACACATGCGCGTTAGATGAAAATTCCGCAAAGTTTCTCATCAGGGACGATCTTTTGAGCAAACAATTTCTATTAAGTTAGCCTTCAAAATGGCAGAGAAAAAATATTTTAGTACCAAACCATTTTAGTACCAGTTTCAAACTGGTTCTGACCGGTTTTAGCCTCCTACCGAACCTCCAAACCGGTTTAAACCGGAATCGAAAATCAACAATTTTGAACCGATTTTTGCAAAAACCCTAAGGCTATAGCCTTTCCGTTTTTTCGGTTTTCGGGGCTCAAAAAATCGCCGAAAAATCCGGTTTTGGGTGGGTTTTTGTCGAAATATTTCAGTTTCAAACTGGTTCTAGCCGGTTTTAGCCTCCCACCGAACCTCCAAACCGGTTTAAACCGGAATCGAAAACCCAAAATTTTCAACCGATTTTCGAAAAAAAACCTAAGGCTATAGCCTTTTCAGTTTTCGGGGCTAAAAAAATCGAAGAAAAATCCGGTTTTGGGTGGGTTTTTGTCGGAATATTTCAGTTTCAAACTAGTTCTAGCCGGTTTCAGCCTCCTACCGAACCTCCAAACCGGTTTAAACCGGAATCGAAAACCCGAAATTTTGAACCGATTTTTGAAAAAAAACCTAAGGCTATAGCCTTTCCGTTTTTTCGGTTTTCGGGGATCAAAAAATCGCAGAAAAATCCGGTTTTGGGTGGGTTTTTGTCGGAATATTTCAGTTTCAAACTGGTTCTAGCCGGTTTTAGCCTCCTACCGAACCTCCAAACCGGTTTAAACCGGAATCGAAAACCCAAAATTTTCAACCGATTTTCGAAAAAACCCTAAGGCTATAGCCTTTCCGTTTTTTCGGTTTTCGGGGATCAAAAAATCGCAGAAAAATCCGGTTTTGGGTGGGTTTTTGTCGGAATATTTCAGTTTCAAACTGGTTCTAGCCGGTTTTAGCCTCCTACCGAACCTCCAAACCGGTTTAAACCGGAATCGAAAACCCGAAATTTTGAACCGATTTTCGAAAAAACCCTAAGGCTATAGCCTTTCCGTTTTTTCGGTTTTCGGGGATCAAAAAATTGCAGAAAAATCCGGTTTTGGGTGGGTTTTTGTCGGAATATTTCAGTTTCAAACTGGTTCTAGCCGGTTTTAGCCTCCTACCGAACCTCCAAACCGGTTTAAACCGGAATCGAAAACCCGAAATTTTGAACCGATTTTCGAAAAAACCCTAAGGCTATAGCCTTTCCGTTTTTTCGGTTTTCGGGGATCAAAAAATTGCAGAAAAATCCGGTTTTGGGTGGGTTTTTGTCGGAATATTTCAGTTTCAAACTGGTTCTAGCCGGTTTTAGCCTCCTACCGAACCTCCAAACCGGTTTAAACCGGAATCGAAAACCCGAAATTTTGAACCGATTTTCGAAAAAAAACCTAAGGCTATAGCCTTTCCGTTTTTTCGGTTTTCGGGGATCAAAAAATCGAAGAAAAATCCGGTTTTGGGTGGGTTTTTGCCGGAATATTTCAGTTTAAACTGGTTCTAGCCAGTTTTAGCCTCCTACCGAACCTCCAAACCGGTTTGAACAGGAATCGAAAATCAACAATTTTGAACCGATTTTCGAAAAAAAACCTAAGGCTATAGCCTTTTCAGTTTTCGGGGCTCAAAAAATCGACGAAAAATCCGGTTTTGGGTGGGTTTTTGCCGGAATATTTCAGTTTAAACTGGTTCTAGCCGGTTTTAGCCTCCTACCGAACCTCCAAACCGGTTTGAACCGGAATCGAAAATCAACAATTTTGAACCGATTTTTGCAAAAACCCTAAGGCTAGGGGGTGGCCAACCCGCGGCTCGCGAGCCGCATGCGGCTCTTTGCCTGGTTTATGCGGCTCTTGCGTTGTTGTCGAAGTTTGGGGCCACGGTTAATTTTGGTTAGATTGTGGCGATCTGGTTCAAATTCGTTAAATGTAAATAAACCTATTATAATTTTGCTTTTGAACAAACTTACTATCGGTATGGCCACAAACCTTGCCTGGAAACTGTAACCTGGCAAATGGCCTGATTATGACGACAAATATCCAATTGTTAAACAATGAATGATTGCTCATTGTTGCGTACAATGCGAATGAGACACAACGCAGCAGCAATATTTACAACACCGTGTTCCAAAATATATAATGTTTTAATCTGTTGTTTTTCGGGTTATGACCAACGTTAAATTTTATGGGCAGTTTATTGTCTCCAGGTTTTGGGTCTGAATTGAGCGATTGTTGGTGTTACATGCATTAGTGACGTCGCATTGAACTTAGTTTCCGCACCTTGCATTTTTGAAACATCGACGCCTAAGCTTGGGACACATGCGCGTTAGATGAAAATTCCGCAAAGTTTCTCATCAGGGACGATCTTTTGAGCAAACAATTTCTATTAAGTTAGCCTTCAAAATGGCAGAGAAAAAATATTTTAGTACCAAACCATTTTAGTACCAGTTTCAAACTGGTTCTGACCGGTTTTAGCCTCCTACCGAACCTCCAAACCGGTTTAAACCGGAATCGAAAATCAACAATTTTGAACCGATTTTTGCAAAAACCCTAAGGCTATAGCCTTTCCGTTTTTTCGGTTTTCGGGGATCAAAAAATCGCAGAAAAATCCGGTTTTGGGTGGGTTTTTGTCGGAATATTTCAGTTTCAAACTGATTCTAGCCGGTTTTAGCCTCCTACCGAACCTCCAAACCGGTTTAAACCGGAATCGAAAACCCAAAATTTTGAACCGATTTTCGAAAAAAACCTAAGGCTGTAGCCTTTCCGTTTTTTCGGTTTTCGGGGATCAAAAAATCGAAGAAAAATCCGGTTTTGGGTGGGTTTTTGTCGGAATATTTCAGTTTCAAACTGGTTCTAGCCGGTTTTAGCCTCCTACCGAACCTCCAAACCGGTTTAAACCGGAATCGAAAACCCAAAATTTTGAACCGATTTTCGAAAAAACCCTAAGGCTATAGCCTTTCCGTTTTTTCGGTTTTCGGGGATCAAAAAATCGAAGAAAAATCCGGTTTTGGGTGGGTTTTTGTCGGAATATTTCAGTTTCAAACTGGTTCTAGCCGGTTTTAGCCTCCCACCGAACCTCCAAACCGGTTTAAACCGGAATCGAAAACCCAAAATTTTGAACCGATTTTTTGAAAAAACCCTAAGGCTATAGCCTTTCGGTTTTCGGGGATCAAAAAATCGAAGAAAAATCCGGTTTTGGGTGGGTTTTTGTCGGAATATTTCAGTTTCAAACTGGTTCTAGCCGGTTTTAGCCTCCTACCGAACCGCCAAACCGGTTTAAACCGGAATCGAAAACCCAAAATTTTGAACCGATTTTCGAAAAAACCCTAAGGCTGTAGCCTTTCCGTTTTTTCGGTTTTCGGGGATCAAAAAATCGCAGAAAAATCCGGTTTTGGGTGGGTTTTTGCCGGAATATTTCAGTTTAAACTGGTTCTAGCCAGTTTTAGCCTCCTACCGAACCTCCAAACCGGTTTGAACAGGAATCGAAAATCAACAATTTTGAACCGATTTTCGAAAAAAAACCTAAGGCTATAGCCTTTTCAGTTTTCGGGGCTCAAAAAATCGACGAAAAATCCGGTTTTGGGTGGGTTTTTGCCGGAATATTTCAGTTTAAACTGGTTCTAGCCGGTTTTAGCCTCCTACCGAACCTCCAAACCGGTTTAAACCGGAATCGAAAATCAACAATTTTGAACCGATTTTTGCAAAAACCCTAAGGCTAGGGGGTGGCCAACCCGCGGCTCGCGAGCCGCATGCGGCTCTTTGCCTGGTTTATGCGGCTCTTGCGTTGTTGTCGAAGTTTGGGGCCACGGTTAATTTTGGTTAGATTGTGGCGATCTGGTTCAAATTCGTTAAATGTAAATAAACCTATTATAATTTTGCTTTTGAACAAACTTACTATCGGTATGGCCACAAACCTTGCCTGGAAACTGTAACCTGGCAAATGGCCTGATTATGACGACAAATATCCAATTGTTAAACAATGAATGATTGCTCATTGTTGCGTACAATGCGAATGAGACACAACGCAGCAGCAATATTTACAACACCGTGTTCCAAAATATATAATGTTTTAATCTGTTGTTTTTCGGGTTATGACCAACGTTAAATTTTATGGGCAGTTTATTGTCTCCAGGTTTTGGGTCTGAATTGAGCGATTGTTGGTTACATGCATTAGTGACGTCGCATTGAACTTAGTTTCCGCACCTTGCATTTTTGAAACATCGACGCCTAAGCTTGGGACACATGCGCGTTAGATGAAAATTCCGCAAAGTTTCTCATCAGGGACGATCTTTTGAGCAAACAATTTCTATTAAGTTAGCCTTCAAAATGGCAGAGAAAAAATATTTTAGTACCAAACCATTTTAGTACCAGTTTCAAACTGGTTCTGACCGGTTTTAGCCTCCTACCGAACCTCCAAACCGGTTTAAACCGGAATCGAAAATCAACAATTTTGAACCGATTTTTGCAAAAACCCTAAGGCTATAGCCTTTCCGTTTTTTCGGTTTTCGGGGATCAAAAAATCGCAGAAAAATCCGGTTTTGGGTGGGTTTTTGTCGGAATATTTCAGTTTCAAACTGATTCTAGCCGGTTTTAGCCTCCTACCGAACCTCCAAACCGGTTTAAACCGGAATCGAAAACCCAAAATTTTGAACCGATTTTCGAAAAAAACCTAAGGCTGTAGCCTTTCCGTTTTTTCGGTTTTCGGGGATCAAAAAATCGAAGAAAAATCCGGTTTTGGGTGGGTTTTTGTCGGAATATTTCAGTTTCAAACTGGTTCTAGCCGGTTTTAGCCTCCTACCGAACCTCCAAACCGGTTTAAACCGGAATCGAAAACCCAAAATTTTCAACCGATTTTCGAAAAAACCCTAAGGCTATAGCCTTTCCGTTTTTTCGGTTTTCGGGGATCAAAAAATCGAAGAAAAATCCGGTTTTGGGTGGGTTTTTGTCGGAATATTTCAGTTTCAAACTGGTTCTAGCCGGTTTTAGCCTCCCACCGAACCTCCAAACCGGTTTAAACCGGAATCGAAAACCCGAAATTTTGAACCGATTTTTGAAAAAACCCTAAGGCTATAGCCTTTCCGTTTTTTCGGTTTTCGGGGATCAAAAAATCGAAGAAAAATCCGGTTTTGGGTGGGTTTTTGTCGGAATATTTCAGTTTCAAACTGGTTCTAGCCGGTTTTAGCCTCCCACCGAACCTCCAAACCGGTTTAAACCGGAATCGAAAACCCAAAATTTTGAACCGATTTTTGCAAAAACCCTAAGGCTATAGCCTTTCCGTTTTTTCGGTTTTCGGGGATCAAAAAATCGCAGAAAAATCCGGTTTTGGGTGGGTTTTTGTCGGAATATTTCAGTTTCAAACTGATTCTAGCCGGTTTTAGCCTCCTACCGAACCTCCAAACCGGTTTAAACCGGAATCGAAAACCCGAAATTTTGAACCGATTTTCGAAAAAAACCTAAGGCTGTAGCCTTTCCGTTTTTTCGGTTTTCGGGGATCAAAAAATCGAAGAAAAATCCGGTTTTGGGTGGGTTTTTGTCGGAATATTTCAGTTTCAAACTGGTTCTAGCCGGTTTTAGCCTCCTACCGAACCTCCAAACCGGTTTAAACCGGAATCGAAAACCCAAAATTTTCAACCGATTTTCGAAAAAACCCTGAGGCTATGGCCTTTCCGTTTTTTCGGTTTTCGGGGATCAAAAAATCGAAGAAAAATCCGGTTTTGGGTGGGTTTTTGTCGGAATATTTCAGTTTCAAACTGGTTCTAGCCGGTTTTAGCCTCCCACCGAACCTCCAAACCGGTTTAAACCGGAATCGAAAACCCGAAATTTTGAACCGATTTTTGAAAAAACCCTAAGGCTATAGCCTTTCCGTTTTTTCGGTTTTCGGGGATCAAAAAATCGAAGAAAAATCCGGTTTTGGGTGGGTTTTTGTCGGAATATTTCAGTTTCAAACTGGTTCTAGCCGGTTTTAGCCTCCCACCGAACCTCCAAACCGGTTTAAACCGGAATCGAAAACCCAAAATTTTGAACCGATTTTCGAAAAAAACCTAAGGCTATGGCCTTTCGGTTTTCGGGGATCAAAAAATCGAAGAAAAATCCGGTTTTGGGTGGGTTTTTGTCGGAATATTTCAGTTTCAAACTGGTTCTAGCCGGTTTTAGCCTCCCACCGAACCTCCAAACCGGTTTAAACCGGAATCGAAAACCTGAAATTTTCAACCGATTTTCGAAAAAACCCTAAGGCTATAGCCTTTCCGTTTTTTCGGTTTTCGGGGATCAAAAAATCGAAGAAAAATCCGGTTTTGGGTGGGTTTTTGTCGGAATATTTTAGTTTCAAACTGGTTCTAGCCGGTTTTAGCCTCCCACCGAACCTCCAAACCGGTTTAAACCGGAATCGAAAACCCGAAATTTTGAACCGATTTTTGCAAAAACCCTAAGGCTATAGCCTTTCTGTTTTTTCGGTTTTCGGGGATCAAAAAATCGAAGAAAAATCCGGTTTTGGGTGGGTTTTTGTCGGAATATTTCAGTTTCAAACTGGTTCTAGCCGGTTTTAGCCTCCCACCGAACCTCCAAACCGGTTTAAACCGGAATCGAAAATCAACAATTTTGAACCGATTTTCGAAAAAAACCTAAGGCTACAGCCTTTCTGTTTTTTCGGTTTTCGGGGATCAAAAAATCGAAGAAAAATCCGGTTTTGGGTGGGTTTTTGTCGGAATATTTCAGTTTCAAACTGGTTCTAGCCGGTTTTAGCCTCCCACCGAACCTCCAAACCGGTTTAAACCGGAATCGAAAATCAACAATTTTGAACCGATTTTCGAAAAAAACCTAAGGCTACAGCCTTTCTGTTTTTTCGGTTTTCGGGGATCAAAAAATCGAAGAAAAATCCGGTTTTGGGTGGGTTTTTGTCGGAATATTTCAGTTTCAAACTGGTTCTTGCCGGTTTTAGCCTCCCACCGAACCTCCAAACCGGTTTAAACCGGAATCGAAAATCAACAATTTTGAACCGATTTTCGAAAAAAACCTAAGGCTACAGCCTTTCTGTTTTTTCGGTTTTCGGGGATCAAAAAATCGAAGAAAAATCCGGTTTTGGGTGGGTTTTTGTCGGAATATTTCAGTTTCAAACTGGTTCTAGCCGGTTTTAGCCTCCCACCGAACCTCCAAACCGGTTTAAACCGGAATCGAAAATCAACAATTTTGAACCGATTTTCGAAAAAAACCTAAGGCTACAGCCTTTCTGTTTTTTCGGTTTTCGGGGATCAAAAAATCGCAGAAAAATCCGGTTTTGGGTGGGTTTTTGTCGAAATATTTCAGTTTCAAACTGGTTCTAGCCGGTTTATCAAGAATTAGTTGAGCTGTAGTTCTGACCAACTTTTGCGTTTTTGCAGCGATGTTCAGTTCGTCAAGGATTTCCATTCCTTCTATTTGTCCTTCATCGCGTAATTCTTGGGTTTTCGGAGATTATAACGCGGATGGAAAAACTGATGTTATGTGCGGATCCGCTGATGGCGGGAAATTGTAAATAAACACCAACGGAAAATACTAATAGTTGCTAAATAATAATGGAAACACTAATATTTGCTAAATATCAATGGAAATACTGATTAATTGAAATACTTATAGTTACTAAATACTGATGGAGATAATGATATAGTTACTTAGTAGTAATGAAAATACTAACAGTTGATAAATAACTAATGAGAAATAGTTGGTAAATTCTGATGGAAATGCTGATAGAAAGTTGTGATTTATTGATTTGCCTTCAATTTAATTTAACCGATCGGGAACCACTGGGTTGAACACAAGGCGGTTGCACTATCCACTCGGCCATCTTATCTTCGTCTTAAACTCAGTCCAAGTTTACCTATCTCAAGTTTTGTTGTGCAGGAAAGTCAGCTTAAGCAGCCCCACTTCACAAGCCAGCGGAGCGAACTCAGAAGCTGACGTAAATGATTGTGCCAGCCTCAATAAAATAGCCGGTGATTTTGATGGGAATGGCTATGATGATTTACTTTGTCTTGATGAAACGAGAGGGTAAGGTGTCGGTCTGTACGTATATTTTGCCGTGTATTTCATGGTTAACAATCTTGGTAAATTGATTCTGAGAACCTTTCCCTGTTCTATTGCCATTGTTGTCACGATTTCCACCTTTCATCAGTTTAAAGGGTTGTAAACACAAATTAATTTCGCTAAAAAGCATCTTCGGTGTCTGTGGAGGACAATAAAAGGGATTATAATAAGAAAAAAAATACCCAACTTTGGTGTATTTCTCAGGGTGGTATTTTTATCCGCCGTTTTGGAACACACTATGAGATATTAACATGTGCATTCGTGTTTTGTTATTACATGCTGTAAACAGTGGTTATGATGAACATATGTATTGTCAGCACACTGAAATTATTTGTATTTAATACCTTTTTAAATATCCCGCTAAACAAAACTAATAATGTGATTAACCAACAGAAAAATATGGAATTACCCATTTATCATGGAAGATAATAATGAACTACCCCAGAAGCAAAAGGAGTTTTATAATCTGTTGTAATGAAAGTACTTTAGTAACTTTCCTCACTTAACAATTCAAATTTTTTTTATTCCTCCCTAATACTACTTATTAGATGCTAAACTGAACCATACAAGATCATTTATAAGTCTTTTATCAACTTCACAGGTTATATTCCCAGAGCTGAAGTGTATATTTACAAACCACATGTAAAAACTCAAGTTTTAAAATTCCTTCCTGGTTGGGAACCACTGATTTAAGGGCTTATACTGGTGCATAGCGATAAACTACCCAATAAATTTAATAAGTTGAAATTTAATAACAGTTTATTTTTGCAGAAAGTTCCAAGTAAAAATATCAGACAATGGCCTACTGCGAACCGGTTTCACTTACACTGGATCATTTTGTTCTTCAAGGGGAGATATGATGTTTGTGTTGGACTCGAACGGTGACAACCTCGACGACATTCTGTGTTTGCATGGAAACAGAGCTCAAACATTTGGAGTTCTTATTAATCAATACATTTTAATATGAAAACAAAAATGCTTTTCACTGGTTTATTTTATTTTTTGAAACACTGATTTAGCAGGAATTTGAACCAAAGTTGTCGTTCTGAAGAATGACTACTAAATAATTTGTTTCTTGCTTTGCTTTTTACATATTTTTTCATTTATCCACATTTTGTTTTTGACACATTTTAAGAGTGCAACATGTATCTAGGATTTGAATAAATTGTAACCACATAATATATCGTACTACAAAGTCTGTTTTGAATAAAATACTTTAAATGGGGTTTGACTAAAAGCCTGACTGCCTGACTGGGCTGACTTTGGCGGCAGTGTTTCACAATATGTTTTCGGACTGACTCTAACACTGACCCCAACCCTAACCGCACACCAATTCTCAATCACCCAAGTCAGGACTTCTGTGTTGCAGTCAGGCCTTTCCCAATCGTCGAAAATCGGAAATATATTTTGTGAAACACTGCCGCCTAAGTCAGGCCGGTCAGCCCAGTCAGGCTTTTAGTCGACCCCCTTTAAATGCAGCATAGAAAAAACTTTAAGAAAGATAATACCTTAAATCGTTTTATTCATAATCTTCAATAAAGTTTACCAACACAAAATAGTATCAATAGTAAAATGTTACGTAAAAAATCAACATAATACAAACACAATGTAAACAAATTACACAAAAAACAACACATTTTGCCAAATTATCAATCAAATTGCATTTTCACGCTAAATAAAAGGTGATTAATTGCTCAGCCGTTTTGTCAAACTTATGAATGCAATCGCCCAGTAACAAACAACCAACATGTGCATTTGAGTTGAGTTTATGAAATGAAAAAATCTGAATAACATGTTTTAATTCAGAAACTTAAAATTCATGAAAGTAATATGTTCACAGTAATTCATTTAGGCTTATAGTGGCAAAGTCTTAAACTAGTTTGGAGGAGTATGAGTTGAGAAATTTGGTTATTTTTCGCTTGGTGAAAGAAAACATAGCGACATTATTGCACTAAAAAATCACCAAGTCGAAAATAGCTGCACACCTTTAAATGTGGGGCCGACTGTGCTACACTGTATCGAGAAGCAATTAGCCGAAATCAGTACAAACTGTTTAAGTTTTTTCATCCCTTTACAATAAACTACAATCTTCTGTATATATATATAGTTCATAAATAAAGGCAATTCTTACAGATAAAACATATTACAAAGTGTTTGTTGATAACAATAAAAAAAACATTAAGAATCTTACCAACAATGGCATAAGATACATGACAGTAGTTCCCAACCTTTCAGTTGCAACAAACTAATTAAGTAAGTTTACTCAGATTGGGGATCCCTACACAAAGTGTACCAAGGGCTATGTTTCAAAAAGATGTGTAAATTTTTGCCTGAATTGACCCTTGAAAATATCCCTTAAACCTCTAGGTTGAAAACCACAGCTTTTTATAGAATGTATAACAAAATAGAATGGAATTGTGTTGACTGATTTTGACACAGAAATACTGATGCTGCATCACTAATGTCAATGACAAAAATATAGTTAAGATATAAATACTATTATAGGAAACGATGTTAAAAATCCTTGCATATATTAGTTTCATTTGCAAGTTGCTTCTCAAATATTTTTATCCGAACATTAACCCCATAAACTTCTAGGTTAGAAACTACTGCTTTTTAAAATGAATAACATTTAAGGATACTTCACTAAAATCAATTTCAAAATGTAGTTTAAGTTAATGGCTTTAGATAAAATACACTATTATAAGTCCATCATGAACAAACTACTGTTAAAAATCCTCAGGAACATGAAAAGCACATGTTGCTCACAAAACCATCGCTTTTTAATAAGTGCTGATGATTCTCTAAATCAGTGCCAGAATATAGTTTAAGGTAATGGACTTAGATATAAGAAATGTTCCTACTATTATAGAAAACCATCATGTACAAACGAATGTTAAAAATCCTAGAAAAAAAAGCATATGTTGCTACTAAAACATTTTTTATCCAAACATTGAATTGTGAAGTTGTTCGACCCGAAATTGTCGGTCTTTTTCCTTTTCTTTCTGTTTCTTATATTCCTCGTACGCAGGGTCATCGGTCAACAATTCATGTCGGCACATGGGGCAGTTGTTGGTCTTCTGTAACCACGGCAACAGACAGCCTTTGTGAAAACAATGCTCGCATGGCATGTCTATTATGACATCATCATAAGGAAGCAGGCACACAGGGCATTTTGTTTGTTCAAGGATTTCTTTTTCGGTGGGTTTTCTTCTGGGGAGTTTGTCGACAATTTGTTTCGACGCTGGGGGAGCCAACTTTTCTCCAAAGGGAAGATGGTCGTCAAATTCATCATTGCTAAGCAACCGTCTGATTAAATCCAATAAGTCTTCTTCCTGAGTGGCAGGGTTTGATTGTGTGGGAACACAATCATGTTCATCAAAGTATGATGTCATTTTATTTATTTTAATTTACTCCATGATTACTTTGAAACACTATGTATGTATCTGTCCATAAGATTTATGATAAAATAATGGCCAACATGCACATAAAAAGTGACATGCTTTATTACTTAAACGTTTCAGGTTTCAGCAAATGTCCCTGCCATCATCAGCGATATGAAGTGCCACATCAGTTACACCCATTATTCAATTCACTGATAATGGCATGAGCATTTGCTGAAACGTCTAAATAATAAAACATGTCGCCTTTTTAGGTCTATTTGGGTCTTTATATTCATCGTTAGTCCATAAGTGTACCTGGCCATCAAAAGCCAATGTATTTTTTATTCAGTTGGTTCTTATATTTGTTTTATGCTTAGTGTAAGAATTCAAAACCTTCACCTACAAAAATTATATTTATATTATGTTTCATTCTTTTTAACTTCAACTAAACCATCGTTTTTGCAAATACCTGTGTTGAACTGAACCTCAATTATTAAACAATCTTTATTTTAAAAACAACTACTGACATTTATTTAAAAATGATAGTACTGCAATTAAGTTGTAGTTAAATGTTATAGTGTGCCCAACGGTCAATAAAAAATCATTCTTTTTTCCTTCCAAAAGCTGATATCAACTAGTTCAGTAATTTAGTGTATAAATTCTGTCTTGTGGTGTGTTCTCTTCGAAACTTAGCTAAAATATTTTACATTTTCCTAACCACATATGACTGCTTTGACTGATGCAATATATTTCGATCTTTCGAGATTTTACAAAACATTGTGACAAAGCAAAAATGAAAATTGCACTTAGAAACGGGAAATGCCCTACCCGTTCCGCTTGGATAATTTTATTTATCCGCTATTATTTCTATTGAAATTTGCATTTAAGCATCATTTTTACACATTAGTTAAGTTTAATTTTAACAAACCTACACACTCAATTTATTTGTCAAAAATTTAACCCTGTATTGGTCATATTTAACATTTTATTTACGTAGCTATAACTACTGTTTGAAACAAATTGTTGCATTGAAACGACTTTTACAATTTTGACATTGTTTATATTTAACATTGATCCGGTTTAAAGTTAAAAAAGTGCGTTACAACATCGAGACCTTCTTACAAATATAGAACGACCACTTCTCTACAGAAACCAAATTAGGTGGGTAAGTTTTGTATTAAAACAGCCACACACAATAAACATGTAAAGGAATCTGTTTATATGAACAATATATTAATCAGTTTTTGAGTTTTTTTGTCTTTTTATTCCATTTTCTCTCTTCCTATTTTTCTTAAATCTCCACCTTCTTTGCGTCTTTCCTCTTTACAACCATGACAACAGTCAGAACGAGAATGATTAAAATTACCAGGCAGAGACTTGTAACGAGAGAAACCTCCATCAGTGTCTCAATGTTTTGGTTGACTTCTGCCAAACAAATATAAAAACAACTTTTTAAACTCCGATAAAACATTCCCAAAATGGCCGAGTGGTTAGTGCAACCGCCTTGTGTTCACAAGGTTCTGGGTTCTAATCAGTGGTTGAATAGAATTTTTTTGTCAGTCGGTTCTATCACAAAAGTCATATTTTTCAGCCGGTTCTATCACAAAAGTCATATTTTTCAGCCGGTTCTATCACAAAAGTCATATGTTTCAGCCGGTTCTGTTACAAAAAGTCCGTTGACAGTAACCAGTAATTGCTAACCGGTTCACTGATCTCATAAAATGTCGTGAGACGGTTCTATAGAACCGGTGCGAACCGGCTGAATCCCACCACTGGTTCTAATCCCAGTTAAGTAGGTCGTTTGTGTTTCGCTGAGCAATCAACTAAATTGAAGTCACCAACTGCCGGAGTTGAAAAAAATTCATTATGACTTGATTCAAGGGACTTGCAATAAAAAAGGCAGCTCGACGGTGGACTCATTGTGAGCATAATACATTCAGGCGTTGCCCTTAAAAATGAAACAAACGAACAAATGCAATAGCGGTGACTTTGCTGGCTGTTTTTTGATAAATCATTTCATGTTCTTCAAATGTATTTTTAAATGTATGGCTAAAATATAAGCAAGTCTTACCAACACAAGTCTTTCCATCTTTTATCAGGAAATATCCTTCAGGACAAATACAGCGAGCTGCACCTGTCGTGTCGATACCACACATGTGAGAGCATCCCAATTCCTCCTAGAAAGCAATTTATGGAGGTTAGACTCAACATATTCACACGTAAAGTAACAATTGAAGTTTTACCTTGTTGCAAACAAGTTGGTCATCACTACCAAGTTCAGGTGCAAGGACGAAAGGTCCGATAGATATTTTCTTTGTTGAGTCATCAGTTTCGTCAGTGATTGATCTTTTGACTGAATGAGCCACTGGTCCCATAGGTGCACAGTCCTTAACAAAGAAAGTTTTAATGTGCAATATATATAATAAGCCACTGCGTTACTGGTCGCATTTAACCTTACGATTCGAATGAGATGTTGTTAAAACATCACTTATTATGTGTTCACAAGTTAATAAAGTAGCAAGCCTGGATATACGCAGTTAACAACACATCAGATGGAAAACTTACTATTTTGCATTCGTTGTCGTCGGTTTTGTCGCAGACTTTCATTTGGCACGTAACCCATATCTTCTGTTCCGAGTGTTCAACATTAGACCAAGTAAATCCCAGGAACGAAAAGAGAAATTTGTGAGAGTCGGTCACGTTGTAGATGACATTCCCGTCCATATCAAGAGGATCAGGTACGGCACAACTGAAACAAAAAACAAGTTGAAGTGGAACTTTCCTCATCCTAAAACACAAGCGCTCACCCTTCGATGACAACAGGATAAACAGTTTCAGTATCGTTTTCATTGTCTTTTACCAAACAGTCTATTCCCTAAACAAGTAATGAGGCAGTGGTTATAATGAAACTGAGTGGGTATTAGAGTGTTTATTTGACATTATACCTGCAAAACCAAGTTGTTCTCGGCTGCTACAATAATCCTAACACCAATGTAAACAGGGGACCCAATTGTTATTGTTTGTTCAGTTTCAATTGTAGCAAAACTGTCCGATTGGTAACGAGCCATTTCCAATTTGATTGACGTCGCTGTTTTGCCCAAATCCATTTTAACTTCGCTGCAAAATTTAGTTTTGCTTGTTAATATTTGACCCACAGTGACAGACAGACCTGCTTGAGGCCTGCCAGACTCAAAAATTATTTAATGGCTTTTGTATATTATTTATATATAAACACTGGTATTCTGCAGACAATGCACACTGTTTCGACCTACAAGGTCTCATCAATGCAGCTAGTGACGAGAGATCGGCCGCATTGGCTAGTGTAGCCATCCAACAGCACTCATTTATTGGCTCTATGCTTTTACATTGATACTGTGACACTGAGCCGACTTCACTGTGGTTCCCAAGCAGTTGCTTGGCCATTGTGAGCCAGTTTCATTTGTGCTGTATGCCCAGTTGTGGCATCGCACAGACTAGGTGATGGGGTTGTACCCTGTGGCATCGCACAGTGATGGGGTTGTACCCCAGTTGTGGCATCGCACATACTAGGTGATGGGGTTGTACCCTGTGGCATCGCACATACTAGGTGATGGGGTTGTACCCTGTTGCTCCCAACAAACTGGAGTGCCGTTGAATGGCTACACTAGCTAATGCGGCCGTTCTCTTGTCACCAGCTGCACTGATGAGACCTTATAGTTAGAAACAATGTGCACTGTCTGCAGCTTATCATTTATTGGCTTGATGCTTTAACATTAACACTGGTAATAATGCCAAAGCGATTATGCCAGTGGTTCTCAAACCTTTTTAGCATGCTGCACATTAAAGAACTAAAATTTTCATGTCAGATTGACCTTAGTAACTTAAAGTGTGTTATATAATATAAGAACTAAACTGGATGTACATATTACGGACCTGATCATTGACACTAGAGGTTGATCCATTGTCGCTATTCCTGTACGGTTGTAGGCGCATTGAAACACCACAACTGACAGTTTAGCAGTGCGAGTTATTATGTGTGGTGACGAACCAGCAGCAACACCAAGCGAGACTTTGTAAGTTACCACAATTTCTGTGTCGCTCTCCTGGAATTGACAATTAATTAGAAAAAGAAAACTCTTTTAAGACCACTATGAGCAGAGTTGCCATTATTTCTAAGATTTGTATCTATTTTGCAGACAGGTCTTCGTAAAATTTATTGCCTATATTTCTAAGAAATGTCCCTGTTTTTGACCTGGGTCTTATTTTTAACAGTTACAAGTCAAATCCCTGCTACAAGTAAAACTAAACCTAGACCTAAGGTGTGGTGAGATGCACAAAGTATTTTCTATGAACAAGGAATTGCTGGAACAGATTGTTTCTGTCAAAAAATATGGCATATGATATGTCATGGCTCGTATAAATGCAAAGATTTGTCCCAAAAAGTTTGCTCCGCTTCGTATCCATGTCGATGGCAACCCAGATTATAATCAACAAATTTGGTTCTTACGTTGATGTTTGCAGCACATTGGCCAATTCCAGGCGGGAATTTCATCTTATATTCGTCAGTCTCGTTGCACTTCACTGCAAAGCAATTGTCAAGTGGTGTCGAATCGTCACCGATCATTTCAAGCTGTTCGCCGGCTCCGGGGAGCAAAGATCGAACGTAACTGCCAAGAAGCCTGCGTGAACATAGAAGATTTGATTCAAGTATTAACAAAGAAAGACCAGTAAAGATGCTGTTATTCGACCCAAGCATAAAAATCTCTTCGCAACTGTTTGCTAAAAAATAATTTTGAAACTAACCTTGCTGAAACTCCGGTCAATGAACAGTTGGTGGTGATCACTGAATCTGAAAACATAGCGTGAAAATGTAAATTACAGCTACAATGGGTTGACTGATCATCTTTTAAACGTTTATAAGATTAATGTTTTAAATCTACTGCCATGTAATCGTAAGGTTGGTGGTTCTAATCTCAGCATGGCCTCTAACATGACCCAGTGGTTAGTGCAGTGGTTCTCAACCTTTGCTGGACCGTGGCCCCCTTCATGTAACCCTGTAATACCTGTGTGTAATACCTACATCCGTGCTCAACATGGCCTTTAAGATGACCCAGTGATTAGTACAACCGCTTTGCGATCGTATGGTTGGTGGTTCTAATCCCAGCTCGGCCTCTAAGATGACCCAGTGGTTAGTGCCAGGTTTTTTTAAGGTTTTGGTTTGGGTGATCGCTAAGTAGTTTTAAGAGACCGCAAGTGTTTCATTTAAATACCAAAAAATAGCCATATTTAACTTTGGGAAACCGCTGCAGAAGTTTCACGGTCCCCCAAAACACCTTAAAAAAACACTGGCTAGTGTAACCGCCTTGTAATCGTAAGGTTGGTGGTTCTAATCCCAGCTCTACTTCCAAATCAAACACTTTCTAACTGCACAAACCTGTTTGCGGACAGTTAGCTTCGTCATCGTCAACATCAGAACAGTCATGAAATCCGTCGCATACATAATGTTCCGGAAGACAGTAACCAGATCTGCATTGATAAAAGCCAGGTCCGCATTCTCCTGTAATGTTTAAATGGAAAATAATTAGTTTAAAATAAAAGCACAACTAATTTAAGTGATTTCACAAGCTACTGAGTCCAACAGATATTGTAAACAGTGTTGGGAATGGGCCGAGCCGAGCCAGAACCCGAGTACTCGGTACCGAGCATCGCTATTTTTGATGCTCGGTGCTCGGCCGAGTAGTTGCACAAACTAAACCGAGCGTTAAATTTGCATATTCATGACCAGCTAAGATACGAAGTAATAATGTGAGATGCTCGGTGTTCGGCCAAACAGAACATCTGCGGTTTTGGCTCATTCCTAAACACTATGTTGCAAAATAAAAAAGAGTATGCAAGTATGGAGCACAGCTAACAACATCTTTGACACAAGTGCGGTTTGACTCTTACTGAAGCAATCCTCGGCCAAACTTGTATGACAAAAAGCTTGATGGCAAGCTTCGTACAAAGGAGTGCACTCATTTTGACAGCTGAAAAGATGCGGGGGGCAACCGTCAATATCTGTCAGTGAAAAATAATGTTGTCAACCACAGCGCTTGTTACATGCATGACTGTGCAAACTTAAAGCGGGTTTTCTAACGAGCTTCATGCAGTCAACCATAGCGCTTGTTACATGCACGACTTGCAAGCTTAAAGCGGGTTTCCTAACGAGCTTCGTGTAGTCAACCATAGCGCTTGTTACATGCACGACTTGCAAGCTTAAAGCGGGTTTTCTAACGAGCTTGCGCAGTCAACCACAGCGCTTGTTACATGCACGACTTTGCAAGCTTAAAGCGGGTTTTCTAACGAGCTTCGTGGAGTCAACCATAGCGCTTGTTACATGCACGACTTTGCAAGCTTAAAGCGGGTTTTCTAACGAGCTTCGTTTAGTCAACCATAGCGCTTGTTACATGCACGACTTTGCAAGCTTAAAGCGGGTTTTCTAACGAGCTTCGTGCAGTCAACCATAGCACTTGTTACATGCACGACTTTGCAAGCTTAAAGCGGGTTTTCTAACGAGCTTCGTGGAGTCAACCATAGCGCTTGTTACATGCACGACTTTGTAAGCTTGAGGCGGGTTTCATAACGAGTTTCGTGCAGACAACCATAGCACTTGTTACATGCACGACTTTGCAAGCTTAAAGCGGGTTTCCTAACTAGCTTCGTGCAGTCAGCCACAGCAACTTACCACTTTGGATTTCATCGCAGTCAGCTTCATCATCAAAATTTTTACAGTCAACACCTCCATCGCATCGATAATGTTGTGGAATGCAGGCTCCAGAATCGCACATAAATTCATCGGGGCCGCAGTTACCTGTGTCGTAATTATCAAATGTCGTTCAAGGGTTACCATAACAGTGTTTACTAAAATATTTTTCGCCAAATAGTTAGTTTGATAAGCCTCATAATCAAATGTCGAACACGTCCAGCAGTTACCATAACAGTGTTTACTAAAATATTTTAACAGAAACGTCGATTTGGTAAGCGTAACAATCAAACGTCGAACACGTCCAGCAGTTACCACAAAAGTGTTCACTAAAAATTTTTTTACCAAATAGTTAGTTTGATAAGCGTTATAATTAAATGTCAAACATGTCCAGCAGTTACCATAACAATGTTTACTAAAATATTTTTACGGAATCGTTAATTTGGTAAGCGCAGCTTAGTTATTGCGAATTATTCCAAAGTATAGTGAACATTCTATTTCAAATTAAACTATTGTTCATTTTGTACACACAATTTTCAAACAGACTTTTTAATTAACCGGTTATTTTAAACCGTACGTTACACAAAGATATACTCGCGTATGCCACCTAGCGGATGACAATAGAGATCTTACCATCGCATGTTGGTTGTTCGTCACCAGCTGGGCAGGGCGAATCGCACATTGTAAGCATCGGTTCGCACGACATAGAGGGAAAGCACTGGAAAGCATGGTATCTGCATTTTTCCGAATCTGTATGAAAGAGTGGACCAAATTAATAATTTGGACCGGATTCCACATCAGTGGTTCTCTAAAAAAAATTCGAAGCAACCAGGTGGACCAAAAGATAACAAAAAGTTGGTTTGTATGACTGAATACATAAAATTTATTGCAGTATTGTCACCACAAATATTTTGGTTATTTTAAAGTGTCTAAGTGCACCCTGGGGCAAAAAAAAATTTGAGAAACACTGGTTTAAACTAACAGCATAACAGTTTAAAAAGTTATTTTTTTACTAAACTACTTTAGATAACAAAACGTACAACATGGTGAAAATTTGCTGCCACAACAGAACGTGGAATGTTAGTATAAAAAGTATTCCGTTTAATTTGTTCCTCTAACCCAAAAAATCCAAATGGTTTTGCAAATATTGTTTCCAAATTGCACATCTACACTGCAGTTATTATCTACACAAAATGTGCATTATTACCTCATAACAGTTAAGATAAACATAATTTCATAATTGGGATCAGCCCTGAAGCGTCGATGCAATCACAGTATATAAATCACAGTACACCAGGCCCATTGAAGGCGCCATAGCGAATCGGTCATATCGTATAAAACTTAATGGGCACTTTTATTCAGTACGATATATTTAAGACTGCGGCTCCTGCAGTCCACTATAATATTGTCATTCTACGATTGTATACAAAGCATTATCGAGCCTCATGTGGTCTGTGTGACGACTGTAGACTAGATTAACTTGTAAATTACTGCAAGTTTATAAATCTCTTCTGGCAAATGTAGCCTTTTGAAATTTACCCGACCTGTATAGGAGGTCGAAACGTCGGAATAAAAATACATTTGCCAGAATATCTCTATGGGTTATGCCAGGCAGCAAACGGTTTATAAATAACATAAAAATGTTGCTTCCGGGCATAATATCATAATTATTGAGCTCTTCTGGCAAAACTCGCGTCTAATTTTCTTTCCTTTGTTTATCGTGCACTGTTCTAGTCGCATTCAGTGTTATTTACCCTGATGAAGGCGACCTGTATAGGACGTCGAAACGTCGGAATAAAATCACATTTGCCAGAAGAGCTCTTTAAATTTGATAATATGCTTATATATTGCAAATTACTTGTACAGTGTTGTTCATCGTCCTCGTCATCACAATCTTGTCGTCGGTTGCATTCCATGTGGGCAGGAATACAAGCTCCAGATTCACATTGAAATTCCTCAGCGGTGCAGTTTTCTGCAACTGTTTGTAGATACGTGTATTATTCTAACTGTTATAAACTACTAAAAAAGCTCAACTCCTGGGCACCATATGAAGAAGCACATAGGAAATACGGCTTAAACCACAGTTACAAGTCGGGCCGGGTTTGGGGTTAGTTTTTTTTTCAAAAAACAGGCTTGATTCAGGCCTGCAGGCCCATGACTTTAAACTAGCTAAGTAGCCAGTTTCTGGACCTGACCTAATGTCAAACAGCCCCAAACCGCTTTGTTTAAGACCAATTGTCTATTGTGTTTGTTGTCTTGTCTTTCCTGAGGTTTTATACGCATGTTAATCAAACTTTCGGGCCTAAACGGGCTTCTCAAAAACGAATCGGGTTTCGGGACCTTCTACAACTTTGATTGTAAGTTATTCAATTATATGATAGTCCATAACATCAGAACACAAGGTTTCAACTTACTGTCGCAATTTTGCTCGTCATTGTCACATTGAGGAGTTCCGTCGCATATTGTGAAGTAAGCAAGACAAGTTTCGTCTCCACATTGAAATTTACTGAACGGGCAAACTCTGTCGATCACTGTCAACAAAAATAGTTTCAGGGGGATCTACTAATATAAAATCTCACACCAGGCAAGGTTTACAGGAAATACAAATGTTATTTTACGGGCAGACTCTGTCAATAAAAAATAGTCTAAGGAGCAACCGTCCTGCAATCGTAAGGTTGGTGGTTCTCATCCCATTTCGGCCTCTAAGATGACCCAGTGGTTAGTGCAACCGCCTTGCAATCGTAAGGTTGGTGGTTCTAATCCAAGCTCGGCCCCTAAGATGACCCAGTGGTTAGTGCAACCGCCTTGCGATCGTAAGGTTGGTGGTTCTAATCCCAGCCCGACCCCTAAGATGACCCAGTGGTTAGGGCAACCGCGTTACAATCGTAAGGTTGGTGGTTCTAATCCCAGCCCGACCTCTAAGATGACCCAGTGGTTAGTGCAACCGCCTTGCAATCGTAAGGTTGGTGGTTCTAATCCAAGCTCGGCCCCTAAGATGACCCAGTGGTTAGTGCAACCGCCTTGCAATCGTAAGGTTGGTGGTTCTAATCCAAGCTCGGCCCCTAAGATGACCCAGTGGTTAGTGCAACCGCCTTGCAATCGTAAGGTTGGTGGTTCTAATCCAAGCTCGGCCCCTAAGATGACCCAGTGGTTAGTGCAACAGCCTTGCAATCGTCAGGTTGGTGGTTCTAATCCCAGCACGGCCTTTAAGATGACCCAGTGGTTAGTGCAACAGCCTTGCAATCGTCAGGTTGGTGGTTCTACCAAGGTGTTGTTGGGCCGTCCCACTCAGCCATTGGTTAAGTCAGTGTTTCTTAACCTTTTTAGCGCTCGTAGCCTTTTAGCTTTCATAAAATTTTCTCGTACCCTCTGTCTAAAACAGCCGACGAAAGTTAATAAAATCGTAATAATTGGAATTAACATAATTTTAATAACAGCTATTTATAAATTGCGTGTTGGATGCATGCATTAAAACAGTATTGTAAGTAGTACAAAACCAACCTGTTTTAGCCACATAACAAAGTAACTTGTTACGCATTCTTCATAAATATGCCTGAATAGCTTATAATTTCACACTGCATGTGTTACCCCCTGCTTTGGTGCTTCGTACCCCCAAGGGGCACACGTACCCCTGGTTAAGAACCCCTGGGTTTAAAATGTAAATACTTTAACAGTTTTGAAACAAACCTTGAACAGGAGTAGTACAATTGCCTTCGTCATCGTCAAAGTGCCAGCAGTCATGAATCCCGTCGCAAACATATTCTTGTGGAAGGCAATAACCAGATTTACATTTATAGAAGCCAGGGTCACATTCTCCTGTGATAAAAGGTACAATGAAATAACTGTAACAGCTATTGCCTGGTGTATAGACCAAGATGTGATTTCACTAGATTGAATACAGCATTAATTTGATGATAAATAAACTAATTGTTTATTTTAAACTTTAAAATGTTACTGCAAAAATTTATTCGTTGCTGAGACTACACGATGCAAAACATGATTCCTTTGACATTATAAAGTAGGATTGAACAGATTTTTTAACTACTGTAAACCACTATTAAATCGGATTCGGTTAATCCGGATCTTCGCCTAATCCGGACAAAACTTAAATTGCAAATGATTTGTAATGTGGTAAGGCTTTAACTAATCGATATCGGGTAATCCGGATCTTTGCCTAATTCGGACAAAACTTGAGGTACAAATGATTTGTAATGTGGTAAGGCTTTAACAAATTGACATTGGTCAATTAGAATAGCCAATATTTGCTGTATTAGCAATAAACAAATGATTTAAGAAAAATACAATCAACACGTTTAAATTCCTAGACTTATTTCATTACAATCTAACATAGTTCGTTACCAAGGCATTCACTTGCGAAGTCATTATAGCAAAATGAGTTGCTGCAAGCATGCTGGATCGGAAAACACTCCCCACTGCAATTGAACTGGTGAGGAGGACAGTTGTCAAAACCTGAGAAGAATGTTCTTTCACAAAATTGACAATAGCGCTTGTTACATGCACGATTTTGTAAGCTTAAAGCGGGTTTCCTAACGAACTTCGTGCAGTCAACCATAGCACTTGTTACATACACGATATTGCAAGCTTAAAGCGGGTTTCCTAACAAGCTTCGTGCAGTGAACCATAGCGCTTGTTACATGCACGACTTTGCAAACTTAAAGCGGGTTTCCTAACGAGCTTCGTGCAGTCAACCATAGCGCTTGTTACATGCACGACTTTGCAAGCTTAAAGCGGGTTTCCTAACGAGCTTCGTGCAGTCAACCATAGCGCTTGTTACATGCACGACTTTGCAAACTTAAAGCGGGTTTCCTAACGAGCTTCGTGCAGTCAACCATAGCGCTTGTTACATGCACGACTTTGCAAGCTTAAAGCGGGTTTCCTAACAAGCTTCGTGCTGTCAACCATAGCGCTTGTTGGATTCAGCAGTTCACCTCTTTTAATTTCACTCGGAGTGCAACTCTCATCTTCGCCTCGCGAACAATCTGCATCCAAATCACACTGGAATATTCGAGGAATGCACGCTCCATCTCCATCGCACTCAAACTCATCTGCTCCACACGAACCTGAATCATGCAAACCACTTGTACTTGTTAACTATATTACTTAAAAGTTATTGTGACTTTTTATGGAATGGAAATGGAAATGGAATTCCCGAGTAGATTTGTAACCAAATGTAATTAATAATACCCACAACAGTGTTTACGTAATTACCACAACAGTGTTTACCCACAAGTTTTGAGATAAAGCAAATCAAGTCTAAATCTAATCATTCAAGTAACAAGGATTCGCGCCTTTATTAAACCTTGCTACCCCCGAAAGTCTAACTTTTAGCAAATCGAGCATTATAAAAACCAGAAAAGCGGGCTGGATTCGGGCCTGACCTTAAACTCTGTGTCATTATTTTTTAAATGAATTTACCTAACTAAGTAGCCAGTCGCTGGACCTGACCTAATGTCAAACACCTCTAAAACGCCATGTTTAGGACCAAATGTATATTATATTTGTTGTCTTGGTCTTTCCTGAGGCTTGAATGTATAAACATGTCAATCAAAATTTTGGGCTTAAACGGGCTTCGCAAAAACGATTCAGGTTCAGGCTGAGTTTCAGGCTTGTACTTTTGGGTTCTGGCTCTAATTTCAGGCCCATTTACAACTCAGGTGCCCAGTCTTGTTCGTTAAAAACATGTCGTTTTTTTCAGGAGTTTCGAACCCAGGACACTCCCAGGGATGAATCCCAGGACCCTTCGACCCTTAAAATATGTTTTCATGCTGGTGGACGATACGCTTGTTCGGTATTTTCTAACATAAGCCTTACCATCACAAAGAGGTTGTGTGTCCTCCGCCCTGCAGCCAAAAGAACACTTACTCCGGTTAGGAATGCAGACCATTGACGGAAAACACTGATATTCGTGATATCGGCAACCAAGAGTATCTGCAAGTAATCAAACTTTGTTGTTATCTTCATATAATTCGCAGTCATGTCTGCCAGAGAACTTTTGTATATAGATTATGCAGATGGGGGTTCACCTTTCTTTCTTAATTGCTTTATACACTGATGATGACAACAGTGATTGTTGAAACGTCTGCATGATATGTTGTGCATACACAGGTTCCCTGGGAGCTATGTTTTTAATTAAATTGGTTTTCAAATCCGTGTATAGTGTTCCAAAGTATAAAACTGGTGCTTTTTTATACTGTGTTGATAACAGTGATTGTAGAAACACTATACAGGGACTTATGTATATAGAATACATCGTTCAGACGTTTTAACGATCACTGTTGTCATCATCAGTGCAGGTTGTTCAAACGTCTTATGTATTCTATATACACAAGTTTTCTTTGGTGCTATGTTTTGGGGGTAAATTACTCTTCAAGTCCGTGTATCGTGTTCCCCAATTACACCTGTTATCCAAATGTGATCGCGTTTTGATAAAACTTAATACAAGTGGTTTACTTCACATAAAAACAGTAAACATCGGTTAAATCGGATTCGGTTAATCCGGATCTTCGCCTAATTCAGACAAAACTTGAGGTACAAATGATTTGTAATGTGGTAAGGCTTTAACTAATCGACATCGGTTAATCCGGATCTTTGCCGAACAATTTTTTGGGCGAAACGGGTTCAGATTAACCTTGGTTTACTGTATTTGAGAATAGGCAACCGGTTTGAATCATGAAACAATGTTCGATTGGTTTCGTCTTGAAATCGTTATTTACATGTTAATTTGTGTGGGGACCCATGAGTTTCTGCTCGTAAAAAGGCTATAATAACGTTGGATGTACAGCCCAATATAGGGAATGAATGCATGTTTCAAAAATGGTAATACTTCGCTTAGTCCATAGAAGGCGTCATACCGAATCAAGCCTGTTCTTAAGCAATTCGGTATAACGCCTTCAATGGGTCTGGTGTGCTATAATTTATCAAAGAATATGCCGTGATTGCTGGTCTGTTCAAAACTAATCCCAGTATGAAAGTATTTATCTTAGTTATTTCAAAGTAGGCCAACGGGTATGTTGATTAGCAATAAGTTCAACCGTTCCTATTTACTTATGCAGTCAGTCTCATCATCTCCGTCAATACAGTCCCACTCTCTGTCGCATATTTTATCAAGGGAAATACAAGCTCCAGACTGGCATTGGAACTCGTCAGGTGCACAGTTTCCTACAAGAAAGGAATTAAAATGAATTATTCAGTCTTTGTAAAATACGACACCATGTTCATTTAGTCCGGTGGCTCTCAAACATTTTTATTGCGACGCCCCTGGAAAAGTTTTCTGGACTTGCGACGCACCAGCAAATAAAAGTTAATGAGGAAACTTATTATTAAAGTTGTGTTTATTGATACAACAACAAAAAGCCACGAAACGAAATTATTCTGCGACGCCCTTGGAAAACCGAAACGCCGCACCAGGGCATCGCGACGCACAGTTTGAGAACTATACTCAATTAGCCTAACGCCACTGGTCGTTAAATTTCAAATTTCTAAAAGTTGCAGTTTAGTATTTTGCTTTGTTATCCTATTTCACGGGGTTCGAACCCAGAATCTCCCAGGACGAACTCCGATCAAGGTTGTGTATGTCCTTATATAGGTTAGGCACACGAGACCTTCCGAAAAAGTTCCTGCCCGTGGTACTATGTCAGTAGTTCTCAATGGGGGTCTATGGACCACTACTGGTCCATGATGACTTTTTGGGTAGTCCAGAGGGCGTCAACTTTTTAATGCCAGTGCGGCCTTCAAGATGATCCAGTGGTTATTGCAACCGCCTTGCAATCGTAAGGTTGGTGGTTCTAATCCCAGGTCGGCCTCTAAGATGGCCCAGTGGTTAGTGGAACCGCCTTGCAATCGTAATGTTTTTTTACTGGGCCGTTGGTCCATGGCCCGAAACGATATGAGAACCACTGTACTATGTTATCGCAACATTGGTAAATTTCAAAAAAACTGACCCAAACCCAACTATCGGGTTTGTTTTTACTAACCGTCACAATTGCTTTCATCCTCATCATTCAGACACGTAGATTCGCCATCGCACAGTTCACGGTAACTAACACACAGTTCGCCACATTGGAATTGATGAAAGGGACAGATCCTCACTAAATGGCAATAAATATAGTTTAGATTGCGTTTCAACTAAAAACTGTTCTGAAATTACAATTTAAACAATTTTGTTTGTTAAGAGCGCGCTGCAATCGTAAGGCTGGTGGTTCTAATCTCAGCTCGGCCTTTAAGATGACCCAGTGGTTAGTGCAACAGTTTTACAGTCGTAAGGTCGGTGGTTCTAATCCCAGCTCGGCCTCTAACATGACCCAGTGGTTAGTGCAACTGCTTTGCAATCGTAAGGTTGGTGGTTCTAGTTCCAGCTGAAGTTGCTAATGAGCGATCGGAACTGCATTAAATACATTTGGGTTGAAACTTACCACAATTAGCTTCGTCATCGTCAAAGTCAAAACAGTCATGAAATCCGTCGCAAACATATTTTTCCGGGAGACAGTAACCGGATCTGCATTTATAAAAACCAGGTCCGCATTCTCCTGCGATGTAATATTAGTTTGAATGTATTAAGTTCGAAAATGCAAAATGCTGTTGCATTGGTTGGTAAATACCGCAAAAACACGCTAGCATGACCTAGTGGTAAGTATAACAACCTTGCAATCGTAAGGTTGATGGTTCTAATCCCAGCTCCGCCTCTATATTAGGTTAGACCAGCGGTTCCCAAACTGGGGTCCGCGGTCCTTTAGGGGTCCGTGAGGCAATTTAAGGGGGACCGCGAAGCGGTTGAAGTAATTCTATGATCTTATTTGGCGTCAGTTTGTGCCACTAAATAAGTTTAAATCAAAGTAGAATTGAGAATGGACCGTCTCCATTGATAAACAATGGCCTTTATTGAAAGACAACTATCAAAAATGCAATTGTTCGCGCACAATCGTAATGTTTTTTTTCCTGTTTGTGATGTCACGTGCTGTCTTTGGACAACTAGCTAAAATCCTGCAATCAACTTTCGTTTTTATGAAATACACATTTAGGCTTAAGGGCCGCGAGCCCTCGAAATGATGGCAAAGGGACCGTTTTGAAAAAAATATCAAAAAGTTTGGGTTAGACAATGCAAAATGCATACTAATTGAACACTATCTACAGTTTGTAACAGAATAAGTCCTACAACGTAGAACGGCTGTGCAACAAACCACACTCTACTTACAATACACAGTTCTAAATACTCTAAAAAGAAAGACACAAGCCACTATTTTAATGTAAAACGTAACAACGTTTTCACAGTTTCTATTGTCATCGTCAGGTTCGGAGTCTCAAAAACAGACTAGTCACATTTTTTCCGACCAAATACCACATTTTCTTTCATAATTCACCGGAGTATCGAGGTTACAACATTCTCTCACCGAGGCATTCAGCAGTAAAGTTGGAATAACATGATTCAACAGTGCAAGCAGTTGAAAAAATATTGCATGTTCCTGAGCAGCTGTACTGGTGGAGAGGACAGTTGTCCACATCTGCAACAAGATAGGCGTTTTCAACCACAGCGCTTGTTACACGCACGACTTTTCAAGCTTAAAGTCGGTTTCCTAACGAGCTTCGTGAAGTCAACCACAGCGCTTGTTACACGCACGACTTTGCAAGCTTTAAGCGGGTTTCCTGACGAGCTTCGTGCAATCAACCATAGCAACTTACCAGTTTGGATTTCATCGCAGTCTACTTCATCTTCGCCATTAAAACAATCCCAACCGCCGTCACAGCGGTGATATGCAGGAACACAGGCACCAGATTGGCATGCAAACTCATCGGGGCCACAATTACCTAAAATCAAAACCTTGTTTCTAATGGTTGATGTGGTAATGTCTAATTTATCGATTAATTCAGCGGTTCCGAAACTGTGGTAGACGTACCACTAGTGGTACGTCAGTCCTTATCAGGTGGTACGCAAGTAGCTTTCTTTGATACTTAATTCAAGCCACACCGAGAATTGCTGCTCAACTGACCCAACTGATCAGTCTTGTGTTTTTATGCAGAACCAATGTCTTGGGCGTTTTTTTCAGTTACGGACAAGTTAAAATGCAGTGCTGTGGAAAATGTACAACAAAATGTTCTTAATATATAAGCTGTTGCTGCCAGATTTAATATCAACTTTATAGAGCTCGTCCTATATAGGTTTAATTTGTTTATCGAGCACTGTACTACAGAAATTTAGTGTTATTTACACTAAAGGCACACTTGTATAGGACGTCGAAACGTCGATATAAAGTAGCAATTGCTGGAAAAGCTTTATTAATTTGAAAAAGTTTCTAATTTTGCCTCGCATTACCTGTTTGTTGACTTGCAGTAGCCTATGGCCGGGCCGTTTGATAAACTTGTGACGAAGCGTTCGGTTTTGGGCATTAAATATTTTATGTTCAACAACACATTGCATATGTCTCTTTAGTCTGTTATATGACAAAATGTAGAAGCCACGTGGCAATCAAAGGTGACAGGCAGTGTGTTTTTTGCAGCATCTACATGTTGACCTGCACCAACCCCTGCGATATCTACAAGTTGACCTTCAGTAACCCCTGTAACATCTACATGTCGACCTGTTGCAACCTCTGCAACATCTACATGTTGACCTGCTGTAACTCCTGTGACATCTACAAGTTGACCTGCAGTCACTCCTGTGACATCTACAAGTTGACCTGCAGTAACCTGTGCAAACATCTACAAGTTTACCTGCAGTCACTCCTGTGACATCTACAAGTTGACCTGCTGTAACTCCTGTGACATCTAGAAGTTTACCTGTAGTAACCTTCTGGTCACGTGGTAACCTAGCTAGAAACGATAGTTCATCGTAGGTTCTGGAGACACCTAGTCCATTTTTTGACCTTTATGTTCATTGCCATTATTTTTTGTTAACATAAACGCAACCTTAACAATTTTATAGTTTGACAAAACCATAAGGCATAAAACCATGCTCTAAAACTACAAATCTCTAAACACAGATGATCTCTAATAACTGGGACTGCTTGGAGAACACGTTTGTACGTGCAGGAGATATCCCTCTCTGCATAAAATCGCCCCCATTGTAAACCAGTGAATCAATCCCAGAAGGTTTGTAACCAAGTATTTAGGGCTGTCTGGGTAACCTCTAGATCAGTGGTTCTTAACCTTTTTTCCTTGCTGCACCCCTTTCGAATCACCAACCAATTTTCGCACCCCCTTCTGTAACTGCTTAAATAGAATAGACCTAACCAATCTTAATGATTCAGCATCCCCGCACCCCCTAGGAACAGTTCTCGCACCCCTTGGGGGTAATACCTGGTTAAGAACCCCTGCTCTAGATTGAGTCGGGTTTAACTTTAAATAGCAAACAAAAACACCCAATGAACAACTGTTAGAATTCCAGTACATTTGAGGGTTGTATGGGATGAAAAAAGGCGGATCCAATGAAAGTTTACAAAACGTAGGGAACAAAATAATACGGACGACAACAATACCTGTCCTGTGTGTTAAAGGGCAGCCTATAACTGCCATAGCAGTGTTTACTGAATATTTTTTACAGTGCATAAAACTGAATACCAACTGAAAAATGTTTGTGCCATTGAACATTTTGGAAACATGTTTGTGGCATCCCACTGTGTACTGTGTCGCTAGGGGCGCACTAGTCAGCTTAATGCCTACTTAACAGTTTAACAGAACAGTGTTTACTGAATAATTTTTGGAAACATGTTTGTGGCACCCCACTGTGTAAAATACGTACCGTCGCAGATAGGCTGTTCGTCCCAGGAGTAGCACTGGTCCGGCTCGCACATCAAATGGTTTTGGATGCAAATCATGGAAGGCTTGCATTGTGTCCAGTGGTAACGACAACCTTCAGAATCTGAATGGAAAACAAATTGATCAGAATCATGAAATTAAATGCACAGAATACAACTAGAGATGTACCGAATCGGCGTGTATTTTTGGGTTCGACCTAAACCGAATATTTAGCTGTTTTGCCCAATACATTTGGCCGAATCATTTATGACATCACGCAAAGTTGTATGCTATGCGTTTGACATAAAAACATAAGTCTAACTACCAGGCAATTAGTGCAGAATGGTTGTATTTTGTCCTCATTTTAATTCTGTTGGGATTTAACATTGCCTCAAGCAAGATTGCCAACCTGCCAATGAATTACTGTGTTTTAGAAAATACTGAACAGGCGTTTCGTCCACCAGGTTGCATATTTAATAACTTATTTCGTTGAACTGGTGTAATGCTAAACAAAATACTGGTTGTGTTCTTGAAAACAACAACTAGTATTTTGTTTAGCATTACACCAGTTGAACGAAATAAGTTATTAAAAAATTGCTGTGTTTTGTCTAAAGTGGGAAATACCTTATTGTTTTGAAAAAATATAATAATTGACGGGATATTAGTTATGGTGTAGTTTAAAGAATTTCATGGTACCTAACTAAGCAGAAAAAAGCACGTTTTACCAACTCTCCAAGCTGATTTGGGCTTCGTTACCAAAATAAGGTTCTGGGCGGGTTTTCGCGCTTGTACTTTCGGATTCATACCCGCTTCTGGACAACATATCAACACAGAGGTTGTTTAGAGGGCCAGGGCGCCGGTTGTGATTTTGCAACAAGAAATGCTTTGCGCTCTATAACGTTTCAACGTTGCGCAGCTATTTCCGGCTTTGTGATTGGTTTAGTGCAATTGATTCGCTATGTTGTCTTTCACCAAGCGAAATAAACTCAATCAACATGGTAAACTTTATCTACAAACTGGCAAATAATCACCTTTCCAAGGTGTAACAAGACTTGAACCAAAACATTTTTAATGGATAAAAATAACGGCCTAAATACAATTTTAAACGTGACTCAAGTGTATATGAACTAGTGTAACTGATGTGGCCTTCACACCACTGATGATGGCATGAGCATTTGCCGAAACGTTTGAAATACAAAGAATGCCGCTTTTTACGTCTATTTGGGCCGTTAATTCCATCATTAAACTTACAAACAGATCTGCAACATAGGGGCCGAGTTTTACAAAATGCAAGGTGGTGAAATTAAACCTAACTTTTGCGACATCACTCAAGTAATAAACGACAAGAAGTGCTATCACTGAGATATGCATTTATAACAACACATTCGCAATGTTAGCAATAATGCTCATTGATTTGCTGTCAAAAAATGTGTTTTGTGTCAACAAGGCCCCAGCCCAAGCAGGTTGCCACTTTTGTTGCCGTATAGCAAAGTTTTTTCATATTTTCTTTTTTAAGGTTTTACAGATTTGTGTAGAAAACTATACGAAGTAACAAAAATATCCACGGTCGCCGCCACCGCCTACTCGGCGCCCATAGATCTGTACACAGTGTTCCTAAGCTTTTCCCTTAAATATGATTACAATATCAAAGCCAGAAAGTCGGGAGTTTAGCTTTTACGTACTCCTAGTTTACCAAAGCAAAGAAAAGCGGAGCGCAGAACACAAAACATATTTTAGATCAAATCACAGTACGTCAGGCCTATTAAGGGCGTCATATTGAATCAGCGGGTCACCCAAAAAAATCTAGCTTGCGGTGGGATTCGAACCCACGGCAATTCTTTTTGGGTTTCGTAAAGGCTGATTTGGGATGACGCCTTGAAAGAGCCTGAGCTGCTATGATTTGATCGAAAACAAAATATAGCCCTGGAAAGATTCTTGTCGTGGGTTTAAACACCTTGTCGTATGAAAATGCTTGGGATGACGGCGGCCTGATTCGGTATGACCTCTGCAATAGGCCTGGAGTACTTTAATTTATAAATGGGTGAGACGTGATCACTTGTTTGCATGAACGCTTCAGGGCTTATCCTAGTGTAAATTTTTGTCTTAGCTGATCAATGATCGAATTGGCGATCCCCTACTACGAAGCTGACATGTGCAACATACATGGCAGGCAACGGTGCTTGTGATTCGACTTAAACCTGTGTAGCTCAGTTGGTAGAGCGCGAGTCCCGGAAAAACTTCTGTCGTGGGTTCGAATCCCACCACAGGCTACATTTTGCTAGTAAATGCCTTGCCATATGGTGGTGCATGCTTGCTGACCGGCTGAACGACTTCAATGGGCCTGGTGTACAATGAAAAATGACAGTGTTGTGATCGCTGGGCTGCATAAACGCTTTAGGGTTGATCCCAGCATTAAATACGTAAAGGCGTTTAGGGAATCATCCTGTCACCAGGCACTCTCATATGACACCAAGAGTAGGCAAAAAAATCCAGCATGCGATGGGATTCGAACCCACGACAATTCTAGATAAATTTTTAATTACTTGTGCAGTCGAGTTCGTCTGATTCATCCCAGCAGTCACGCCTTCGGTTGCACTCCATGTGAGCAGGAATGCAAGCTCCAGATTCACAATGAAATTCATCAGCACCGCAGTTACCTACAAGAAGGGATAAATCGATAAGACTTGGTAGGAAATGGTGAAATTATGTTTTGCAATCAGCCAACAAGGTACATCTAAAATGTACGGAATCACTTGGTACACCTTTACATCGCTTGGTACACCTTCACATCGCTTGGTACACCTTTATATCGCTTGGTGCAACTGTATTTTGATTGGTACTTAGGAGATATGGATATGAAGGTGCACCAAGCGATATAAACATGCACCAAGCGATTCTGTATATTTTAGATGCACAGAAACAAAATCAAACAGCGATGATTTTTAGTTACCAAGCCAAACAGACCAAGCTTCTGCTCTACGCCCTAGTTTGAAACGTTTATAAATCCAATATAATGTACAAATGTGCATAAAACCCTTCACCCCACAAACGGACATTGTATGAACATATAGGCATTTAATACGTATTTAACATGAGCGTTTGTTTTTACACCATAAGTATGGGAAAACGCTTTCCTTCACTTGCAGACGGGTAGCTAATAATAGGAAACTGGCCGCATTGACTGGTGCGGTCACTTTACGTAACTCCAGTTTGTTTAGAGCAAGGGTGCACAACCTTGCGGCCGCAGATACGAGTTTGTGTGGCCGTGAACATGTTTAATATATGAACTGGCGGCCGTGACGTAAATAAATCTCTTTTGCAAAATATTTTTATTTTTAAAACTGCTTTAAACAGATTTTGTAAGACTGGAAAAACAATTACCAGGCTAGTAACCATATGCTCCACAATTTATACATGCCAATTGTTTGCAAACAATGAGAAAAAAACAGGCACCCAAATCGTCACTACCAAGATTATGACGTTATAAACAGTTATATCTGTTCAGCTCAAACTATGCCCCAAGGTAGAAATTATTAATCTGGGATTTTTAGGCGGCTTAAAATGGTACATATATAAGATAAACCTATTTCTTTACACCATAAATTTTAAAACAAAAACAAGCAAGAAATTGGCGGCCCTTTATGAAATAAGGATCTACGATGCGGCCGTCATCGCAGAAAAGGACGAGCACCCCTGGTTTAGACCAGTAGTTCTCAAACTGTGCGTCACGACGCCCTTGTGCGTTTTCCAAGGGCGTCGCTGAATAGTTCCGTTTTGTGGCTTTTTGTTGTTGTATCAATCAACACAACTTTAATAATAAGTTTCCTCATTAACTTTTATTTGCTGGTGCGCGTCGCAAGTCCAAAAAACTTTTCCAGAAGCGTCGCAACAAAAAGAAGTTTGAGAATGACTGGTTTAGAGTAACAGGCGAACTTAATCTTTAGATCCTACCATCACAGTCGTCGACGCAAACATCAAAAAGTCCGTTGCACTGGTCGTAAATCTGAAGGCAGGAACTGTCTTCGCATTGTATTCGGTTAAGAGGACAGACTCTTTCCGGGACTGTAAAATAATATTCTTGATTATTACCCTTCGTACTCTAGGTTTAAGATAGCCTTGTGGTCAGTTCAACCTCTTAGCAATCGTAAGGTTGGTGGTTCTAATCCAATCTCGGCCTATAAGACGATTTAGTGCTTAGTGCAACCGGCTTGCAGTCGTAAGGTTGGTGGTTCTAATCCCAGTTCGGCCTCTAAGATGACCCAGTGGTTAGTGCAACCGGCTTGCAGTCGTAAGGTTGGTGGTTCTAATCCCAGTTCGGCCTCTAAGATGACCCAGTGGTTAGTGCAACCGGCTTGCAGTCGTAAGGTTGGTGGTTCTAATCCCAGTTCGGCCTCTAAGATGACCCAGTGGTTAGTGCAACCGGCTTGCAGTCGTAAGGTTGGTGGTTCTAATCCCAGTTCGGCCTCTAAGATGACCCAGTGGTTAGTGCAACCGGCTTGCAGTCGTAAGGTTGGTGGTTCTAATCCCAGTTCGGCCTCTAAGATGACCCAGTGGTTAGTGCAACCGGCTTGCAGTCGTAAGGTTGGTGGTTCTTATCCCAGTTCGGCCTCTGAGATGACCCAGTGGTTAGTGCAACCGGCTTGCAGTCGTAAGGTTGGTGGTTCTTATCCCAGCTCGGTGGTTAGTGCAACCGCCTTGCAATCGTTTGGTGGTTCTTATCCCAGCTCGGCCTCTAAGATCACCAAGTGGTTAGTGCAACCGCCTTGCAATCGTTTGGTGGTTCTTATCCCAGCTCGGCCTCTAAGATCACCAAGTGGTTAGTGCAACCGCCTTGCAATCGTTTGGTGGTTCTTATCCCAGCTCGGCCTCTAAGATCACCAAGTGGTTAGTGCAACCGCCTTGCAATCGTTTGGTGGTTCTAATCCCAGCTCGGCCTCTAAGATCACCAAGTGGTTAGTGCAACCGCCTTGCAATCGTTTGGTGGTTCTAATCCCAGCTCGGCCTCTAAGATCACCAAGTGGTTAGTGCAACCGCCTTGCAATCGTTTGGTGGTTCTAATCCCAGCTCGGCCTCTAAGATCACCAAGTGGTTAGTGCAACCGCCTTGCAATCGTTTGGTGGTTCTAATCCCAGCTCAGCCTCTAAGATCACCAAGTGGTTAGTGCAACCGCCTTGCAATCGTAAGGTTGGTGGTTCTAATCCAAGCTCAGCCTCTAAGATCACCAAGTGGTTAGTGCAACCGCCTTGCAATCGTAAGGTTGGTGGTTCTAATCCCAGCTCAGCCTCTAAGATCACCAAGTGGTTAGTGCAACCGCCTTGCAATCGTAAGGGTGATGGTTCTAATCATAGCTCGGCCCCTAAGATCACCAAGTGAGCTATTCAAGGCCAATTCCTCTAAACACATATAAACCAAACATACTGCATCTGTCTCCTTCATCGTCGTCGAAGTCCAAACAGTCATGAAATCCGTCGCAAACATAATCTTCCGGGATGCAATAACCAGATCGGCATTTGAACTCATCAGGTCCACAATCAGCTGTAATGTTGAAAATTAATTTATTTATTTCGCCTGTGTTGGCAGAGTGCTACTGCTTGCAATAGGAATCGCCCAATGGAGCTGTTCTACTGCACACAAGCCATTGTGTCGGGTTACACTTCCCAATCAGACGTCACAGTGCTGTCTGTGACGTCATTTACCGCTCAACAACTACTGGTTACCGATAAACAGTGGTTTTAGTCCCGTAGGGTCGCAAAAATGTTTATCAGCAAAAGAAAATAAAAACATGTCAAAACAATCAAACCGTTTGGTTTAAACTACTTTGTGCTCAGTTATGAAAATTACAAAACGAAACATTGCTTTGTGACGTCACGATGTAGAAGATAATTCAATGCAAGTGCCACAGCAAGGCATGGGCAAACGAACGTCAAAACACTTTTAGTAGATAAAGCTTGTCAGTGTGTCGTGACTAGATACTATGTATGAAAACTCTGAACGGACCAACTAGCTTAGACCCTTTCTCTTTGCCAGAGTGAGAGTTTATTCTAGTGGAATAACCAAGAGGCTAGCGAGACAACCATGGGGTTAGTTAAGAAACCTGGGAGATAAACATAGAGTCTATACCAGGAGTGGGCAACTTTTGTTACTGTGGGGCCAAATACATCTGCGATAATTAGATCGCGGGCCGCACCTTTACATAACACAAGGTGATTTTACTTCATTGCGTACCAAAAATGCCGTACTACAAGTAAAATTCGCATTTGATTCTAGCAGCATATTGTCAGGTCGCAGAAAAACAGCATCAGGCGCACTAACCTGCTCAAAAAAATATCATAAATGGACTCGTTTGCCAGTACATTTGAAATCCAAGAGTCTCTGCGGGCCGCACAACTTTAATCAAAGGGCCGCATGTGGCCCGCTAGCGGGATTACCGTTAGGCTAAACCCATTCGAATAGGTCTCTTTGCCGAGAGTTTATTCTAGTGATTATGGAAATTTTTATTGGAGGTCGCGAGGAATATTTGGTTGCTTAAAAGATTCACGGGATGGAAAAGGTTCAAAACCACTGTAATAACAATATCTCAATTATAAACAACACAATGCTAGTTTATTGTTATCTCTACATTACATAACAAAGAATAAGGAACCGATTGATTCTTACCAAAGCAATCAGCCGAAATGTCGTCGTGGCAGAAAGGCTCACTGCAAGCCTGGTGGATTGGGTTACAATGTCCAAATTGCGTACAAGTGTAGGTATGGGTATTACAACCATCAGGACCTGAAAGAAGAATCATACCGCTTGTTACATGCACGACTTTGCAAGCTTAAATCGGGTTTCCTAACGAGCTTCGCGCAGTCAGCCATAGCGCTTGTTACATGCACGACTTTGCAAGCTTAAAGCGGGTTTCCTAACGAGCTTCGTGCAGTCAACCATAGCGCTTGTTACATGCACGACTTTGCAAGCTTAAAGCGGGTTTCCTAACGAGCTTCGCGCTGTCAGCCATAGCGCTTGTTACATGCACGACTTTGCAAGCTTAAAGCGGGTTTCCTAACGAGCTTCGTGCAGTCAACCATAGCGCTTGTTACATGCACGACTTTGCACGTTTAAAGCGGGTTTCCTAACGAGCTTCGTGCAGTCAACCATAGCGCTTGTTACATGCACGACTTTGCAAGCTTAAGGCGGGTTTCCTAACGAGCTTCGTGCAGTCAACCATAGCGTTTGTTACATGCACTACTTTGCAAGGTTAAAGCGGGTTTCCTAACGAGCTTCGTGCAGTCAACCACAGCGCTTGTTACATGCTCGACTTTGCAAGCTTAAAGCGGGTTTTCTAACGAGCTTCGTGCAGTCAACCATAGCGCTTGTTACATACACGACTTTGCAAGCTTAAAGCGGGTTTCCTGACGAGCTTCGTGCAGTCAACCATAGCGCTTGTTACATACACGACTTTGCAAGCTTAAAGCGGGTTTTCTAACGAGCTTCGTGCAGTCAACCATAGCGCTTGTTACATACACGACTTTGCACGCTTAAATCGGGTTTCCTAATGAGCTTCGTGCAGTCAACCATAGCGCTTGTTACATGCACGACTTTGCACGCTTAAAGCGGGTTTTCTAACGAGCTTCGTGCAGTCAACCACAGCGCTTGTTACATGCACGACTTTGCACGCTTAAATCGGGTTTCCTAACGAGCTTCGTGCAGTCAACCACAGCGCTTGTTACATGCACGACTTTGCACGCTTAAAGCGGGTTTTCTAACGAGCTTCGTGCAGTCAACCATAGCGCTTGTTACATACACGACTTTGCAAGCTTAAATCGGGTTTCCTAACGAGCTTCGTGCAGTCAACCATAGCGCTTGTTACATACACGACTTTGCAAGCTTAAAGCGGGTTTTCTAACGAGCTTCGTGCAGTCAACCATAGCGCTTGTTACATACACGACTTTGCAAGCTTAAAGCGGGTTTTCTAACGAGCTTCGTGCAGTCAACCACAGCGCTTGTTACATGCACGACTTTGCACGCTTAAATCGGGTTTCCTAACGAGCTTCGTGCAGTCAACCACAGCGCTTGTTACATGCACGACTTTGCACGCTTAAAGCGGGTTTTCTAACGAGCTTCGTGCAGTCAACCATAGCGCTTGTTACATACACGACTTTGCAAGCTTAAATCGGGTTTCCTAACGAGCTTCGTGCAGTCAACCATAGCGCTTGTTACATACACGACTTTGCAAGCTTAAAGCGGGTTTTCTAACGAGCTTCGTGCAGTCAACCATAGCGCTTGTTACATACACGACTTTGCAAGCTTAAAGCGGGTTTTCTAACGAGCTTCGTGCAGTCAACCATAGCGCTTGTTACATACACGACTTTGCAAGCTTAAAGCGGGTTTTCTAACGAGCTTCGTGTAGTCAACCACAGCGCTTGTTACATACACGACTTTGCAAGCTTAAAGCGGGTTTCCTAACGAGCTTCGTGCAGTCAACCATAGCGCTTGTTACATGCACGACTTTGCACGCTTAAAGCGGGTTTCCTAACGAGCTTCGCGCTGTCAGCCATAGCGCTTGTTACATGCACGACTTTGCAAGCTTAAAGCGGGTTTCCTAACGAGCTTCGTGCAGTCAACCATAGCGCTTGTTACATGCACGACTTTGCACGTTTAAAGCGGGTTTCCTAACGAGCTTCGTGCAGTCAACCATAGCGCTTGTTACATGCACGACTTTGCAAGCTTAAAGCGGGTTTTCTAACGAGCTTCGTGTAGTCAACCACAGCGCTTGTTACATACACGACTTTGCAAGCTTAAAGCGGGTTTCCTAACGAGCTTCGTGCAGTCAACCATAGCGCTTGTTACATGCACGACTTTGCACGCTTAAAGCGGGTTTCCTAACGAGCTTCGCGCTGTCAGCCATAGCGCTTGTTACATGCACGACTTTGCAAGCTTAAAGCGGGTTTCCTAACGAGCTTCGTGCAGTCAACCATAGCGCTTGTTACATGCACGACTTTGCACGTTTAAAGCGGGTTTCCTAACGAGCTTCGTGCAGTCAACCATAGCGCTTGTTACATGCACGACTTTGCAAGCTTAAGGCGGGTTTCCTAACGAGCTTCGTGCAGTCAACCATAGCGTTTGTTACATGCACTACTTTGCAAGGTTAAAGCGGGTTTCCTAACGAGCTTCGTGCAGTCAACCACAGCGCTTGTTACATGCTCGACTTTGCAAGCTTAAAGCGGGTTTTCTAACGAGCTTCGTGCAGTCAACCATAGCGCTTGTTACATACACGACTTTGCAAGCTTAAAGCGGGTTTCCTGACGAGCTTCGTGCAGTCAACCATAGCGCTTGTTACATACACGACTTTGCAAGCTTAAAGCGGGTTTTCTAACGAGCTTCGTGCAGTCAACCATAGCGCTTGTTACATACACGACTTTGCACGCTTAAATCGGGTTTCCTAATGAGCTTCGTGCAGTCAACCATAGCGCTTGTTACATGCACGACTTTGCACGCTTAAAGCGGGTTTTCTAACGAGCTTCGTGCAGTCAACCACAGCGCTTGTTACATGCACGACTTTGCACGCTTAAATCGGGTTTCCTAACGAGCTTCGTGCAGTCAACCACAGCGCTTGTTACATGCACGACTTTGCACGCTTAAAGCGGGTTTTCTAACGAGCTTCGTGCAGTCAACCATAGCGCTTGTTACATACACGACTTTGCAAGCTTAAATCGGGTTTCCTAACGAGCTTCGTGCAGTCAACCATAGCGCTTGTTACATACACGACTTTGCAAGCTTAAAGCGGGTTTTCTAACGAGCTTCGTGCAGTCAACCATAGCGCTTGTTACATACACGACTTTGCAAGCTTAAAGCGGGTTTTCTAACGAGCTTCGTGCAGTCAACCACAGCGCTTGTTACATGCACGACTTTGCACGCTTAAATCGGGTTTCCTAACGAGCTTCGTGCAGTCAACCACAGCGCTTGTTACATGCACGACTTTGCACGCTTAAAGCGGGTTTTCTAACGAGCTTCGTGCAGTCAACCACAGCGCTTGTTACATACACGACTTTGCAAGCTTAAATCGGGTTTCCTAACGAGCTTCGTGCAGTCAACCATAGCGCTTGTTACATACACGACTTTGCAAGCTTAAAGCGGGTTTTCTAACGAGCTTCGTGCAGTCAACCATAGCGCTTGTTACATACACGACTTTGCAAGCTTAAAGCGGGTTTTCTAACGAGCTTCGTGCAGTCAACCATAGCGCTTGTTACATACACGACTTTGCAAGCTTAAAGCGGGTTTTCTAACGAGCTTCGTGTAGTCAACCACAGCGCTTGTTACATACACGACTTTGCAAGCTTAAAGCGGGTTTCCTAACGAGCTTCGCGCAGTCAACCATAGCGCTTGTTACATGCACGACTTTGCACGCTTAAAGCGGGTTTCCTAACGAGCTTCGCGCTGTCAGCCATAGCGCTTGTTACATGCACGACTTTGCAAGCTTAAAGCGGGTTTCCTAACGAGCTTCGTGCAGTCAACCATAGCGCTTGTTACATGCACGACTTTGCACGTTTAAAGCGGGTTTCCTAACGAGCTTCGTGCAGTCAACCATAGCGCTTGTTACATGCACGACTTTGCAAGCTTAAGGCGGGTTTCCTAACGAGCTTCGTGCAGTCAACCATAGCGTTTGTTACATGCACGACTTTGCAAGGTTAAAGCGGGTTTCCTAACGAGCTTCGTGCAGTCAACCATAGCGCTTGTTACATGCACGACTTTGCAAGCTTAAAGCGGGTTTCCTAACGAGCTTCGTGCAGTCAACCACAGCGCTTGTTACATGCTCGACTTTGCAAGCTTAAAGCGGGTTTTCTAACGAGCTTCGTGCAGTCAACCATAGCGCTTGTTACATACACGACTTTGCAAGCTTAAAGCGGGTTTCCTGACGAGCTTCGTGCAGTCAACCATAGCGCTTGTTACATACACGACTTTGCACGCTTAAATCGGGTTTCCTAATGAGCTTCGTGCAGTCAACCATAGCGCTTGTTACATGCACGACTTTGCAAGCTTAAAGCGGGTTTTCTAACGAGCTTCGTGCAGTCAACCACAGCGCTTGTTACATGCACGACTTTGCACGCTTAAATCGGGTTTCCTAACGAGCTTCGTGCAGTCAACCACAGCGCTTGTTACATGCACGACTTTGCACGCTTAAAGCGGGTTTTCTAACGAGCTTCGTGCAGTCAACCATAGCGCTTGTTACATACACGACTTTGCAAGCTTAAATCGGGTTTCCTAACGAGCTTCGTGCAGTCAACCATAGCGCTTGTTACATACACGACTTTGCAAGCTTAAATCGGGTTTCCTAACGAGCTTCGTGCAGTCAACCATAGCGCTTGTTACATACACGACTTTGCAAGCTTAAAGCGGGTTTTCTAACGAGCTTCGTGCAGTCAACCATAGCGCTTGTTACATACACGACTTTGCAAGCTTAAAGCGGGTTTTCTAACGAGCTTCGTGCAGTCAACCATAGCGCTTGTTACATACACGACTTTGCAAGCTTAAAGCGGGTTTTCTAACGAGCTTCGTGTAGTCAACCACAGCGCTTGTTACATACACGACTTTGCAAGCTTAAATCGGGTTTCCTAACGAGCTTCGTGCAGTCAACCACAGCGCTTGTTACATGCACGACTTTGCACGCTTAAAGCGGGTTTTCTAACGAGCTTCGTGCAGTCAACCACAGCGCTTGTTACATGCACGACTTTGCACGCTTAAATCGGGTTTCCTAACGAGCTTCGTGCAGTCAACCACAGCGCTTGTTACATGCACGACTTTGCACGCTTAAAGCGGGTTTTCTAACGAGCTTCGTGCAGTCAACCACAGCGCTTGTTACATACACGACTTTGCAAGCTTAAATCGGGTTTCCTAACGAGCTTCGTGCAGTCAACCAAAGCGCTTGTTACATACACGACTTTGCAAGCTTAAAGCGGGTTTTCTAACGAGCTTCGTGCAGTCAACCATAGCGCTTGTTACATGCACGACTTTGCAAGCTTAAAGCGGGTTTTCTAACGAGCTTCGTGCAGTCAACCATAGCGCTTGTTACATACACGACTTTGCAAGCTTAAAGCGGGTTTCCTAACGAGCTTCGTGTAGTCAACCACAGCGCTTGTTACATACACGACTTTGCAAGCTTAAATCGGGTTTCCTAACGAGCTTCGTGCAGTCAACCACAGCGCTTGTTACATGCACGACTTTGCACGCTTAAATCGGGTTTCCTAACGAGCTTCGTGCAGTCAACCATAGCGCTTGTTACATACACGACTTTGCAAGCTTAAATCGGGTTTCCTAACGAGCTTCGTGCAGTCAACCATAGCGCTTGTTACATACACGACTTTGCACGCTTAAAGCGGGTTTTCTAACGAGCTTCGTGCAGTCAACCACAGCGCTTGTTACATGCATATATTGTACAGGTGAACTTTATACTTTGTACAGAAATAGACAAAACGAAACATTTCGAGTTATAGACGCCGCTGAAACTTACCAAGTTGTATTTGATCGCAGTCATCTTCGTCGTCTCCGCCTGTACAGTCTGCTCTGCCATCACATCGATAATAGTCAGGAATACAGCCACCACTGTTGATGCATGTATACTCATCCGGACCACAGTTTCCTGCAAAAAAACTCGTTTCTAATGGTCGAAATCATTATTTAAGGCCTATTACCACAACAGTGTTCCCTAAAATATATATATTTATATTTCTATATTTTTTTATGCTGCAGACAGTGCACACTGTTTTAACCTATAAAATCTGACAAGTGCAGCTGGTGACAAGAGATAGTAGCCATCTAACAGCACTCCACTTTGTTGGGAGTAACCAACATGCAGACATGCCCACTATTTGACCAGTTCGCTAGACATGGCTTTTAAGCCAGTTACTCCCAACAAATCGTTGCATGACTACCTATGTCTTGTCACCAGTTTCACTAAGGCAGTATTTCTTAACCGTTTTTCCGGTACCGCCCCTTTTGCATCTGCGTAATTTCTAACCGACAAAAATCAAAACGTATTTATTTTACGTACAATATTAATGCGATAATTGAGAGCCGAATCTTTAATCTATATTTTAGCACTTAAAATATTAACATGCTAGTGGTTAATCAACATGATACCGCACTGCAGACGGTGCTTATTGCTTTTATGTTGGTACCAGTGTCGGGCCAAAACTGCACTCGTTCCGTTTGGTCGAGTATCTTCTTAACGCTTGGTGCTCGGTCAAGCACGCTTGGTGTATTTGTGACGGTCACACACCGTTCTCATTTACACAGTATTTTCTACTTATTTTACGCTCCTTTTCTAGCCCCTAGGGTCGTGTTTAAGCAGTAGATGTGCCTTCTGTAAAGCATGTGAGTCACTTTTAATCTTGTCGAGCCTAAGTGAAATAATTAAAAACCATTTTGAGTGTACGAGTTCTTCCAACTTGACAATTTTACAAAGAGTCGCTTTTAATCTTGGGGACCCAACTTTGGTATGTCAGCAGTTAACCCATATTCAGCGCCTCCTCAGTAATAGCAAACGCCCCTAGGGGGGTGCTGAGAACTACTGCACTTAAGTGACGTTATAGTTCAACAATGTGTTCAACATGGCTTGTTTAAATGGTCCCCAATACACTGCTGCATCTTATGTAGATTACTAAAATTGCATTGAAAGCAAAACATCACGTTTATTCAACCATGGGCATTTAAGATCGAACAAATCATTGTCCAAAGCCTATACCTGTTGGTATAAATAACTTATGCAAAGGAATTGGCCCAAACTGCAAATGTTTCGTTCCGTCAAGCACCGAGCATCTCACGGAATGTTCGGTGCATTATGACGTCACAATCATTCCCAATTCCACGTTAGTTTTGTAGTTTTCCAAGACTCTTACGTCACCAGTGGAGTATTAAGCCATACATACCCCAGAAGTACGCGTTTTTCCACTATATAAATTAAGTAAAATATTTTTTCTTGAATACCGTTTAAAACACTTGTTTCGTATGTTAACAGGGCATAAATATAACAATTAAATGCTTGGGTCAGTTTGTGCAACTGCTCGACCGAGCACCGAGCATCAAAAACAGCGATACGTGTTCGTCCGGTAAAATAACTAAAACATTATCGTTCCATTTGTAGACAGAATTTTGCTAAAAAAATATTCAAACTATTCCAGGCAGATAGATAGAGCTACTAACACAGAAACTCACAGTAGACAGGTTTGCCTAATTCCAGTAGGTGGCGCACGCAAATATTTTAAATGCAGTTTGTGTAAAAATGCTGACGGTCATTCCCGTCTGGCGCTCGTGGAGAAAGGAGTCATGAGCAAGCAGCCTAGTTATGCGCAAGCGGCAACTGAGAGTGCAAAGAGTGCACTAAAAAGGCCTAATTGTTTGAGTTTCAAGGCCTCTAGACAGCTGAAAAGAGATGAGTTATGGAATTTAATGAAAGAAATAATTTTTCGCTTACAAAAATTGTTGGAATAGCGGAAATGAAGGGGACCCTCGTGGATGTTACATGTACAACAAGGGAAAATGTTGTAGAGCTTAATAAAAGATTGATGGAAGTTACATATGTTCAAAACTCGAGACTCTACGAAAGTGATGTCATTAATATCGGTATTGGATGGGTACCTATACCCTTTCCTAACGAATTGATAGTAAAAAACCTGGAAGAGCAATACGGTGCGGTAAAAAAAATTACACACAGAAAAGATAAAGAGGGTCTCTTCTCAGGAATGAGAATCGCTACGATGAACAAAGTCGATTTGGAAAAACATCCCATCCCCAGCTACATACGTGTCATGGGAAACGAGTTCTATGTAACTTACAATGGACAAATAATAACGTGTAAATATTGTGGAGAGAAAGGCCATAAACAGTCTAACTGCTTGAAAAGACAAGAAGATTTTCCACACTTACAAAACACCCAGAACCAGCAAAGAACAAGCACCACATCCAGAGATAAGGGAACTAGGTCAAGCACGGAAGTTCGAAGTAAGCCTGATAAGGAAACTGGGTCACGCGTGAAGCTTCGAACTGACCCTGATAACCTAGTTGCGTCACAACTCGAATCAGGTGGCGACACTGCTCTCGAAGGAGCACTAGATAACGAGGAAAATACAGACCTGGAGACCGCTACGACTGTTCAGGCAGGGTCTAGAAAGCGTCCACGCAATAGCCCTACCGAATTTCCGGACAGCAAATCAAGAAGCTTATGTGAATTCACAATCCCCGTGGCTTGTCCGCAATGCAACACAGAAAGTTTGATTGACCCAGATTCCAAACTTTTCTTTTGTTGCAAATGTAAAGAAGAATATAAAGTTGTGAAAGCGTGTTGTGATGAGGCCGAATTATTTCTAATAACGATTCGTCAAACGGAAGCAAAGTGCCCGAAATGCCGAGCTGAAATGAAAATAATGCCATGCTGCGACGAACTGCAACCGGAATTCAGATTGGAAACTAACCTGTATGAGTGCATCCAATGCAAAAGGTATGCTATTGCTTGTACTTGTGACACTGTAAACCCTTTACCCAAAATCGCAATGAGCAAAGAATGCTCAAATCCGGCTTGTAAAAAAAAATTAATCCACTGTAGTTGTGGAAAAAAATCATCAGAAGAAGTAGAACCAAGCAGACCATACAACTGTAACTGTGGTCTGGAATATGAATGGGATATAGAACCTGGAGTACAAAAATACTAATATATCCTTCTGTATTACAATATCCTTTTTGTTTGTTTATTTTTATGTCTACTTTAAATATCGCTTCATTTAACGTGGGAGGCTTACGGAAACGTAGTAAACGCAGGACAATTTTCAACTTTCTTAAAGGGAAATCATATCACCTAATATTCCTTCAGGAAACGCACTGTTCCATTAATGAAGAAAAATTGTGGGAATTAGAATGGGGAAATGAAATAATTTGGGCACACGGCTCTACGCGCAGCAAGGGCGTTGCTATTCTGTTTGCAAAAAAATTCACTTTCGCGATTACCGAAATCGAAGCAGACCCTGAAGGGAGGTACGTTATTATCAACCTCCTGTTCAACAATTCAGAAATAAGACTCTGCAACCTATACGCTCCCAACAATGACAAACCAGAATTCTTTGACATGATTTTTGATAAGCTCGCTTCAGGAAATAATCCTAATTTAATTATCGGTGGCGATTTTAACGCTATTTTGCAAGAACGTTTAGATAAAAGCCGCGGGCCTCCACATCCCAATCGGAATTCTCGTCAGCGAATTCTATCGCACATAAATACTTATGACTTATGTGATGTTTTTCGTAGACTTCACCCAGCTACCAAAAAATACTCGCGACTTCAACTTAACCCTTTTTGTGCTACTCGTATAGATTTTTTCTTAACTTCGAATTTAATATTTAACAAAGTGACGTCATCCGACATCTCGGTGGGCATTAAATCTGACCACAAGATCATTTCCCTAGGATTAAGATTTTCCCAAAGCCCACGTGGCAGCGGGTACTGGAAATTAAATACAAATCTTCTCTCTGACAATAACTACATTTCAAAGATCCAAAACACAATAAGGGATTTTAAAATAAATAATGCTAGTTGTGGTGTAAACCCTCATGTTCGATGGGACGCTTTAAAAGCCGTTATCCGGGGGGAAACTATTCAGTACAGCGCGATTATTAAACGACGTAACTTTGCCCGACAACGGTCCCTGGAGCGGAATATAGAAAATGCGGAGCGTGAACTAACTTCAACACACCAACCAAATCCTGACCTTGCGGAAAAACTTGACGATTTCAAAACAAAACTAGATAAATTTTCGGAGATACAAACAAAAGGTGCTATGATTAGGAGTAGGGCAAGATGGGTAGAAAATGGGGAACGAAACTCCAAATATTTCCTCAATTTGGAAAAACGCCATTCTGCAAAGAAATCCATCGAGAAATTAAACATAGACGGTGTTACAAACACAGATCAAAATACAATTATAAACGAATTGGTTTTGTTTTAAGAGCAGCTGTATCAACAGCCTAATAATCCTCTTACCCACCCAGAACTGTTATCGCGCCTCTCGAAATTACGCTTGCCCTCCCTGAATCAGGCACAACTAGAGGATAGCGAGCTACCAATTACAGAAAAAGAGTTTTACGCGACGCTGATATCTATGCCCCTAAACAAATCGCCAGGTGGCTTTCCAATTGAATTTTTTAAAACGTTTTGGGACGACTTTAAAGACCTGTTTTGCGACGCATGGCAATATTCGGAGAAAATGGGGCACTTCAGCCCAGTTCAACGCCAAGGTGTGGTGACCCTGATTCCCAAACCCGGTAAAGATAAACAATACGTCACGAACTATAGACCGATAACTCTTCTGAATGCCGATTATAAAATAATGTCCAAAGCTGTAAACAATCGCATCAAACTCAATTTACGCCATCTTGTCAAAACAGACCAGAACGGATTTATTAAAGGAAGATTTATTGGTGATAACCTTCGCCTATTATTTGACATAATTGATTATGCGGATTTCTATAAATGCCCAGGCGCTATTCTCTCGTTGGATATTTATAAAGCGTTCGATACGATCGCGTGGAACTTTATTTACGCGGTATTACAAACATTCGGATTTGGTGAAAAACTTATTCATTGGATAAAATGTTGCTACTGCAACCCCACAAGCAAACTAATTAACAACAACCAGTTGTCACGCGAATTTGAAATCGAAAGAGGTGTAAGACAGGGAGATCCCCTATCTCCTACTCTGTTTGTGCTTTGTATAGAATGCTTAGCCGCGGCGCTTCGCCTAGATGATGAAATTGGGCTTAACTTAAATGGTATCGATTTTAAGGTCTCACTCCTGGCGGATGATACACTTGTTTTTTTAAACGGGGACGTATCAAACTTTGACAAAGCCTTTTCAATTATTAACGAATTTGGCCTGATGTCTGGTTGTAAAATTAACATCCAAAAGTCAGTGGCGTTCTTTATTGGCTCAAAACGCTCATCGCTTGAGAAACCATATTTAGATAAAGGACTATCGTGGCCCCAAACCTATTTTCGTTACTTAGGAATTAACTTCCCTATTACCGGCTCGCCAAAAAAACTGTTAGAATTAAACTTCGCAGGACTAATTGATAAAACTAAAGCCATACTAAACATTTAGTCAGGGAGAGGGCTAACGCTAATTGGGCGGGTCTGCATTTTAAAAAGTTTAATTATTCCCACCTTGACCTACAAAGTCAATGTTGTACCTACCGAATTACCAGAAGCATTCGTCAAAAACCTTAAAAGATTTTTTTTTAAATTCATTTGGAACTCAAAATGGGAAAAAGTTACACGAGCAAAGCTCTGTTGTAATATTGAGGATGGGGGAATCAATATGTTTGACCTGGACGCATATCTGGTGTCATTAGATATCAAATGGGTCAATCGATTATTTAACAACTCGTATGCATCTCCATGGAAAGATCTCGAAACCTCGGTCGGGAGCCCCAGCGAATTCAACTCGTGGTTAAACAGCAGTGTGTCTCCCAACTCAAAACTCTTCCTTCAATCAATCCCCTTACGAACATTAAGAAAGGCAGTCTCTGCCTGCAAAAAATTCGCAAAACTTACAAATCTCCCCGCTAATGTTTATAGACCCCTTTGGTTAAATAAAGAAGTCCGATCCCGCCTAAAACCCTTTTACATGCCACCTCTAATTCGCGCTGGTATTCTCAGTCACCTTGATCTACTTAACAATGATGGTGATTACTATACATACGACGAACTTGCCCTCAAATTTAACTTTCAGCCAACAAATCAAGATTTCGCCTATTTTATCAAATTAGTCGCCGCAATTCCAGACAATTGGGATATAAACGACCCACAAACCAATAGAGTACCCCCTGAAACTAAACCATCTTGGCTGCATACCATAGCCCTGCGTGGCACAGTTAAAGAAACTTACAACTTCGTAAAAGAGCACACATCAGAACCGCCAACACAAGAACAGAAAAAATGGGAAACCGACATAGGGATTAGTACAGAAAAGCCCAACTGGAGGGAGGTGTACAGGAACACGTATAACTGTACCTTAGAAACAAAATTAAGGGCGTTTCAAATCAAATTAAACTTAAGAGCGGTAATAACAAATAATAAACTATACAATTTTGGCATAGTAACTTCAGAAAAGTGCGTTTTCTGTGAAAGTTTCCCTGAAACCATTTTTCATTTGTTTTACACTTGCAAAGTTGTCGCCCTATATTGGGAAAATGTTACTTCTTGGATCTCTCGCAAACTGTTACTGAATATTAAACCGAATGTAGCGTTATGTTTATTTGGAACCCACTCGTACAGTTCTGTTATACCATTGTTAAATTGTATATTTCTATGTGCCCGGTTTGTAATATACCAATGTAAATATGCACAAAACAAACCTACTGTGAACAGATTTATTAACGCATTAAAAATGACGAAACAGTCCGAACTAATTATTGCTACTAAAAGAAAAAAACGTGCAGAGTGCTTAGTAAAGAGGTCTGGCCTCTGAATGCCGTTAAATACTTAGCGTTTGTCTGTTTGTTCTGTTATACTTTCATGTATCTGTCTTTCTTCGTGTCTTAGTTATCGCAATAAAAAAAAATAAAAAAATAAAAAAAATATAAAAAAAATGCTGACGGTTAGGGCTATTACGGTTGGTCTAAGGCAGTGGTTCCCAACCTTTTTTGTTACATTCCTCCCTTTGTCCATTTTCGAACTGTTCATTCCTCCCCATAGGAAGAACAAATAGAACATACAAAATTATAGCAAATTTGAATAAGACTTTATAATTAGGGATGTCCATTCAGAACCCTTGATCAAATGTGAACCGGGTCCAAATTATAATGGACATAATAATGTATGCACAAAAATATTCTGCAACATTTCCAATGTAATTTTTTGCAGTTTTTATAAAATTCCTCCCCTGAACTCAAAAAATTCCTCCCAAGGGGGGAATTCCTCCCCGGTTGGGAACCGCTGGTCTAAGGTTTCTTATTAATAATAATAATAAAATCAATCTAAAAACCTAGTTCTTTATGTTAAATTTGGTCCTAACCCTATCTCAGTCTCACTGTTAAATTAAATAAATGAGCTCTTTACGCCATCTATCGGTATTTAGCAAACATTTTCTAACGTGAGTTTTATGTTCGTAGCTGTACAGGCACACGCTAGCGCCATCCAGCGGAATAGCATAGAAATCTTACCGTCGCATACTGGATTTGTGTCGCCATCAGGGCATTGGTTGTTACACTGGTAAGCGTAGAAGACGCAAGTCCTCGAAGGCAGGCACATGTATTGGTGATATCTACATCCTTCCGATTCTAAAAAACAACAAAGGGTTAGGGAAGTATAAAGACATTCAGCGTTTGTTAAAAAGCTGTTGCTGCCAGGTGTAATGTATTCGTTGAGTTGTGTTTATTTTTCTCGACAATAGCAACACAATTGCATTAAAACAATCACCAAGCCGGAAATAGCTTTGCAACTTTAAAACGTCATGGAGCGCAAAACGGTGGAGGCCACAATAGGTGGATAATGTTAAAACGCGCTGCAGCTACATTGTATTTTGAGGCGTTATGCGACTTGGGCTCACAAGAAAGTTAGGTTGGCGCATTGGGGGTAAAAACGACTGCGGGTGGGACCAGTCGAGGGGGCCAAGGAGCCAACCCAGAGTTGTGAACGGGCCTGAAATTGGAGCCCGAACCAGAATCGTTTTTGAGAAGCCCGTTTAGGTCCAAAAGTTTGATTGACAGACCTATAATGTACATTGAAGCCTCAGGAAAGACCAAAAAACAAACACAGTAGACAATTGGCCTTAAACAAGGCGTTATAGGGCTGTTTGACATTAGGTCAGGTCCAGCAACCGGTTACTTGGCTAGCTGAACTTACTCAAAAAATACTGACACTGAGTGTAAATTTAGGCCCGAATCAGCCTAAATTTGCACTCTGTGTCAGTATTTTTCCAGCCACCCATGTTATGAAAGTATTACCAAATATATAGATCTTCTAGCAGTTTTTATTGTAACAAGCCGACTTTAGGCTAGCTTTTATCATCCAACTGGTCCTATTGTATTATTCCTTTTTTGTGTTTTCATCGCCTTTGTTGCTTTAAAAAACTTCTGTGTTTTAATTTATGCCATTACTCTGATGAAGGTGTCTTGTATGGGACATCGAAACGTCGGTATATTATAATAAAAAGTGCTGAACGAGCTATATTTTGTTAATTCATAGCATACAGCAGGGTTGGGGAAACTGCGGCCCGGCAAAGGAGTTTATGCGGCCCACCAAATGTTAGTAAATTTTAAAGAGAAAGTTATCGAGCAACGCTGAATAGTATTATAAGCACAGGCGTAGAGTTTTAAAAAACACCGGGGATGCGACTTGCCGATACCTACACCATGTGCAGTACCTGTACCGGCACGTACTTTAGAACTAAACACGTAAACCTTTTACATGCACAGAGATACTTTAGCCTGTTGTTTCTGCCACGTTATTTTGCAAATCATCACTTAACATAGTTTCTTGTTCGAGAAAAATAAAAAACAAAGTAAAAGCGATTCACGTTTCCAAATACAGCCCACTTTGCACTGTTGACGGCGAAACTTTGGTCAGCACTTTGGATCAAGTTTAAGTCGTTGCAGTGCTTTGCAAATGGACATTAAACACGGCTTTAGAATCGTTAGCACAGACCAGCACAACACCTAAAGATGGATACTAAAAGCGGCTTCCATTGTTTAATGCTGGCGCAAGGAATTTATTAACAAAAAAACGTGCTTGTTTAAATGCTTGTTTATTTTGAAACAAAATGTTTGAATAAAAATGTTTGTCTTATCAAGTGACAACAAACGTATTTGCACATAGCTGAAAATATGGTATGTTAATATTTTAGGATAGATCAGGCTTGCAACCTGCGGCCGCGGAGACGAGTTTGTGCGGCTGTGATCATGTATATTGAAATACGTGCACTATTTTGCAAAATATTTTGATTTTTACACTGCTAAAAACAGATTTCGTGGGACTGGAAAAGATATATTACCACCAAGTAACTATATGCGTCAGGCTTTTTATCCGTTTATTGCGTGCAAACAATGCGAAAAAACAGGCACCGCAATCGTTACAATACAGATTATGACGTCATAAACAGTTAACTTCGTTTAGCTAAACTTATGCACCAAGTTAGAAATTACTAATCTGAGCAATTTTAGGTGGCTGTAGCCACCTATATATATATAGTATCTATATATATGATATAAACCTAATTCTTTACACCAGTTATTTTACAACAAAAAACAAGTAAGCAATTGGCGGATGTTGGTGAAATACTATGCGGCCACATAAGATTAAGAACTTTTGAATTCGGCCCTTGCACTGAAAAGTTTGCCCACCCCTGGTATACAGTATGCATTGTGTTGTATGCGGAATATTATGCAGTAGTAAAAGCTTTTACATTGTTTTTCTGTTTTCAAATTCACAGTTCACCAGTCGATATTGTGGCTTAAATGACAATTACTTAAATTATTTCGATCCTAACGTGAAATTTCTGCTGCTTTCAAGGAAAATATGTCAGACAATGAAACTGTTACTGTACACAAGCCATTGTATCGGATTTCAATTCCTAATCAAACGTCACAGTGCTGTCTGTGACGTCACATACCACCCAGCAGCTACTGATTCTTACAACAATGCCACAATTGCAAACAGATTTAGTGCCAGTAATCTAGCATATTGTGAACTCTATGTTATATCACAAAGAATAAGAAATCAATAAAAACATTTTATTCAGATTGCCAAAGTTGTAAGTGGTAAAGAAACTACTTTGTGTTATTTAATATTACAACAGTTTAATACTCGGCTTGATTTTATCACATAAAAAGCTCAGTTTCAGTTAAAATCGATAAAAAATTTTTACTTTGGAGTGGTAGAGTGGGAGGGGGGCACTAGAATAAAGCACTAAAATCTTTTTGGATAATGTACTAAAGTAATTTGCTTTTGTTTTCACTATTGTACAAATTAAGTTTCGTGAGGCCTTCGGGTTAAAACATTGGGTGAAAATGTACACTCTGAAATTTCAGAACCCAATCTAATACTTGATATAACTATCAAACAATATTTCTATAACTATCAAACAATATTTCCTAATAACTTAGTCCAAAAACCAGCGTAAAACAGCAATAACGCGACCACTAGTCTGTTAATAGCTTGTTAACTCGAAAACGAGACCAGCACAAAACAGAGAAAAAGCGTTGATAAAAACAGTAGGTAAGTGATGTAAAAGCGACCGATAGCTAATCGACATTAGAACATATGTTTACCCCGAAACGTCGGATCAACCAAATTTAAAAGTACATGTTATGGAATATGCCAGTCAACAAGACTATATTTTTTCTTGCGTTCGTTTCAACTTAAACCCACTATTTCTTGAGCAAAACTACGTCAGAAACCTGCATTTGTGATTTACAAACAGCGACTAATTTGTTAGTTTATTTAAAAAACGATGAAAGTGAAAACTCCTGGACTGTGCTCACGCTTAGCTGTTATAAACAAAACGTTTTGGGGGCCCGTGGGTAGATCCCTTCTATGTGAGGGTGGTACAACCATTCGCTACTACGGGCGCATCGCAGATCCTTATTTCAACGACGGTCGCCAATTGTTTGCTTGCTTTTGTTTTAAAATTACTGGTGTAAAGAAACAGATTTATATATATACCATCGACTGGCGCCTGAAAAGTCCAGATTATTTTCTAATTTGATGCACAGATCATGCTGAACAGTCTGTAAGACCATCTGTCTTAACTGTTTATGATGTCATCATATATATTGTGACGCTTTTGGTGCATTATTTTTCGCATTGTTTGCACACAGTAGGCGTACAAAAGTCTGACGCATATAGCTACTAGGCTGAAGAACCTCTTTTACAGGCCCAAAAACTGTTTATAGTAGGAGTTCTTAACCAGGGGTACATGGAGGGGGTACGAAGCACCAAAGCAGGGGGGTACGACAGTCAGTGTGAAATTATACATTATTTAAGCATATTTGTGAAGAATGCGTAACAAATCACAGTACGCCAGGCCCATTGAAGGCGATATACGGAATCAGCCGGTCACCAAGCATTCACCACCATATGGCAAGGCGTAGGCCAGAAAAATCTAGCCTGCGGTGGGATTCGAACCCACGACAGGAGTCTTTCCGGGACTCGCGCTCTACCAACTGAGCTACACAGGCTCAGTGGAGAATCCGCCGAAAGTCGAATCACAAGCACCGTTGCCTGCCTCGTATGCTGCACATGTCAGCTTCGTAGTAGGGGATCGCCAGAATGCGTAACAAGTTACTTTGTTACATGTAGTTGATTTCAATTTAATAATTGTTGGTGTGCTGTAAATATTGTTGAACTTACAAGACTATTTTAATGCATGAATTCAACACGTAAGTTATAAATACACTGAGTTTGTCCGTCGGCCATTGTAGACAGGGGGTACGAGAAAATTTCATGAAAGCTCAAAGGGTACGAGCGCAAAAAAGGTTAAGAAACACTGGTTTAGAGGAGTTGAAAAATCAAAATATTTGATAAAATAGCATTAGTTACGTCACGACCATAGCTGACGGCCGCCGGATGTGCACACTTGCTGTAAGTCAAAACTAACCCTACGCAATTACATATATCGCACTATTATTAATGTAAATTCGTTTCAACCGATTTTTCTTGCCCAAAAGTGAGGGGAAAACCCACATAAGACAGAAATAAGACATCTACTAATCTGATACTTACTTATACAGCCAGCTTCGTCGTCCGTGTCATGGCATTCCCTTCTTCTGTTGCACTGCATATAGGAAGGAATACAGGCACCAGACTCACATGCGTACTCATTGTCAGCACAGTTGCCTGCATGAAGAAACAATAATCCGGTTAATCGCAAATCCCCTTTAGTTTCGTTTTGTTGCATACTGAATTCTGAACCTTAGCCCAGTGGTTCCTAACCTTTCCTGGTCCAGCCCCCCTGAAAGTACTTTTTGGGCCCTGTGGCCCCTTCAAGTAACTCTGTAGGACCTGTGGCCCCCTTAAAAAATGCAATTGGCAATCTCGTGTTGGAATTCGGTTCTAATTTCGGCTTTAAACAGGTCGAAACGAGTAAACAAGAATCCGAAAATGCAAAAAACTTAATTATAGACAAATAGTATGTGAAATAGTCGATTAAATTAGGGAATAAAGTTAAAAAGAAAATGTTTTTTAGTGGGTGTTTCTGGTGAATCTACACCCGTGAGTCTCAATTGGCAAGAATTTGCTGACTCAGCAATTACTGTCACCGTAAACGCCTACGCTCTGTTGCGCCACCTACCGGAAACCTGGCTACTGTACGCTCTACCGCCTCACGGGAGACCCACATGTAGCTAATTTTCGATAAGTGACGCAAAGAGCTAAATTATTTATTTAGCAGCTGAAGAGGGGCTGAGTTAGGATGTGAGATTTTCAAAATTATATGTTACGAACTTAATAGCCCTAACCGTGAGCATTTTTAGAGAAACATCGTTTCAAATAGAAAACGCCTTTTGCGCCACCTATCGGAAAAGTATGGGCTTATTTCCATAGAAAACGTAAAGAAAACTGTACGCAGGGGTCGTAACCCTACTAATTTATAAAAGGGATACCGCTCAAGCGAAATCTCGGGACTCAGTGTGATAATGGAAAGCGAATAAAACAACATTAATTTATACCAGTGGTTCTAACCTGGGTTCTGATTCAGGGGTTCGACGAAGGTCTTTTAAAATGTTTTCATTAAACTTTTGGGGGTGAAGTCGTTAAAATAGGAATTTTTGTTTGCTGGATGGCAAAACACTAAAAGGCTGTGGTTATATTTGACGTAACAAAAAACACTGTGCCTTATGTTGGTAAGCAGCAAAATCGTACAAAATTAGGAGGTTCTACCAGTTGTGGGATTCAGCCGCTTCGCACCAATTCTTTAGAACCGTCTCACGAAATTTTATGAGATCAGCGAATCGGTTAGCTACAGGGGTTCCCAACCTTTTTACGTTCCCGTACCATTTGGACGCTCTACACTGCCACGCGTACCACCATAGAGCACTAATGTGCTCTATGGTACCACTTCTTGCAGAAAAACTAATTGGTTCGAATCATATTTCATTCAACGCTAGCATAAGCTCCAAAACAGTAGATGATATCTATCTATCATTTGACATAATTAACGCCCACTGTGCCACAGCGTTGTTCGGCTTTTCATATAGCAACTTTGCTTTTTGTTGAGAATTGACAGGACCTGTATTTTGAAGATCGTAATGATACGAAACAACAGGAATAGTTACGTAACAATGACAATAGGCATGGGGAATGTTTTTTTGTAAACAAAGCCAGATAAACAAAAAAAGTTACAAATCAATGTTTTTTGGGAACAAACTTACTCGCGTACCACTAGTGGTACGCGTACCACAGGTTGGGAATAGCATTACTGGTTACTGTCAATAGACTTTTGTAACAAAACCGGCAGAAAATATAACTTTTGTAACAGAACTAGCTGAAAAATATGACTTTTGTAACAAAACCGGCAAAATATATGACTTTTGTAACAGAACCGGCTGAAAAATATATCTTTTGTAACAGAACCGGCTGAAAAATATATCTTTTGTAACAGAACCGGCTGAAAAATATGACTTTTATAACAAAACTAGCTGAAAAATATGACTTTTGTAACAGAACCAGCTGAAAAATATGATTTTTGTAAGAGAACCGACTGAAAAATATGACTTTTGTAACAAAACCGTCTAAAAAATATTACTTTTGTGATAGAACCGGCTGAAAAATATATCTTTTGTAACAGAACCGGCTGAAAAATATGACTTTTATAACAAAACCAGCTGAAAAATATGACTTTTGTTACAGAACCAGCTGAAAAATATGATTTTTGTAAGAGAACCGACTGAAAAATATGACTTTTGTAACAAAACCGTCTAAAAAATATTACTTTTGTGATAGAACCGGCTGAAAAATATGATTTTTGTAAGAGAACCGACTGAAAAATATGACTTTTGTAACAAAACCGTCTAAAAAATATTACTTTTGTGATAGAACCGGCTGAAAAATATATCTTTTGTAACAGAACCGGCTGAAAAATATGACTTTTATAACAAAACCAGCTGAAAAATATGACTTTTGTTACAGAACCAGCTGAAAAATATGATTTTTGTAAGAGAACCGACTGAAAAATATGACTTTTGTAACAAAACCGTCTAAAAAATATGACTTTTGTAACAGAACCAGCTGAAAAATATGATTTTTGTAAGAGAACCGACTGAAAAATATGACTTTTGTAACAAAACCGTCTAAAAAATATTACTTTTGTGATAGAACCGGCTGAAAAATATATCTTTTGTAACAGAACCGGCTGAAAAATATGACTTTTATAACAAAACCAGCTGAAAAATATGACTTTTGTTACAGAACCAGCTGAAAAATATGATTTTTGTAAGAGAACCGACTGAAAAATATGACTTTTGTAACAAAACCGTCTAAAAAATATTACTTTTGTGATAGAACCGGCGGACAAAAATTTGAATCCCACCACTGGGTTCGACCATAGGCTGAAGAATATCGTAGGGGTCCGGGTGTTATAAAAAGGTTAAGAACCACTGATTTAGACTCACCATTGCAGTTCTGTTCGTCATTGTCACAGTTGACATGTCCATCACAGCGCAGGTGTAGTTCAAGGCAAGTACCATCACCGCATTCAAATTCGTCCCTTAAACAGACCCGTCCACTCCCTACAAAAAAATCAAGATGGTAGAGCTACTAACACAGGAACTCACACCAGAGGTTTGAGAATTTCCGTTAAGTGGCGCAACGGAACATAGGCGAATACGATCACAAAAATTGCTGAATCAGCAAATTGCTGCGAACAGCTGACTGAGCAATAATTGCCATTGCAAACGCCTATGCTCCGTTGTGCCATCTACCGGAAATTCTTAAACCCCTGGTGTGAGTCCTTGTGTTAGTAGCTCTAACAATAAAGTTAACATATCTACAAAACGTGTCAGAATCTAATTAACAGATTATTTCTTGAGTCATGGAATATTCACCAACGGGGCAACACACTGAACATCAAAACAGACGTGATGCTTTCAGTGTGCTACACGCACAAAATATTAGAGGCCCAATCGTTCGTTATCGCGCAGTGTTTTCGTTGCGTTGTGACGTGCTTGCGTTTCATTCTTTTCCTTTGTTTATCGTACACTGTATTATACGCGCATTTAGTGTTATTTACCCAGGTGAAGGCGACCTGTATAGGACGTCGAAACGTCGGCATGAAATCACATTTGCCAGAAGAGCTTTATAAAGTTGATATTATGCCTGGCAGCAACATGTTATACATTTAATCAACAGGATTTAAATTCGCAGTGGCCGAATGGTTATCGCGCAGACCTGGTGTTTACGAGGTCGTCAGTTCAAATTCCGACACACTCTGTTCTGTTTTGTGCACTAAAGAAGTCTTACTGGACATGACTATTGTTGCAGGAGCGATCTTAAATGGGCAAATTAAAAGAGGAGTCTTCCTGGGACTCGCGCTTTACCAACTGAGCTACACAGGCTCAGTGGAGAACCCGCCGAAAGTTGAATCACAAGCACCGTTGCCGGCCTCGGCACGTTAATTTAAGTCGCAAAAAGCACGGAATAATGATATCTGATCATTATGGGAGTTTAAATAAAGGCGTTGTATATTCTTACCGGGTTTTATAAAGAAGATGACAAAAATTGCAAGAAAATCCCAGTAGAACAAATACATAGTTGTATTTCGTAAAACACAACCTGTAAATTCTGTGGAAAAAAACGAACATAGTAAACATGCACGAATCTACTTTAACCAACAAACAAAAATCGTCTACAATTCTTCGGGAATCAAACTTAATAATTATTTTACTTTCTTCAGGAAGAAATCAGAACCACTTAGTTAGTAGCGCATTTTAAGTACTTAATTAACTCCTAAACAAACATATAGGTATAAACTACTAGCATCTCCACTGCAATAAACCACACACCTTACTGTGAAGATACACACTGACAAGCGGCACCGAACAGGAGCGGAATTTATCGTCAGATACGGAACCACCAGGAAACCGCGTTGCGATCGTAAAACAATTGTTGAGTCACAATCCTGATCAAGCTGCTTGGAGCTAGGATGCAAAAACAAGGTGTCCAAAGTAGAATGTCGAATCCTTTGGATTCAAATCCAATCTTGTCGCATTTATCGGGTAATTGGAACCGATATAAATGAGTTTGACCATTTGTAATAATGTAAACACATGCATTACGGTTTCACGTCAATGCTCGGCCATTTAAACGCCGCAAAAGTCGGTAAAGGCTCATCGGCGTCGTAGGCGTTACAACACTGTAACGACGGCGCTGTATTGGAAGGGCATGCTTAGCACGTGACGCTTGTACGCATCAGTAGTTACGTTTATGCGGGGCTGTTTGCTACGTCTTGTCGGCGTTTAACTGTTTTCCGATTTCGACAACAAAAAAGCAATCAAAGCTTATTGCGTTATGTGCAGTAGTGTCCAGAAACATGTAAGTTTGTGACATTTGTAAGCATTTAGATGCATATTATGTTACTAATGTATTAAACTGGATTTTATATATTGTTGTCCACATTTGATACTGCCACGTCAAAAGTGACATTAGAACTGGATTCGATTGTTGTATTGGAAACAATTATTCTAGAATACCTACTCATTCTACTTTCAACATCCCTAGTGTTGATATTAACCCGTAATTGGACTAGTGTCGGATTGGCAAACAACTAAAATGCAAATTAAAACGCTGTAGCGACGAAAAACAGGAAACCATGGTTCCCTACATGAGGCTCTGTGCTCTGTTTTCTAGGACCTGTTTGTTAGAGGGATTTCTAAGTAACGTTTACAACTTGATGCAAATTGATCGCTGCAGTGCTAAAAACAGGATATAACTATTGCCTTATATGGCAAGCCGTAAGCCCTGATGATTCGCAACTCATAGCTGCCGAGCGCTACGATTTCCGCACTCTACCTGCGAAGACCTGCGTTGGAATTTGTATGCAAATAATATATTGCATGGTTGTATGTTAGTACATGCCTGCAAATAACATATATTGCAAGCTCCTGTGTTAATACATGTGCAATTAGTATATTGCATGCGCCTATCTTAGTACATGTGTGCAAGTATTACATTACATGCTCCTATGTTATTAATGCGTGCAAATAATATGTTGCATGCTTGTATGTTATTACATACATACAAATAATGTATTTTATGCTTCTATCTTAGTACATGCCTGCAAATATTGCATTGCAAGCTCCTATGTTAGTACATGTGTGCAATTAGTATAACCCCAAGTGTATTAAACTATGGAATGCAGAAATATATATTGCATGCTCCTATGTTGGTACATAAGTGGAAATAATACAAAGCATGCTCCTATGTTAATATAATAATGCATGTGCACAGTTAGTATAAGCATCCAATGTCTCAACATGTGCAATGACAAAAATATACACTGCCACATTTTTCTTTGGAATGTTTAAATTGTCAATTTCAATATTGTGAATTCCCTGAAGGCATGTTCCAGTTCTAAACAAAGGCTGTTAAACCCTTGTTGCTCAGATTTCCTCATGGAAATTTATCTGCTTGTAGTTATGTAGTTAAAACTTTAAATTAAAGGATCACCTTACCAGGACAAAAAATTGCTGGTGGGAAAATATTATCTCTATGGACATTTGCATATCGCTCATTGGATTTAGCTGAATCACACAAGGCTGGTGCAAAGGAAGAAGGCGACAGAGTGATTGAGATCGTCGGCTGTTTCATAATTACTAAAACAAATGCAACTACAATTACACAAATGAACTCATTGTTTGATTTTACAATAACAGTTTATGAATTATTTGTTGGACTTTTACATGTGTTATGTGTATTTTTACCACTTATCAACCAATCCAAAATCCTAATGCAAATTCAAACCTTTACCTCAGTTAATAAAACAAGGCCTCTATCTTTGAAAGTGCAAAAAATTCACAGACTTAACACTTTGCACAAAGTAAAAAAAAATGTTATTCAAAGTTAGTTAACTGTGTGTATCTCTGCTACTTATTTTACATAAAATTTGGCAAAAAAAAAACGCTCAGTTTCTCATATATGTACATATATGCCAGTATTAATGCATGCTTAATGTAGTTTGTATCAGACAAAACTACACACAGCACATGGCAAGACAATTATTCAATATATTACATGCATATAAAAAAAAACATGCAATTTGTTGACACAATTGAACAAGGAAGTACCTGTCATCAGTAATTTCTTGGATTGTTGCACTTTTGAGCAATGGTGCTCTTGTATACTCTGTTCAACAACATGTTTCAGCATTTGACCTTATTGTTTATCACAGGAAACTACAAAATAACAAACCTGAACTGTAATTGTAACACATTTGAAAAAGGCCAGTATATATACTAAACATTTCACTTCGGTAGTAAAAATTAAATGGTTTCAATTAAAGTTTTATAAATTACAAATTCCTCTTTTATTACCCATTAAAAACCAATTATCACAATATCAATAGTTGATGGCATAAAAACATTTATTTAAGTAGGAACTCATTGGAATTCTGGGTCAAAAAGTGTGAAATAATAAAATACTTAAATAATTACTAACCCAAAGTTTATTGATGAAAACAATTTCATTTTTAGTTGACATGTCTAGCTGATGACCAGACATGGATCATAGGTCCAGTTTGTTGTAAGAACATGAAAGCCATGCCTCACCAAACCTGTCTGATGCCACAACTGGGCATAAACCACTGAGGAAGCTGGCTCACAATGGCCAAGAAACTGCTTGGAACCAAAATGAAGTTGGCTCAATGTTACAGTATCAATGTAAAAGCACCAATCTAATAAATAATAAGCTGCAGACAGTGCATACTGTTTCGACCTTCAAGGTCTCATCAGTGCAGCTGGTGACAAGAGATAAGCTTTATTGGCTGGTGTAACCATCCAACTGTATAGTTTGTTGGGAGTAACAGGCTGTAAAGCTAAGCCTCACCAAATCTGTACAATGCCACACCTGGGCATAAACCACAGAGAAACTAGCTTACAGATGGCCAAGAAACTGGTTTTGAACCCAAACACAGCTCAATGTGTTCAATTCCAGTTTATTGCTAGATCTATTGTATAGAAAATTTAAATCAATACTTTCCTATCAACAGATAAAAATGTATTTCAGTTAATTGATTAATTATCATAACCAAAAGGTAATAATTATTCCTGTTATAGTACTAAAGCCCAAGCACCCTATATATTACAAAAAGAGTGGCAGCCGCTCATTGTGTAAAAGCAGATCTGTCGGTCACCACCCTGTTACACAGGCTAATTCCTGAAGTTAAGTGTGATTTTTCTGCGCCAAATTTTCAAAACAATCTTCACGGTTAAATGAATCCGTGGTTAAATTTTGATTTCTATGGCAAAAAAACTCTAGGCCTTTAACTAGGAATATAAAAAATATTCTAGGAATAGAATTACTGAACAAAAACACTTAAAGCATATTTTTGAATTTACGCATAATCAGCATTATATTATGTTCGAATTGTAGATCATTTAGTAAAGTCTAATTCTTAAAAGAAAAACAGCCTGTAACGATTATGATTTCTGTGTTTCAGTTTTGGAATCGAGATTACGTCGGGTTGTCGCTCGTTTTTCTCCTGGTGTGGCTATATTGCTGTGTGTGTTATGTATCTGTAATTATCGTGTTTGACCCTTGGATTCTATTTGAATAAGATCGTACAGGCAAACTGAGGTAATAAAAAAACTGATTTGGCAACCTACGAAAAAGTGTGGAACGTTACACAGCCGTAAAGTTTCGTATTTACGTGTTCTGCAAATTGCGTTTCCGAACTCCACGTAGCAGCAATATACCAGACTTTGTTTAGTTTGTTTACAGTAGACAACAACGGAAAGCAATTTAAACGTGGCCAGACGTAGCGTGAGTTGACGCAAAGCCGAATCGAATAGTAGAATGGTTGGTTCAGGCCGAAGCCCAGCCAAGACTGACTGACTTCTGCCCTCTGCCCAACCAGAACTCGAAATACAAACACATATCAAAACAACGTCGTTAAACTACGCACGTGGGATTTGTGATTTGCCTGGGTTCACCCAATTTGCAAGCCTTCAAGTGCAGTTAACTTCATCACTCCAATCTCCACAGTCATTATTTCCATTACATTGCCTGACTTTGTTGATGCATCCATATTCTTTTGTGCAGTTCTTTGTTTTGTGACAAGGGCATTCAAACCTATGAACTGGGCAAGTGCAATTAACTTCATCACTCCAATCTCCACAGTCATTATTTCCATTACATTGCCTGACTTTGTTGATGCATCCATATTCTTTTGTGCAGTTCTTTGTTTTGTGACAAGGGCATTCAAACCTATGAACTGGGCAAGTGCAATTAACTTCATCACTCCAATCTCCACAGTCATTATTTCCATTACATTGCCTGACTTTGTTGATGCATCCATATTCTTTTGTGCAGTTCTTTGTTTTGTGACAAGGGCATTCAAACCTATGAACTGGGCAAGTGCAATTAACTTCATCACTCCAATCTCCACAGTCATTATTTCCATTACATTGCCTGACTTTGTTGATGCATCCATATTCTTTTGTGCAGTTCTTTGTTTTGTGACGAGGGCTTTCAAACCTATGAAGTGGGCAAGTGCAATTAACTTCATCACTCCAATCTCCACAGTCATTATTTCCATTACATTGCCTGACTTTGTTGATGCATCCATATTCTTTTGTGCAGTTCTTTGTTTTGTGACAAGGGCATTCAAACCTATGAAGTGGGCAAGTGCAATTAACTTCATCACTCCAATCTCCACAGTCATTATTTCCATTACATTGCCTGACTTTGTTGATGCATCCATATTCTTTTGTGCAGTTCTTTGTTTTGTGACAAGGGCATTCAAACCTATGAAGTGGGCAAGTGCAATTAACTTCACCACTCCAATCTCCACAGTCATTATTTCCATTACATTGCTTGTATTTGTAGATCTCAATGCGGTCACACTCAATCAAACACTTGGAGTATAGAAATTTACGTAATGGAAAACTAACGTTTGCTCTTACTCATGACTTCAATGCAAATATTAGGTGATTTACGTTACACCGTGTTTGTGAGTAACATTCTACAAGAAAAGTTTGTAACCGTGCGACGACCTTGCAATCACAACTTGTATCAGCAAGCCAATTTAAGTGGGTCATTTTGTATTGAGACAACCACACGAAAGTCAATTGCAATCTGTGTATATGCCCAATATATTTTTCCGTTTTTGATTCATCATTTAATTTTCATTCTTCCAAAATCTCAGTCTTCCCTTTTTTTCCCGCCACTTGGAACGAGAGAACCGTTCATCAGATTTTTAACGAACTTTTTCTATTGATTTCTAATAAAAGTTTTAAAAATAATTGTTACTGACAAAATTTTGCGAACGTTGTGCAAGTTTGGAGCATATTGGAGAAAAACAAATGACTTACCAAGGCAAGTTATGCCATCGTTCATAAAAACGAAACCCTGAGGACAATAGCAGTAAGCTACACCTGTCGTGTCGATACCACACATGTGAGAGCATCCCAATTCCTCCTAGAAAGCAATTTAAACCAGTTTAGACCCAACATATTCTCACATAAAGTAAAAACATAAGTTTTACCTTGTTGCAAACAAGCTGGTCATCACTATCAAGTTCAGGTGCAAGGACAAAAGGTCCCAGGGAGATTTTCTTTGTTGCGTCATCAGTTTCATCAGTGATTGATCTTTTGACTGGTTGACCTATAGGTGGACAGTCCTAAACAAATGTTAAATAGAAAAGATTTAAAGTTAGGTCAAAGTTTGCTGTGTTACTGGTTGAAGGGAACGAATATCTACGATTGAAATGGGATTGTGATTGTCACGTTCCCGTTTGCACGGTTACGCACAAGATTGGGACTGACTATGGAAGTTCTTTTAACAGCTAACGCTCGTGTACTCTGATCGGCAGCAAACCTCTTCTTTTACATTTATTCACGTCCAACCACAACCAAAACAACAAAAACAACAATCCAGCACTACTTCGCAGTTATCTCTATCTTCTTCTCTGTTATGTTTTTTTATCCTTCGACGGGCGCTCTTATAACGCTGATGCAACAATGAAAAAGGGTAAAAGGCGCTAACATGCCGTGACGATTTCCTTTAGATAAAACAATGGTGACTAGCACCCCGTAACAGCGCGAACTGATAAATTGGCACATATTAATGAAAACAAAAGAAATGGGGGTGTAAAGCTGCAGCCTCCAACAAAAGACTTGGTACGCACAGCGGACGTCCCGTGGTTGCGAGATATCGTCACTTGAGAACTAGGTCGCTGGGGCGGTCTAGAATATTTGTGACAGTGATTTTGTTTTATGATACACCACTTCGTTTATAAGGCCGTGTTTAAAAAGTATCAGAAAAATTTCAAAAAATTCAGCAGATTTTAGTCAAATTCACATAAGGTTTCGAAAAATAAAATTGCATACTATTTTGCAGTCGTTGTCGTCTGTTTTGCCACAGATTTTCATTTTGCACAAAAGCCATATCTCCTGTTCCGAATCTCGTACACCGGACCATCCGAATCCCAGGAATGAAAAGTCAAACTCGCGAGAGTTGGTCACGTTGTAGATGACATTCCCATCCATATCAAGAGGATCAGGCGCCTCACAACTGTGAAAAAGAAACAAGTTGAAGTGGAACTTTCCTCACCCTGAATTACAAGCGCTCACCCTCCGATGACAACAGGATAAACAGTTTCAGTTTCGTTCTCAGTGTCCGTCAGAATACAGTCGATTCCCTAAACATTTCGAAAAATAGAGCTGTGTGCACAATACAATGTTGCTTGGCATTATACCTGCAAGACCAAGTTGGTATGATTCGCAACTCATAGCTGCCGAGCGCTACGATTTCCGCACTCTACCTGCGAAGCTCTGTGTTGGAATTTGTATGCAAATAATATATTGCATGCTTTTATGTCAGTACCTGCGTGTAGGTAATATATTGCACGCTCCTATCTTAGTACATGCCTGCAAATAAGATACTACATGCTTACATGTTGGTGTATGTGTACAAATAATATATTGCATGCTCGTTTGTGAGTGATACGAACAAATAATTAAATATATTGCTTGCTCCTATGTTGGCACATGTGTGCAAATAATACACAACATGCTTGTATGGTAGTATATAAGCAATATAGGGCATGCTCCTATTTTAATACATGTGTGTAGCTAGAATAAGCATTCATTGCCTCACCACATGCAATGACAAAAATATATATTCCCACATTTTTGGTTTGGAACATTTAAATTGTCAATTTCAACATTGTGATTTTCCTGAAAGCAAGTTCTAATTCTAAGCAAAGGCTGTTAAACCTTTAAATTAGTGGATCAACTTACCAGGGGAAATAAATAGCTTGTGGTAAAATATCATCTCTGTGAGCATTTCCAAATCATACAAGGCTGGTGCAAAGAAAGAAGGCAACAAAGTGATTGAGATCGTCCAACCTGAAAAATGTTCCAACCAGAGTTGCAAGTCTTTTTGGGCCGGGTTCGGGCCGGGTTTGTGAGAAAACGGGCTTAAAACGGGCCTGACTTTACGTTCCGTGTCCGCCATCTTTTTTTCAACTAAAATCCCTCAGCTAAGTAACTCTGGCTTTGACCTAATGTCCGTCCTACTCTAAAACGTATTGTTTACCCCATTGTCTACTATTGTTCATTGAATTTGTTGTCTATCTCTTTTTTCTTTCTCATCCTTTGTTGCAAGGCTTTCGTGGATAGGCCTGTCAATCAAAATTTCGGGCCACACGGGCTTCACAAAAACGTTTCGGGTTCGGGCCGGGCTTCGGGTTTATACTTTCGGGTTCGGGCTCAGATTTCGGGCCCGCTTGCAACTCTGGTTCCAACTATAGACACAATTTTTTAAACACAATTTAACATATTTCCATCATGTAGCTCATAAAAAAGTGCTTATACATGTACTTAGATTTAACTTTCATACATTTGTACCGAAAATTAAAAAGCTACACATCCGACCGCGAAAATCAGGAGCAGGGAGAGAAGACACAACCACATCAGCTTCAGATTTCTTTGGACATTTTTTAATGCTTTCATCAGCTTCTTTTCACGTATTTCGTTGTTTTTCATCTCGCAAATACCTTGTTCCGTTTCTGCAAATGACAAAACTGGGATCACAAATATATTTGGAATTTGAATAAGAAGTTTAAAATCGTAAAACCCAAACTATTTATTGTAAGTGATCACTGACAAGAAAATACTTCACTTCATAACATTGTCTGGGTGGTATAATAGTAAAGAAAGATGTATAAAATGCACTGCTCGGTAAACAAAATTAGCCCCATGTAGAGACTTTGCATAGTAAGATTGCAACAAAATTAGAAAATTCAGGATGTATTTTGTTATCTTTATCCTATGAAACATTTTGTTTTGCGGGAAAACCAGTTTTTACTGCTTTAGGCACAACAAATTAAGTTTTGTGACTTAACTTTTAATTTCTTGTATATCATTTAATTCAAGTCAGTGAAAAAAATCGAAATGTATCTGTAAAATATAACCTCAGCATTTCTATGTTATATACTCTTTTTTCCAAGTAGATTACAAAATGCTATTTACCGTTTCGCTAAAACTCCATCGGAATTCCAGTAGCGCGTTCTGCTTTACATACCGACTGGTTCCTGAAAAGTTCTTCTTTGCTCTGTAACAATTGCAAACTTGGCAATTTCTGCACACCAGAGAATTACATGTCAAGCATACAAACACGATTTGCCTAAAAGATATGAGTTTACATTCCGGGGCCAGTTTTTTTGCTTTCAGCTCTCTGTCGCCCATTAGCTTTCAGCTCTCTGTCGCCCATTAATTAGATTTTTGTCACCAATCTCTATTCGAAAAAAACGCTGTAGTGGAAAAAGCGACTGGGTATCTTGTATAACACGGAATAGTTTGTAACAATTGCATATAGATACATTTTCGGGGTCCTTGAAATTTATCACTGTCGCTTCGTTTAGGATACTGATTATTCCTTTTACCCATTCCCTTCACTGCATTCACCAACCAGTTCTCGCCCACTTTAATGTTTTTTTTGTAAAAAGTAACTTTTATTGCCCCAAACCGCCTTGATTCAGCATTTTTACACTTCCCTAAATAAGGCCTTATACCCCTGGTTAAGAATCCCCGGTTTTAGACGACGGGACTGGCGTGTATTATAACGTAAGATTTAATCCATATTGACCACCTAACAAACGGCAGTTTTAAATCAAAGTGCAATTTTTGTTTATTTACAGCGCACTTCGAACACAGATACGTAATTACAAATCAAATCGTTGCAGTCAATTGTGGCACACGACACAAAGTGGTTTTTGAATTAACAAAACGTTACATTTAGCTGCAAAAAGAGAAAATTTAGCAGTTTAGTTGATCAGTGGCTCGAAAACTCAAACAAAAACTGAAATTTGTGTTAGTTTGATGAGGAAAATAACGGTCCCAATAGACTTAAATAGCGACATATGCTTTATCAATCAAACGTTTCGGCAAACAGTAATGCTATCATCAGTGATATGAGCGGCCATATCATGTACACCCGTTTGTAAACACATGAGTCACAAAAAGGTTGATAAAAATGTGCGAAACATGACTTAAATTGGGTCAAGTTATGTTTTTTCAAAATCGAAAATTTGTAAGCACACCAAAGATGGGAAACACTGAGACCAAAAACGCTAACTTTTATGCCAAAGCGGTTGCTTCATTTGTCAGCTGTTTAATAATAGAAGACGGCGCAACAGGAAAAACGCTCTTTAAATGGCGACAAGTGAAGAGCGAAAAAAAAGGCAAAACGCCCGCTTCGATGCACACGAATGTAAACATGCAAGAGAGGTCGCCACAAACCGGTTATAAACACGTAACATTTTTTTACGATAAAGCAAAATAAAAACGTTCAGAAAATTCGAATACACCATGAACTAAAACATACCACGTAACTTTCCGTGGCGACTTGCCTGTCAAGAAACAACGACTTAATATCAGATCTAATAAACGAATGTTTTATACCCATTTGGATTAATGTAGTAAAGTCAAGTAAAATGTTTACGTCACGCAAAAGAAAACGTACACTCTAGGTCTTGGATATATAAAAACGCACAAAATTTCTTAAACTTGCGTTTTGCCCATTGCGACCATTTTAAAACCGGCATTATAATAACAAATTGCCAACACCAAACACTTGAGGGTTTTAGCAGATAAAGCTTGCGAACATTTTGCCGCTGATTTGTCCGATTTAGCGTCCATGTATATCAGTGATTTACTTTTTGACAGAAGTTTTTTTGTCAACATTAACATTTCTATTTCAATCCTTTTTTAAAGTATTGTCGGATGCTTTTATTTATGCTGAGAAGTCTTGAAAAATCTCTCGCACTATTGCTTTAACGGCACTGGTTGCCACATAAGACGAATTCGATGACGATGAATACCTAAAATGACATTGCCGATTGATTGAATAAAAGCAAACTAACAACGTGGAGCGGTACTAAGATTAAACGAGTTGATCATAAATAAAAAAGATTTTTTCACATTGCTTAGACTTTTGTTCGGTAATTGACGGAAATTATCCTATTATTTGACATAAACTATTGTCCCATTGGTGCCTGTAGTGACGGAAGATTCAGAAAATTTTAATTTGTCAGCCTTGATATATTTTCTGTTCCTTGTTTTTTTTTAAGCTTAGGATTGAAAGGAAACTAATTAATGGGCAAAAGGCGAACCTCTTAGTTTACCAAGTAATTTTGGATTTATAAATCTTACCCCAGACTACAAAAAGAGACATTTGATGATGTTGCACGCAGTTTGTGTACAGCATTTCTAAATGAGTGATATCTCGAAAGCGCTTACGTGGATGTCAGGATATAGTTGAAGTAGACTTTGTGTGCGTTGCCTGACATATAGACTGTGTTATTGGTATATTCAGTGCCGTTCCGAGAATCCACATAATGCAGAGAACTACGACCGGTTGAGCCCAGTAGCTAAACAACAAAATGTAAGTTACTAATGTACATTATGGCACTTACAAAGCAATAAAAATTTGCATTGCATAACAATTTTTTTTAAAAACAACTGCTGATGTGTCGACGTTTTATCAAAATGATCGAGAATTTGTTTTGTTTGAGTCATGCACGCACTGGACTTGACACTGTAAAGAAGATCTGTATGATGGAAGGATCACTGGTTCCGTAAACTTGATGCAACACGTAATGTATGTTGGATGATGCAACCACTAAAGATCCAGTATCCCAACTGTAGTTTCCTCCGCCGTCTGCTCCCAAATCGCCAGATTCCTACAAAAGTATTGTTTGAAAATCGAATAATTTAGACTTCTGCAAACCAACGATTCGGAATGACTGGTTGTAAAAAAACTAAAACGTTTTTGTAACAATTTTGCTTTAACTCTTAATTTGTACGTTTTTACCTTTAAAATAAAAAAATAAAAAATAAATTATAGTTCCAGTAAGTAATTGATATGTTACCTTAATATTATACGTTCGATATTCTCCATCGCGATTTAATACCAACATGGACAAGACGAATGGATGCTCAGCTTTGCATGCCGTCAAAAAATTGCCCAAAGGATGACTATAAAAAAAATTTTGCTGCTAACCAGTCCTGTAATTCGATAGCAAAATAACGAAAATATAAAACCAATAAACGCTTTGTAAATGTGTAGAAAACGGGGCACCTACATGTAAGTCCGATTGTATTTGACCTGCACTGGTTGTTCATTGTTTCTCCACACGTGAAGCTGAATTTACAAAATAAAAAGTAGCCTAAATTTTTATTGTACGACCATGTTTCGTTATACAAACCAATTGATTTAAAATAGAAGCCTGTGGGCTTAAGATTACATAAAATTGTACCTAAGTTGAAATTACATCACATTGTACCTTATTTCCTCCGTCGTACATATCATTTCCACCATCACCTATGCTGTAATTCGTACTTCCGTCGTATGTAAATTGATAGTAATTGGGCAACCTGCGGGGAAAGATGCTAGAAGCAGAATTTGAAAGGAAGTCAAACAATGGAAGGCCTGCAAAAGCAATGGCGATATACAACGGCAGCATGTAATTTTTGTACCACGAGTAACGTAAAAATTCCAAATATATCTTCCCCGTATATCTGACTCATATTTGGTCCTTCATGTTTTTGAACCTTATCTTGGCTCATGTGAGACAGAAATTGATTACTATGTTGTATGAGGCAGTGAAAACACATCAAATTGGGTCCCAATGTTTCAAAAAATATGCAAATAATGGGTGTTACGTAAACAAAATTGTGTTGCCCTTTTGAAAATTGTTCAAAGGGTCCAAAAATCACATATGTTGGGATTAAAATGTCAAAAACCACTTACCTTCAATCGGGCATGTCTCCTGAGAGCGTATGTAAGCATCTGTGATAACAAGCATAAACAAGTTAAAAAACTAAGGTTGTTATTAGAAAAACATGTACCTTTTTCAAATTAAACAAAGTGTTTTACAAAAGCATTCAAAATGCAGAAATAGCCATCGTGGTAACATTATGTCTAAAATACATCACAAAAGAAGTAGCTTACAATCACACTCTTAAAAAATGTTTAGTCAAAATACACAAAATGGAATACGAATATCTCGTGTTTTTTTACCTTGTAAGTAGGTAAGTTTAGATTCCATGGTTGACATGTTGTGCTGCAATGTGTCTAAACAAAGTAGACAAACATGTTACAAATCACCGAACTTGCTAGGTTTTGTGATAGGAGAGGGTCATTCGAATTAGGATTATTTAAACGGTAGAAACTTTACCATGACATATAGCCAACGTTTGGCCTTTTGTAACAAGTGTGCGAAAATTATTACTTCTTTTGTTTATGGCACTGTTTCGTTAGTTTGTCACTATAGGTTGTTTATTTTGCGTTTGTTGCGAATAATATTACCCTATTTATTTATTTATTTATTTATTTATTTATTTATTTATTTATTTATTTGTTTGTTTGTTTGTTTGTTTGTTTGTTTGTTTGTTTGTTTGTTTGTTTGTTTGTTTGTTTGTTTGTTTGTTTGTTTGTTTGTTTGTTTGTTTGTTTATTTATTTTTTGTTTGTTTGTTTGTTTGTTTGTTTGTTTGTTTGTTTGTTTGTTTGTTTGTTTATTTATTTTTTGTTTGTTTGTTTGTTTGTTTATTTATTTATTTATTTATTTATTTATTTATTTATTTATTTATTTATTTATTTATTTATTTATTTATTTATTTATTTATTTATTTATTTATTTATTTATTTATTTATTTATTTATTTATTTATTTATTTATTTATTTATTTATTTATTTATTTATTTATTTATTTATTTATTTATTTATTTATTTATTTATTTATTTATTTATTTATTTATTCATTTATTTATTTATTTATTTATTTATTTCGTTTACATTGGTTTTCTAATCTACTTTGCGTTTGTTAGTTTCCCGTAACACTCTTGTTGTTGTTTCAAACCCAACCACCGCGCCGACTTGGCATACCAGCTTGTTGCCCTAATTATACACATCTTCGGGATATTTGACAATCAACCCTTAGTAGAACAACTCGGTTTTTTTTTCTAACTACCTAACGAGAGAGCGGTGTGGCTGTAAAGGAGCAGAATTGTTTGGTCGGCGTTGGAGTAACATGTTCATTTCTCGTGCGAACTTTAGGTGTTAATTAGTCAATCTATTTAAAAGTTTGTATCATGTGCACCTTGTGCCCTATTCTTAAAGTTCTATTGCGCATTTTACTTTCGCGACGAGTACAAAAGGCAGATTTGCTTATTCGCCTCTGCGTTTGTGAAAGCATTTAAGAGTAGCGCGAGGTCATATTGATGGTTTCACCGGCTAGCCATTAGAGCAGCGTCCTGAGCCCCAGGCCCGAAAATGATAGTGCTACTCTTCTCAACACATATTCACGAATATGATCGTTGAAGGTATGCTTTGCGAAAGTGTTGTATTAAACCCCCCACCCGCTTTCCAGTAAGAGTCGAAACTCAACAATCAATCTGCTTCAAGGAGTATCTTACCTGCATTTTACAATTTTTCATGTGTTTGTTTTGACAGAAATGCTAATGAAACCTTTTCATGTCGCTATTTTTGCCCCAATCAATTTACTTAACCTTAGTATGTTGCTATTTCGAAATCAATCATTTTACAAAATCTATCCTGTCGTTACTTTTGGGGATCAATCATTTTGCGGAAGGTTTTGTGTCAAGCAGTTGATTTGGTGGCAGGAGTCACGTGATGCTCAAGACGTTTTGGCTTTGTTTCGTAGGATTACATGTAGCATTCCAGGGCCTAATACATTACCATAATAACAGGTAGTTGTATAACACGTTTTACCTTCCAAAGCTGCCAATGTAGTTTGAAGAGATTCAATGTTGTTGTTTGTTGCGTTGAGACGACTCGAATAATTTGCACTCATTGCTGGATGAAAATAAGCAGGTTTAAAATGGATACACGACAAAATTATGACTAGAAACCAATATTTTATCTCGTACATCAGTGACAAATATAGGGCGAATGTTGTATACAGGACCGAATACCGAGAACAAAAAGGAAAGCAATAATTAGGCTTAAAAGTTGTTAAAATTGTGCCATTTTTGAGAAATTATCTCAGTAGATATTGCAGCTATGGTAATGTTTTAATAAAAACAATAACAGAAAGTTAGGTTTAAACTTATCCCCAATGGAAGTGGTCAAGTCCCCTATACAAGTGGTCACGTTTGTATTCGCAATAATAAACATATAAATGTGGGTAAACGACAATAGTTTGGTTATGACTTGAAAGCGACACTTTGCTTTATGCACGCCTAAAGTTGGGTTGCCAAAACCGAAAATACAAACCTAAAACCGGAATATGTGATGGGTGTGGCGCATAAAGATGGGAGTTAATCATTTTACAAAATCCATCTTGTCGTATTTTGCGGAAGGTTTTGTGTAAAGCAGTTTATTTGGTGTCAGGAGTCACGTCATGCTCAAACTGTTTTAGCTTTGCTTCAGTTAGACTTTGATTTTTGCAAAGGAAGCTTATGTTGTTTGCAGCTATTTATGGAGAACCACGAAGTCAAATATTCATTCGATTGCATAATCCGACTGTTTTTTGTCCAACTACTATACAAGGGAGTTATCTATGTTAAAAAAAACTTTTTCATACCACATTCTCACCGTGTATATCACTTAAAATACATTTGGTTTAAGATTTTTAAATGGCCCGATTGCAAATAGCTTTGCATGGAATGGAAATACATTACATGTTTCCAGGTTAAAAACATGATGCAAATGTTTAAGTCTGTTCAAGTGTTTTCAAACAGCTTGACACGGAACTAAGGTTTCTCGCGAGTTAAATCGTTAGTTAAAACGCAGTTATGAGCGCGCAATAAAAGTTTTCGCAAGGTAAACTTACACATTCATGCAATTGCATATAGCACTGAGCTTAAACATCACCATGGTAATGAGACAATCGTAAGAAAATTTTACCTTTCAAAGCAGTTAATGTTGTTTGAATCGATTCGATGTTGTTGTTTGTTGCGGTGAGACGTCTGGAATAATTTGCACTCATTGCTGGGTGGAAAAAAACATGTTTAAATGTGGATAGACGACAATTGGTTTATAGAAACCGATTTATCTCGTACATCAGTGATGAATCTTTTGTTTACATGACCGAATCTGAAAGTGCAAGCTCAAAACCGGATAAAAACATAAAATTATACTTTTGGAAAAGTGGTCAAGTAAAAACGTAAATTGCGTCTTTGTCTTCGAAACTCAACTAGCAACCTGCTTCAAGGAAGTATCTTGACTAACTTACATTTTACAATTTTTCATTTGGTTGTTTTGACAAGAAACGCTAATTAAACCTTTTCATTTTGTTATCATTTCACTAATCAATTGATTAAACCTAAGTATGGTCCTATTTCAAGATCAATCATTTTACGAAAACTATCTTGTCGTTATTGCTGGGGATCAATCATTTTGCGGATTTAAAAAACCGTTTTTCTAACTACATTCTCAAAGTGCATGGCTTAAAATACATTATTGGCTAAGAATTTAAAAATGCATCATTTAAAATAGCCGGTGGAGACTGCAAATACGTACCATGTTTTCTGGTTTAAAATCTTAGCATAAAGCAAATGTTTATAAGTCACTAACTTTGATGATTTGTATGTTGTTGTTCAAGTGTTTACAAATCGCTTGACAAGGAAATATTATAGGATTGCAAGCAGTACCACACAGCATAAAATAACATTATGATAACGAGGCAGTAGTATAAGAAAGTTGTACCTTTTAGAGCTGTCAATGATGTTTGAACAGATTCATTGTTGTTTGTTGCGGTGAGACTACTCGAATAGTTTGGACTCATTTCTGATTGAAAGAAACATGTTTAAATGCAGCATTTAACTTTGTTCACCAAATTGCGATCATTTGAAACAAAAACGCAATAAACACTTTTTGCTGTGTAAGATGTTTTTGGTGTAAGAAACCTTCGTGACCTCTGCAGCTGGGTTTTTAACGATTTTGAGTTTAAAGCGGTTTTGCGATTCAAGTCACATGAAAACAATACACTTGTTTTAATAAAAAACTGTATGATGAAAAATGCGTATGAATAAATTAAGTTGATTGCAACTTAAAACTTTTGCAGAAACTTTGGTTAGCATGTCTCAGGTTTTATCGATAACTTGTAACATTTGAAAATTTATCTACTTCGTACGAAAGTTAGCCTTTCGCGATACATACAATTTTTATTACATAATTTCTTAGGATTTCAGCGCCAAGAATCCAAAGCCGGTTTGTTACGTCACAGACAAGACTATAAGTGTTAATTGTGCGCAAACAATTGCCTTCTTTTGTCACTTGTGACGTAATATACAAGCATTGCTCGTAATATGCGACTAACTGTATAATTTAACAGTCACATCACCAGATTTTAAATGGGATTGTAGAAAGATGAAAGACCATATCTTGGCGCTCTTACAAAAATCGTCTCACGGGCTAAGTTCGGAAAGACGGCACTAGGGTATGTAATGTATGCGGCCTGCGCGAATTAGTATTAAACTTATCCGGCCCGCAATGAAAAAAGTTTGGTGACCCCTGGTGTAGTCGAACGTTTTAAGCTTTACGCATTGCAAAGACTTTCTATATTGTCAAGTCTTGCAACAAAATGTACAGCATTAAATCAATTATTCACTTCATGGCAGTCTAATCACTATTCGAAACTCAGCAATTAATCTGCTTCGAGAAAGCAGAGTTTCGTGTGAATGCTTTATTTCCTGTCGCTATTGCAGGATTATTTGTTCTGCACAACGTTTTCGTACTGTTACAGCTTGGGATCAATCATTTCGCGAAAACCGTTGTGTAAAAGTGAGGTGAGAGGTTGTTTTTAAATCCTCTCAAAACACTTTTTTTTCATCACGTCCTGAATTTCTCTTCTAGTTTAAAATGCTGGTGAATTACAGAGGGATGGCTGACAGAACGACCACGAGGTCTTTCGCTGCCTCGCATTTTGTGTCACCATCATCTATTTTTGTTTGATTTCAGTGCAAATTAACTAAACTAAACTAACTACAGCAAAATATCGGCATACTTTGAGTAGGCATAACTTTAAAGACTTGTTATTTTTTTATCATTGTAAGTTGACCTTTGGGTCGTTTGTGCCTCTCAGTTCGAAGCAAACAACTTTTACAAAGTTTATAAATGTCGGACGCTAACACAGTATATGAATGAAATGGTCCAGTCTTACCACGTCTTGTTTCTGTTTCCACTTTAGCAGAAATCTGGTGAAAAACAAATTTAATTGTTATGTGCCGTCAATTTTCCTGTTTTATAAACAATATATATCGTTAAAAAAGCTTTGACTTTATTGAGTCTTTCGGGATATTTTGCCTAATAGTTTTCTAATGGAAAATGACATTGCTAAACTTTGACTGCTGAACAAATCAACTCTTGCACAGTCGTACCAACAAACAAAGAGCCACAAATCCGACAATGAAAATCAGCAGTAGAAAGATTAGACTCAACCACATCAGTTTTCGATTGCTTTGGACGCTTTTATTGGCCTCCCTTATCATGGTTTCAAGTTTTTCGTTGTTTCTTACTTCGGTGGTGCTTTGCTCCGGTGGTGAAAAATTTGCTGCAAAGCACACGACAACAGAAATGTCACACGGCGTATATAACTTGAATGGCCAAAGAAGTTTACGGACCAGTAATGTTTAAAAGCTTGTAAAACCCGAACTATTTATGTTCTTTTCAGCATGGTCAATACTGCGCAAATGCGTTACGTTACCGTATTGTCTCTATGCGCGACAACGGGATCTCAAACGCGCTGCTTACGGATCAAGTATGTTTTTGCGGTCCACGAAGTAATTTTAAAAGTTACGTTTTGCCTGAGCCTAATACAGTGCCCGACCATAGATTGGACTCATTGTTGGTGATGGTATAGTCTTGGCTGGTAGTGGCCTAAAATAGTCTTAAGAATCGGAAAATGCGCTTATTTCTTTAAATTGTTCTTTTTAGCGTCTTCGTATGCCGTTGTTTTCAATCATACTGATATAGCACCGCTGGTATTTTCACTACACTACCCTTTATATCTTTATGTTATTTATGACATTCACAGCATTTTTATGTGGGTAATCATGCGGAAACACAATATTTCTATTGATGCAATATTTTTGTCAATAAAAGTTCCAATAGTGTGGCTCTCAACTTACTAAATATAATTGAACGTAAAACAGCTTTAAACAAAAACTATGTTGGGCGCCGAACAGGGCCTTTATAGTGATTCAAATTTGTATGCGGTCCCACATTTTAAACTCAGTCCTAATGCGAAGATGCTTTTAAAGCCCGACTTTCGACAGAATATGTAGTTTACCATCAAGTTAACCAATTTCCCAATAGGCCTACACGAAAGATATACAGACTTTTATACATAGCATACACAACAAAAAATTAAACATACACCATGTGCGTGCACACAATTAGCATTTAGCCATTGATTTGTAGCGGCAACATGCCAACACTTGCCATTTTGTATGGCTTTTTCCACAACAAAAAGCACAGCCGCGTACAGCAGGCTAGAAAACTAACTTCCCGTACGTCATACAAAATACATAGCGCTCTAAAATGGCTCCGAGCTCCTCTTGACCGCTCGGAGCGCTCGGGAATCCCCTAATTCCTGCCTACATAAACCGCGATTTTCGGGAAAAGTGCCAATTGTATGTTAACGCTTAGATAGGGCAGGAACAGAACAGAGAGCAGACTTAGGCAGGAACAAAAGAGAAGGCAGACCTGTGTTAGCTTGGATAAGGCCAGAAAACTGACAAAGTCTTTTTACTTAACTTGAAGCGTTTGGACTTAGAAAATTTAACAGTGACTGGAAAAATGACTAAGTGTTTAAGTTTAAATAGAGGCGCGCGGAGCCGATTTCAACTGAAATCTGCGCGCGGGCCAGCGACCCTTAATTGCCGGCCAAAACAAAATGGCGACCCCTCGAGTCTACCCGTGGCCAATAGACATCTTAGGCCGAGAAAAAATAATTAATTTACCGAAACATACAAGTCTAATTTATTAGAACTGAGACATAGAGTTGCAAGTTAATACTTAACCGTCTTTGAGAAACATTACCTGTACTATTAAATATTTAAATCAAGTTTTGGACTCTTTTATGCTTTGGTGTTAATTGCTAATTACTGTTTTCTCTTTAATCACGATTCTATTTGAATAAGTTACGATTCTATCTGAATAAGAAATCAACTGATCTGTACCACTGATAACCAAATAAACCAACAATATAGTCAACGGATTATACAAGTGGTGTTTTCTGGAGTTTATCTCCAAGGAATATGAGGCAGCAGTTTGAACTATAAACTTAGTGAAGCTCATAGCGCAAACCTATTGCGTTGTTAAATTGTGAGAGTAGCATTACCAGTACTTGAAGACCGCGCATGAACCTTAGCAGATTCATTTATTTTTATGATTTTTCAAAAGGCTAGCCAGAAACCGACCCACGATCGACAAAATGCCCAGTCTCGGCAGTTCTTTTCAAAAAGTGACTCGTTTACCTAATCGCTTATAATTCTGGCCTCGATATGATTTAGGTTGGCAAAACATTATGTCAACGCAACCAAAAACAAAAGTTAGCTTCGCAAAAATAAAATGTTTGAACTAAAATGTAAAGCTTAACTTAAAGTTCACGTAACTTAAAACCAATCCTACGTACCATATTCATTTTCATTCGTTTCCTTTCCAGCCTGGTTCTGTGCACTCATTGTCTTTAGCAGTTACGTGTAAAACTTATCACTCTGACAAAGTATATCTCTTGATACTTAGCAGTACATTTTTATGCTTTGATTAGGACTGAAGTAGTTACAACGAGCTCTGCTTTTAATAAGGGCTGTGTTATAACAAGTCTTTTTTCTTCCGCGTAAAAATGCTTAATCAGCATTATTTTTACATCGCAGGGGATTTCCCACTGGCGCATGGAATGACTATGATTTACTTTTTAATGACTATGACTCTTTATCGCAACCTGGTGTTAGTTATTTAAAATAGAAGCTCAAAAATGATCTTAGCAGAAATAGTCTTTGTTATTAAGCGCAAAAACGTAGGGATATATTCCTATAGGAATACGCATTTGCCTCATTAAAAAATCCAAAAGATTACTTAGTTAACTATTTACCATTTCTCAAAAAATGAGAAGGTTTTACCGCCTTCCGGCGCCTACTTTGGTGTAAAATTAAGTTAATAATATCAATTATTTTAAATTTTTTTTAGAAAATACTGACCTCATTCCCAATAAAAAATTTAAGTCGGCGTATCTCCGGCCAACTGTTAATTTGACCAGTTTATGCCTGGATTATACCACACTCGGCCATGTGGTCCTAATTCGACGACTATCGAAGATAATTTAGGCGGTTTTAAGCTTCAGGCGGTTTAAAAATTGTACAATGTAAATTAACAGGCTTGTGCCATGCGTTCTGGTAGAGCTACTAGCACGAACTCGCATCACAGCTTCGCTAATTTCCGGTAGGTGGCGCAACGGAAATGGCGTTTACACTGGCAATTGCACTGAGAAATTAGCAGGCCTGTGATGTAATTTCCTGTGTTAGAAGCTCTACCTTGAAACTGGAACTGTGAAGCGCCAAGCTCCACCGTTAAGGTAGAAATTATGCTTATTATATATTGCTCAAGAATAAAAGAATAATATAACGAAAGTTATGTGTAATATTATGGTGGGAATATTAAAGTAAAAATAACTAAGGGGTGCTGCAGTTCGTACGCACGAGCGCCCCCTGCTGGTCACAATGAGTTTGTTCCACAAAATTTTGTTTGAACGTATATCAATTTTTTTACCGGGTTTTATGAAGAAGATGACAGATAATGCCAGAAACTTCCAATACATTGATTGCATAGTTGTAGAACACAATATAAAAACAAATCCTAGTAGAAAAACATTCGTTAAAAACACACAAATATTATCTTTTTTTAAACAAACAATTCGACTCTATACTATATACGTATTTGAATACTATATACGTATATTACTATATCTGATACGGCAAATAAACGTATTTGAAAATCGTTTTAGTTTCTGGTATACTTCTAAACACACACGCCGTGGTATATAACCTACCAGCATCTCCACTATAATAAACCGCACACCCTACTATGGAGGTACACACTGACAAGCGGCGCCGTACAGGAGGCGGAATTTATTGTCAGATACAAAACCAGGAAACCGCGCGCTGCGATCGTAAAACAATTGTTGAGTCACAATCCTAATCACGCTGCATGGAGCTAGGATGCACACACAAGGTATTTTATGCACCAAGTATTATATATATGCAACTGTGTATGTAATCGTTACATTGTACATAACTGTTCCCTGGTCAGCTTTAAAACGACCTAGTGGGTAATAAATGACTTGCAATCGTAAGGTTGATGGTTCTAATCCCAGTTTATACACTAAAATGACGTTGTTGGCTTAAATTATTGAACTAAGCGTCAAATAGAATATACCAGGGGCGGGCAACATACGGCCCGCGCGCTTGATCCGGCCCGCGACGGGATTTTGAGCGGCCCGCAGACAGTTTCTGGTCTTACATGATAATGTGGCCCGCGTCCACAGTCTGCCACAATCACCCACTACTTGCTTACTACGTCAAATTATAGTTGTAACGGACAGTAGCGGTCCCCAATAGCAAAAAACTTTCCCGTCGTTGTTACCATTGCACCATACGTCCATTGTTACGACATAACTACCAACCTTGTGTGTGTCCTACTTTCACGGTTTCCTTTGTTTCCACACGTGTAGCCTAGCTAGTGTTTCAGCAGTATCTAAGTCTGTGGTGTATGCATTAAATTTGCTGTGGTGAATAATTTTATGTTATATCAGTTAGATTGTTCGGACTGTATTGTAATTGTGACGTTCTTGATTGTATTTGGTTTAGGTGGTCAAAAATCCGTTTTAAATCACTGGATAAATACGCGATTAATGTATCGATTCAGGAATCCGGCCCGCCAAGTACTTCATTTTCCGATATCAGGCCCGCCGACTGGAGAAGTTGCCCGCCCCTGGAATATACCATTGTGCCAAAGTACCCAAACTTTCAAAACGAAGACAGATTAAAATAAAGCTGTAATACTGCGGATGAAAGATGTCCAAAGTAGAATGTTGAACCTTTTGGATTCGAACCTAATCTTGTCGTATTTTTCGGGTAATTGGAACCGGTTCTAATCCCAGCTCGGCCTTTGAGATCACCCAGTGGTTTGTGCAATAGCATGTGGAGTTTATTGGTTAAACAGTCTTGTAGAACAGAAGTCCTGAAAAACTTGAACGCATGTGTTTATTGTCGTGGGTTTTTCTGTCCGTGTTTTACTAAGCACTTTATTTTTTAACTGCATGGTGATACGGCGTTTGATCTGATTCGCCATGATGACAGCTAATAGCTGCCGAGCGCGCAACGGTTTCCGCGCACACATCGCTTATTGTTACACGATCCTGTGTTAGTAGCTGTGTGCCGTTAATATACCAACTGATGTTTCATAACATACAATACTTCAAGTGATCAGATAATTCTATTTTAAAACGTTTAAATTACCAATCCCACATGAATATCCTTTCACAAACACAAGGTCATGGGTTCAAATCCCAAACAAGTCTGTTTTAGGCAATAGCTGTATTAGACTTTGGGGAAAATTTGTTTGTAATTAAACTGCCGTTACGTTATGGAATGTTAACATGAAAACTAGCATTTTTATTGTTAACCTTTGTTGCTCAGATTTCCTCATGGGAATTTATCTGCATATGTTCTCATCTACAAACAGAGCAACCGCATGAAAGGATCCAGAAGCAATGATGTCAGCTCCAAAATGCAGAAGCGAATCTCGAGATTGATTTTGACCGACTTCTGTTGCTGGATTCCAATTTGTGTAATGGGATATTTGAGTATTGGAGGAATCAAGATGCCACCAGATGCTTATGTGTTGAGTGCTTGTCTGTTGCTGCCAATCAACAGCGCCATTACGACATTTACATTTCGCTCATTGGATTTAGCTGAATAATACATGGCTGGTGCAAAGGAAGAAGGCAACAGAGTGATTGAGATCGTCGGTTGTTACATAATTACTAAAAGAAATGAAACTACAATTACATTCGCAAACAAATCAACTGTAGCGGCCCCTCTCGCTACCGTTATTGTGTTCTAGCATACTACAGCGACACGGACAGATTGCCTTCTTTCTTTGACTCTTGTGTTATGCGGCATATTCGCTCATTGTGTTATTCTATTAAGATGTACCTCGAATAAACACCTCCCTACATATTTTTGCAATATGACAGAAGCCACAAACTCAGAGAATGCTGTAGCAGTAAAGTTACCTACGTTTTGGACAGCTCAGCCACGAGTTTGGTTTCAGCAAGCGGAGGCACAGTTCGCTCTAATAAACATCACAGAAGATCTAACGAAGTACTATTATGTTGTTTCGGCTCTGGATCAGGACACAGCAAATCGTCTTATCGACCTGCTAGAAAACCCGCCAAAAGCTGATAAATACGAGGCAATCAAGGCACGTTTAGTAAATTTTATTTTGTCTTTCGCGCCCACAGAGGGCCATGCGGTTACTTCACATGCCTCCTTTGGGCGACAGAATGCCATCCGCTCTAATGCAGGGGTCCGCAAATACTTTTTGTCGCGACCCTAAAAAAATGCTCTAAATTATCGCGACCAAAGCATTTTGTTAGCATGTAAGTTTGTGGAAAATACTCAGCACCAAGATATCAATACTAAGACTGCTATTATGCTTTTGTCAGTTGCTATTTTCTTGCACAAAATAAAGCGAAACTCAGCACATAAAACAGTAGGTAAACGAACGTACCTCGCATTGCAAAATGGTAACAGAAAAGCCTGACTGCTTGCGCAGGTACGCTTAACTTATTGCATTATTACATAGACTGTATGTAACAGTTACGTAGTCATATGTAACAATGCAATAATAGTTAGGAGATTAAAAAAGCTGAAGTTCATTAATACTATAGATACGATGCTTATATTCATGGAAAATTTAAAATATTTTGCGACCCAGACTGGAAGGTCTCGCGACCCAAATTTCCCACTATTTCCGACTATTATTTTTCCCCGCGACCCACTATTTGCGGACCCCTGCTCTAATGGATGACATGCTTACATTACTTGGCAATGCTAAAGAATGTTTTGTTTTTCAACAACCGTTACCAGCATAAGAAACGAGGTAGGTGTTAAGTATTACGCATTTCGAGGCCTGTGTTGTACTCATTTCGCACCTTGCGTTTTAATTACTTGATTCGCATTCTTGTGCTGCTATGCTAATTGATTTAGGTGCTATATAAACCGTGCTTGTTTTCGTATTAATCATTCTATTGATTTGCTCTGATCGAGAGCACAACATTGGCGACGAGGATATTTTTCGACTTCACGCAATTGGAAATCTTCACTTCAGACGATGGAAAAGTTTTTCGACTTTATGCAAAAGCAAGTGGAAGTTGAAGAAAGACGTCACCAAGCACAAATGGAAGTTATGATGACGCTACTGAAGAAGACATCCTCCGATGAAAGTTCTTCTTCGGCCCATATCAGCGCACCCCAGGCGACGCCAAATTTCTGCGCGTTCGATTCCACAGTATGGCAAGATTATTTGTCTAGGTTTTACACTTTTGTTAAGGCTCATGAAGTTCCCGAGACGAGACAAGCGCAAGTTTTTCTGACGAATCAAAGCGGTACTGTTTACAAGCTTCTGGCCAACTTGGCATCGCAGAGTTCTCCACCCAAACAAATGACTTAAAGATGGAAGAGATTAAATCTTTCATGGATGAGCAGTATGACCCCAAGTGTTTCGTGGTGAGAGAACGTTTCAAATTTTGGAGCGAAATGAAGAGTAAGCCGGGAGAATCGATCCAGGAACTTGCAGCGCGCATTCGTCAGGACGCTAGTACCTGCGACTTTCTATCTATTTCCGACCCTTTGGACGAAGCATTAAGGACACGTTTCATCTGTTCTGTTGGCAATGAGGCTGTCTTGAAGGCTGTATTCAAGGTAAAAAGTGACGAACTTTCGTTTTCGCGGGCTATACAGATTGCCACGGAGACGGAAGATGCTGCTCGGGTTGCCAAAGAAACTGTTTTCAGGGCGGAAGTGGAACCTTCGGTTAACAAGCTCAAGAGCCGCAAGAACCCGAGGAATGTAGGTTTCCAGGATAAGCGGAAAGAACCGTTGGCATGTCATAGATGCGGGAAACCTGGACATCTTGCAACAACCTGTAGTTTTAAAAACTCCAGGTGTAATTTTTGTAAGTGCAAAGGGCATTTGCAAGCAGTATGTCGCAAGAAGATGCAGATTTCGAGCGTGAGATTAGTGGCATCTCTTGATTGCCAGCTCATGCCAAAACTGATTTATACACTAGTGGTCGATTCCAAATCGTTCAACGTAGAACTCGATACCGCTGCCGGTGGTAATATTTTGTCAACCAACGTTTGGAGAAGTATTGGGCAGCCGAAGCTTGATGCCACAAGCGTTGCTTATCGATCCGCTTCTGGTCATTCTCTTAATATTATTGGTTGCTGTCGTTTGAAGGTCTGTGTTCCAAACTCAGATGCCACCAGCATACTCACATTTTACGTAACGAAGCTCAACAATTTAAATATTCTGGGAAGAGATTCCATTCGTGAATTGAAGATTTCTTTGGACAACATTATGTATGGAACCACTACGTTGTCTCCCAGATCAGTGTCGGTAATTGAATCATCTAAAGATTTCCAAGCAGAATGCAAAAGGATTTGCATGGATTTTCCAAATGTATTTAAAGAAGAATTGGGAACTTTACAAGGCTTCGAATTAGAAGTGCAGTTTCTGAAAAATCCAACTCCGGTATATCACAAGCCAAGGCCCGTTCCGTTTGCTCTGCTCGAGGATTTGAATCAAAGTTACGAGGCAGGAATTCGAAACGGAACATGGACGCCTGTGCAATTTAATGATTGGGGAACACCGGTGGTGCCTGTGCGAAAGGCACCATTACCAGGGCAAGTATCTGGTAGAGTTCGGGTATGTGGCGATTACTCGGTGACAGTAAACCCCCAACTGGACACGCATCGTCAGCCACTACCGTTACCAAGTGATTTAATGCAGAAGCTTGGAGGAGGTCACGGGTTCACCAAAATCGATCTGGCCGATGCCTACAACCAGATCAGACTTGGTCCAGAAAGCCGGAAGAGGTTAGCCCTCAGTACACATCGAGGCGCTTTTCTTCAAAATGTGTTACCCTTCGGAATTTCTTCTGCACCAGGCTATTTCCAAAAGTTAATGAACGACATCACGCACGATTTACCATGTGTGGCTGTATTTTTTAGATGACATCTTGGTCAGCGGTTCTTCTAAAGAGAACCATTTGCAAAATTTGCGTCGTTTGCTTCAACGTCTTAATGAAAAGGGTCTACGTCGCCGGTTGGAGAAATGCAAATTTGCGCAGGAAAAAGTCGAATACCTAGGGCATTTTCTCACTAAGGATGGTATTGCCAAAGGAAGTAAAGTCGATGATGTCTTAAATATGCCTCCACCAGAAAATGTGTCAAATCTTCGTTCGTTTTTGGGCTCAGTTCAGTTTTACAGCAAGTTCTTACCCCCTGGTTTTTCAACAGTTGCGGAACCGTTATACCGGCTTACGAAGAAAACTGTAACCTGGAATTGGGGAAATAAAGAGGAAGATGCTTTTAAACGTTTAAAACACTTCCTAGCGTCGGACAATGTCCTAACGCATTTTGATCCAACCCTGCCGATTGGAATAGCATGCGATGCATCCAGCGTAGGAATTGGTGCGGTTTTATTTCATCGTCTTGCAGATGGAAGCGAAAGACCAATAGCTAACATATCGAAAACGCTGACTGACTGTCAGAGAAAGTATAGCCAGATTCAAAAATAGGCTTTAGCTATTGTGTTCGCTATTCGCAAGTTCTTCCAGTATCTGTACGGCCGGAAGTTTATTTTGATCACTGACCACAAACCCTTGTTGACAATCTTCGGACCAAAGAAGGCTGTTCCAACGCTCGCTGCAAATCGTTTGGCGAGATGGGCGCTACTTCTCAACCAATTCAGCTACGATATTGAGTATAGGAAAACCTCCGACATTAATAACGCCGACGCCCTTAGTCGACTACCAACTGGAAAAGATCCTATTTTTGATGAGGAGGAAACAACCGTAGATTCAGATACGGTTTGTGCAATCACAACTTTGAGTAGTCAAGTGAAACCCGCTGATGCTATGGCTCTTGTAAAGGAAACTGCAAAAGACTGCGTTCTCTCTAAAGTGATGAGATATACACAAGAAGGGTGGCCACATAAAGATTTTGATGTTGGAGATCCCTTGTATCGTTACAGTCAGATTGCGGATTCACTAAGCATTAGCGGCGGATGTTTATTGTACGGCTGTAGATTGGTGATTCCTTCTAAACTTCAACGCGAAGTACTCAAGTTGTTGCACCAAAGTCATTTGGGAATGCAGAGAATGAAGCAACTGGCCAGAACAGCTGTTTACTGGCCAAATATTGACAGAGACATCATGGATATTTGTCACAAATGTCATAGTTGTGCCGAGCATCAAAATGCTCCACCTAAAGCTTTATTGCATCCATGGATTCTACCCGAAAAACCTTGGTCTCGGTTACATGTGGATCATGCCATCAATTTTATGGGTCACAATTGGCTGGTCATAATTGATGCGTATTCAAAGTATCCATGCATCCACGCTACGCAGTCCATTACGGCAAAAGCGACTGCGGATTTTTTAGAGTCTGACTTTTCGCACTTCGGGTATCCCCATACGATAGTAACCGACAACGCTCCGACGTTTACCTCTGATGAATTCAAAACTTACTGCAATGAAAGGGGAATAATTCATCTTACTGGAGCTCCTTATCATGCTGCAACAAATGGCGCAGCTGAACGTCTTGTTCAGACTTTCAAACAGGCTTTGAGAAAATCTGTACTGCCCCCAAAGCAAGCGATAATCGAATTTCTCATGCAATATCGAACGACGCCGACTGGGAACGGATATTCTCCTAGTCAACTTCTCAATAACCGTCAGATGCGAACAAAGGTGGACACACTTTTTCCTTCACCGCCACACATTGCCCAAGGAAGGTTATCAAGAGAAACGTCACGCGCAAACTCGAAAAAGCATCGTTTTGCACAAAGTTCGTACAAGGTTGGAATGGACCTCAGCACAACCGTGATCCACGCTGGGTTCCAGTCGTTGTAGCACAAGTTCACGGCACTCGATCGGTCACTGTAAAGGTGATACCTCAGGGACAATTGTGGCGCCGCCACATTGACCAGCGCCGTCCACGACACGCATCTCCCGAAGATGAAAATCCTGGTGAACTTCCAACACCAGTAAATGACGAAGTGCATATCGAAGATGAGCATGTGAGAGATAAAAATTCTGGTGATTTACCAATATCATCCCAGACAACTACCGAGTACGGTCCAGATAATCCGCGACGGTCTAAGCGACGTCGCAATCCTCCGCAACGTTTTTGTTGTTAATGACGTAATATTGTTATTGCGCAGCTTTGTATTTTTGTTGGGGAGGTGTTAAGTATTACGCATTTCGAGGCCTGTGTTGTACTCATTTCGCACCTTGCGTTTTAATTACTTGATTCGCATTCTTGTGCTGCTATGCTAACTGATTTAGGTGCTATATAAACCGTGCTTGTTTTCGTATTATTCATTCTATTGATTTGCTCTGATCGAGAACACAACAGTAGGGATTCTCGATCAGTTTTACCACAGACAATGCCTGACTCAAAGTCCCTCTGCTTTTATCATCGTCTTTTTGGCAAAGATGCGATAAAGTGTCATCACCCATGGCTCTGGCAGGGAAACGAGGAGGCCGGCCATCTCTAACTGCAACGATTGCTGGCGCAATTGGCAATCTTTTTTGTATTGGATTGCTCAGCTGGTCAAAACAGTGTGTCCCCTGTCAGGAGGCAAACGCCTGGTCGCCTCTAGAAGGTACCCGCCCCGCCATGCACGCTTTCAGCATATCAACGTCGACATTGTTGAACAGCTTGCACCTTTGCAGGGTAACAGATACCTCCTCACCTTGGTCGACCGTTTTACTCGTTGGCCAGAAGCAATTCCCATGCCTGATTCTACCACCATAACGTGTGCACGCGCATTTGCTTTCCATTGGGTAACCCGTTTCGGGGTTCCTTCTGACATATCATCAGATCGCGACCCCCAGATTACCTCCGATCTATGGACGGTTTTCCTCCAACTTCATTGAATTCAACTGCACCGCACAAATTCGTTCCACCCTCAAGCTAATCGCCTGGCGGAAGGCTTTCATCCTCGCATGACAAGTGCGTTTATGGCACGTCTAGCGGGCCCGAGCTATTATGGCAATTGTTTGCTTGTTGTTGACCGTTGTGCCATCACCGTTCCAGGCTATTATTTTTCGCCCAGAACATCACGGGCCTTAACCCCAAACGTTTTTCCCATCGTTGAAGGCTACGGTGCGTCAACTTGTACCGACTCCAATGTCACGTCACGGTCCTGTCCGCACAACGGTCCCCGCAGCATTGGCCTCCCGAGAAGGAATCGCATAATTTAGCACTGCCCGATCCGGTTTCAACCGAACCCGTCCCAGCTCTGGCGGAACCATCAGGTCACCAGCCAGAAATTTTACCTTTGGGCCAACTCACGCCACGCGTCAAACTCGCATTTCGTCGCGTTTTACGTGCTAATTTATATTCTGTCCATTTCCTATCGTGCAGCAGTTATTCTTGCAAGCAGCTGCCACCGGCCACCAAGATTAAAGTGAATCTTCACGATTTTCTGTGTGAAATCTGTTAAACAGTCTTTTCTTTGGATGAACAGAAATCCTTATATTTAATCACAATTCAAGTTCAACACAATCTTATTCAAATAGAATTAAGAACATAGTTAATAAACAAGTACAGCACATAGCAAACAATTCAATGACAAGTTGACATCAGCCTAACAGCTCACCTACTAAACACTAACACAAGGTCAAGCTCTAAACTTGAACATCTTGGCAAACTGCCACATGGCAAAATCAATCATGCATAAAATTAAATCACTGATGCATAAAATAAAATTACTGATGCATACAATTAAAGGTGAGGTAACTTAAAGGGAACATACAATTTATTCTAACAAACTCATTATTTTTTTTTTGTTAGTAGTGAACCACTTTCTAATACACCAACAAGTTTTAATGCAGATGCGCCATTGTTTGTAAGACAGTCTGCTAGTTGATCTCCAGTTGCTATCCAATGAACGGTAACACAGTTGGCAAACACCATTTCCCTTATTGCGCCAATGTCGATCCTTAGTCGCTTGTCATCCACCTGTTTAGATGAATGCACCGAGTCAAACAATGACTTGTTGTCCGTGATGACATCAATTGACAAACTTTGTGGTTTGCCATTATTACACATTATTTCATGGTACATCGAGCTAATAAAAAATGCAGCATCCAAACCATCAGACATTGCTAATGTCTCCGCTGCAAGAGTGCTCCGGACAACTCTTCTAATTCGTCTTGACTGCCAGCTAAGCAAGTTGCAGCATCCATTTTCTCCCACTAAAAACACCAAATAACCACCCTGACTACCACCATCAATTAAATTAGCAAAAGCAGCATCAGTGTAGACAACAAATTTTAAATGTCCTGAAAGACGTTGATACTTGAGCTTTACACTTGTTGACTGGAGTCTCCGAATAATCTTATTACAAACCAGCAGATCATTTACTTGTGCCTTGTTAAAACGTGATGCCAATGAACTGACATCAAAACTGATGTCGCCTTTTTTGTGTATTGGGGTTATAATCATCTTAGACCAATCTTCTGGTGTTTTTTCTTCTGTGATTATTTTATTGAACAGCAATGTCAATGTTTTGATCATCCCATCCCCACCAGCTTTTAATAATTCTGATGTTATTCCATCAACACCTGGTGATTTCCTGTTGTGCATCTGTTTAATTGCTTTAATCACTTCTTGTTCTGTTATCGACGGGATAGACACTTCTTCGTTCTTAGTCTGGTCGAATTCAAGTAAAGCATCCTGGTCACGCGTAAAGTGCGTGTTGAGATGTTTCTTAAAGTGAGACTTCCAAATGTCAAGGATGTCTTGTTTCCCCATCTTTAGCTTTCCTTGAGCGTCTTTCATTGCTGATGTATTTGTAACTTTTACCCTCTAACTGTCGTATTTGTTGAAACAGCATTCTAGAGTTGTTTCTTTTGAAATTTTCCTCCATTTCAATTATTTCGGTTCTGAGATTCATGTTCTTTTGTTCTTTAACGGCTATTTTGACTTTCCTATTTAGTTTTCTGTAGTTTTCTTTAAGCTCAGTTTTCTTAGGATTATTTAACATGTTTCTTTTTGCAGCTCTGCGTTTCTCACAGAGATCTATGATTGTCTGTGATCATCCTGATATTTCGTTCTTGTGTTTGAAGCCTATTTCTTGTTCAGCAGTTTTGTGTACTATGGTTTTGAATTCATTGTAGAACTCGCTTGGGTGCAAATTATGATCATCATTCAGAAGAGTTGCAAACCTTTCACCCACTACAGCCTCAAACTTTTCTCGAGTATTCTCACAGCTTAGTTTATCGTTGTTGTAACGCTTTGGAGGTTTGTGCACTTTGTGTTTGGACTTTTTTGGACTTTCTGTCGTTGTGTTTGCAATTATTAGAGAGTGGTCGGAACCTATTTCTGCAGACTGGTAAGACCTGCAGTTCTTCACTGCTGACTGTTGCGTTTTTAAACATCAGTATGTAGACAATTTGCTTCGTTGTGACTCCGTCTGGTGCTGTCCATGTGTATCTGCGACTTTCCTTATGCTTGAAGATGGTGTTAGCAATGAATAGGTCGTTAATAGCACAAAATTGGAGCAGATGTAGACCCCTTTGATTGTGGTTGCCTTGTGCGTATTTTCCCACGACATTTGGCCAGTTAACTTGAGTGTCGGTACCTACTGATGCATTGAAATCACCAAGCATAACTATTTTATCGTTACTGTTTAGTTTATTTATCTCGTCTTGCAAAATGCTGAAGAAGTTTTCAAAGCAAATGTCACTGTAGCTAGAATCTGGGGCATACACTATGAAGTATTTCGAACCTGATCATTGCCAACAGAGGTTGATCCATTGTCACTATTCCAGAACGGTCGTAGGCGCATTGAAACTCCACGACTTCAGTTTCCCCATTGCGAGTTATTATTTGAGCCGAGTCAGCAGCGACACCAAGCGAAACTTTGTATGTTGCCACAATTTCTGTGTCGCTCTCCTAGAGTGAAACAATTTAGTATAAAAGCCATTTTTGGTACTGTTAGAACAGCGGTTCTCAAAGTATAGGTCGCGACCCAAACATGGGTCGAGCAGAGTCAAAAAATAGGTCGCGTTATGGTGATTCAATTCTGCCCAAACGATCTTTTTCAGTCATTTTTAAAGTAACCTGTATTGCATCATAAGTGGTTTTCTTGGAGTTTTAAAGGCAGCCAGCTGCAGTACAGCCATAGCCAACTACAGCCTCACTCGGCCACGTTGTACAGCAAAATGAAGGCTTGGGTCGTACGATGTTTATAAAGTCAGATTTGGGTCCCGCTTAAAAAAGTTTGAGAACCACTGTGTTACAAGCTGTTAACTTGGTTCTTACGTTTATGTTTGCAGCACATTGTCCAAATCCAGCCAGGAAATTCATGTTATACTCGTCAGTCTGGTTGTCCTTCACTGCAAAGCAATTGTCCAGTGGTGTCGAATCGTCACCGATCATTTCAAGCTGTTCGTTGGCTCCGGGGAGCAAAAAACGGACGTAACTTCCACTGAGGCTACAGGAACAATCAAAAGATACAATGTAAATTCTAATTACAGATAAGAAATGATTTGCACATCGTCCAATATTTGTGCTGTTTAACACATAATGAACAACATGTCAAACTGATAGTTTAACTAACCTCGCCAAAACCCCGGTGCTTGTGCAGTTGGTTCTGATTTCTGCAACTAAAAAACATGGCGTGAAAAGCAAATAGTATCTACACTAAGTGAGGGTAGAGTTAGTACTATCGGCTTTTCAGGTGTTAGGTTCGTTAAGTTATCAAGTTGGTGCTTCTAATCTTAGGCCCAGTAGTTAGTGCAACCGCCTTACAATCTGAAGGTTGGTGGTTCTAATACCAGCTCGGCAGCTAAAACAGCCCAGTGGTTACTGCAACCACATTGCAATCGTAAGGTTGGCGGTTCTAATCCCAGCACGGTCTCTAAGATAACCCAGTAGTTAGTGCAACCGCCTTGCAGTGGTGAGGGGAGTGGTTCTAATCCCAGTTCGGCATCTAAGATGACCCAGTGGTTAGTGCAACCGGCTTGTAATCGTACGTTTGGTCTCCAAGAAGCTCAGCTTTCTTTTTTTGGTGACTCAAGGCAGGTAAGTGGTTTTGCTTTAGGTTTTGACATGAATTTCATCAAATATGTTTAAAATAAAACGTACCTGGCTGGTCACAATTTCCTTCGTCATCGTTGAAGTCAAAACAATCATGAAATCCGTCGCATACATATCTTTTTGGAAGGCAATAACCGGATTTGCATTTATACTCGTTCGGACCACAATCAGCTGCAAAGTTTCATGCAAAACGTAATAGCGATGAAACAGGATTCTAGTGCTACTCGGAAAGAGGGTTCTAGTGCTTCTCGGAACTGGGATTCTAGTGCTTAAGAATTCTAGTTCTACTCGGAACTAGGGGTCTAGTGCTTCAGGATTCTAGTGCTACTCGGAACTGGGATTCTAGTGCTACTCGGAACTGGGAGTCAAGTGCTTAAGGATTCTAGTGCTACTCGGAACTGGGATTCAAGTGCTACTCGGATTCGGGATTCTAGTGCTATTTTATTTTGAACTGGGTATCTAGTGCTACTCGGAACTGGGATTCTAGTGCTTTTGGATTTTAGTGCTACTCAGAACTGGAATTCTAGTGCTACTCGGAACTGGGATTCTAGTGCTACTCGGAACTGGGATTCTAGTGCTACTCGGAACTGGGATTCTAGTGCTATTGGGAACTGGGATTCCAGTGCTACTCGGAATCGGGATTCTAGTGCTACTCGGAATCGAGATTCTAGTGCTATTTTATTTTGAACTGGGTATCTAGTGCTACTCGGAACTGGGATTCTAGTGCTTTTGGATTTTAGTGCTACTCAGAACTGGGATTCTAGTGCTACTCGGAACTGGGATTCTAGTGCTACTCGGAACTGGGATTCTAGTGCTATTGGGAACTGGGATTCCAGTGCTACTCGGAACTGGGATTCTAGTGCTTTAGGATTCTAGTGCTACTCGGAATGAGAATTCTAGTGCTATTCGGAACTTGGATTCTAGTGCTACCAAGAATTAAGGGTTCTAGTGCTACTCGGTACAGGGATTCTAGTGTTACTCGAATTGGGATTCTTGTGCTATTAGAAGCTGGGATTCTGGTGCCACTCGGAGTCGGAGTTGACGAGTCAAGAAAAATATTTCTAATTCTTGCTACACTCAATCAAACGAGTTTACATAAAAAAAACCATCAATTTCTACTACTTGTTACCTAAACATGAGCTTGCAAAGTCGGAATGGCATCTGGGTATGGTGCAGGCAAAATACAGAGAATAGCAACTCCCATCTCCAACGCACATAAATTGGTGACTCGGACAGCCATCTGCTTCTGTTGGTAAAAAAAGGATTAATACAATCTACCATAGCGCTTGTTACATGCACGACTTTGCAAGCTTTTAGCTGGTTTCCTAACGAGCTTCGTGCAGTAAACCATAGCGCTTGTTAAATGCACGACTTTGCAAGCTTTAAGTGGGTTTCTTAACGAGCTTCGTGCAGTAAACCATAGCGCTTGTTACATGCACGACTTTGCAAGCTTAAAGCGGGTTTCTTAACGAGCTTCGTGCAGTCAACCATAGCGCTTGTTACATGCACGACTTTGCAAGCTTAAAGCGGGTTTCTTAACGAGCTTCGTGCAGTCAACCATAGCGCTTGTTACATGCACGACATTGCAAGCTTAAAGCGGGTTTCCTAACGAGCTTCGTGCAGTCAACCGCAGCTACTTTTAATGTTGATTTATAGAAACTCACCTATTTGTATTTCTGCGCAACCTTGCTCATCACTTCCACTATCACAGTCATCTCTTCCATCGCAGCGATAGAATTGAGGAACACAGGCTCCGTTACCGCAAGCAAACTCGTCAGAACCACAGTTACCTGAAACATAGAGTTATTTTCCTTGTAATTTCAGTCAACTAATGTCTACGTTTGTGCTGTTATGGCCTTGTTGGCTGGCTTAAGCTGCATTGTAGGTGTGAAGGTGGCCAATTTATATTTCGTAAGGTAATGAGATTTCACCAATATATGTCAAAGTAGTAATCTTGTACTCAAACCTTTATATTACTGAAGCCGCTTGAAGGTATTTTCACAAGCACGAGTGCCCGCATTGTGTCACAAGCCAATATGCTGTCGGTTTTTATCACTAATGTGCTTGACCAGATAGTCTGCGACCCATTTCTCAAGCGAACCACTGATCGTTTAATGTGCATGTGAAGTCTTTTCTTGCAAGCTTTACATCACCATATATGCTACCTGGTGGACGAAACGCCTGTTCAGTATTTTTAACCCCTGTAGGATAAGCAATGGCGTCTGCAAGCCATATTGGAAAGCAACTAGGGCCCGTTGACGCGGAGTTGCACGAAACATACGCAACATATATAATAGTTAATACCAGTTGAACACATCGTCAGTTTAGGATGTTTAGTAAACAGTTTATCATTAATAAATTTCAGACTTTTGATCAAACTAACTATATAAGGTCACAAAATAAATTGATTGTGTAATTACGAACTATGACATCACAAAAGGATGACGTCACTAATAAAATTATAATCTAATTGCTCTCATTTACATGCCAAACTAGCTAATAAACGATTGCATTCGAGCATACCCATTTGACGTATCTTCAGAACACACCGCTAGGTGGCGCAAACAAAGCACAGTTACACAGAGATAAATTTTAATAACAAGACAGGAACTTGGCCGAATGGTCTGGCGCGCCAGACATAACAGACATAAAACATACCCTGATCAGGATTCGTCCCCAGGAGTGTCCTGGGTTCGAAACCCTAGAAAAAAGAATTTGATGACAACTATAGCGCAATGTGTTTCCTGTGAAACCGAAACCGGAATGAGCCAGTGGTGGAATTCAATTTTTTTGTCAGCCAATTCTGTTACAAAAGTAATATTTTTTAGCCGATTCAGTTACAAAAAGTCCATTGACAGTAACCAGTATTGCTACCTGGTTCACTGATATCATAAAATTTCGTAAAAAGGTTCTAAAGAACCGGTGCGAACCGGTTGAATCCCACCACTGCGATGAGTCATATGTTTTTTATGTGCAATGGTGTGTTGAGCTACTGGAAAGACGTCTTTGCATGGATCCCGGCGAAACCTCTTTGGTGGGTTTTCTAGTTAGCCTAAGACAGGCAGTTTAATGGTGGACTCATTGTAAGCATAACGCATTTAGGTGTTCCCCACCCACCTAACATTTTCGCCAACGCTTATGACCCCACCTATAGACACACGTCAGAGTTTTCGCGCCGCTGAACGCATGTGCGCTATCCAGCGGATGAATATAACACAGAAATCGTACCAATGCACAGAGGAGTGTCGTTGTCGTTGTCGTTGCAGGCATCGCACATACCACGGGTTCATCGGCAAATCATAGAAGGTTGACATTGAACTTGATGGTACCTACAGCCTTCGGAAACTGTAAAAAAACAGACAATTCTTAAAGTTGCCTTGTCTAAATCATAACGGCAGGCCCATTGAAGGCGTTATACCGAATCAGCTAATCCCAGCTATAAATCTATGTCTTAGCTTGTCTTGTATAATGGTAAAAATAACCGCTCAAATATAGCCGTCATGCGAATAAACGTTTCTGCAAATGCTCAAGCCGTCATTAGTGATATGTAACGTTTATCGTGCACTGAAACACGAGCATTTAGTGTTAATTACCCTGGTGAAGGCGACCTGTATAGGACGTCGAAACGTCGGAATAAAAATACTTGCCTGAAGAGCTCCATAAACTTGATATTATGCCTGGCAGCAACAGTTTATACATAATATAACGAACCAGGCAAGTTAAATGACGAAATAATAGACGTTAAAAGTGACATGCTGCTTTATTTTTTAAACTTTTCGGCAAACGCTCATGCTTGTTAGTTTGTTATATTATGTACAAGCTATTGCTGCCAGGCATAATATCAACTTTATCGAGCTTTTCTGGCAAATGTAGTTTTATTCCGACGTTTCAACGTCCTATACAGGTCGTCTTCATCAGGGTAAATAACACTGAATGTGTGTATGACAGCGCACGATAAACAGAGGAAAAACGTTATAATTTATGTGATCAAAAACGGTTTGGAGCTGGTACTAATTGACATTTTGTCAGTTATTTTTAATGGCTGTAAATCTTTATTTAAAAAGTCTTCAAACACTGTTTAAAATATATTTTGTAGCAGAGATTTAAAAATCCTGTTTTTGTAATATTTTTATATCTCGCAAAAGATCGTGGGAAAAATAATTTAACAATATAGACCAGGGGTCACCAAACTTTTTTCACTGCGGGCCGGATAAGCGTGATAATGATTCGCGCGGGCCGCATAGTTTACATGCCCTAGCGCCGTCTTTCCAAACTTAGCCCTCGAGGCGATTTTTGTAGAGGCCCCAAGGGACGGTCTTCCTAAAAACCCATTTAAAATCTGATGTTGCGACTGTTGAATTATGCAGTTGGTCTCATCTTACGAGGAATACTTGTATATTACGTCACAAGTAACAAAATAAGCAATTGTTTGCGCACAATTAACACTTGTAGTCTTGTTTGTAACGTAATAAACCGGCTTTGGATCAAGCTTGGGTTGTAATCCTATTAAACTAAGTAATATCAATTCTACATATCGCGACAGGAAAACTTTCGTAAGGAGTAGAAAAATTTTTGAACGTTACAAAGTTATCAATACGATTTAGCAAACCAAAAAAAAAGGTCGCGGGCCGGATGAAATGAGATCGCGAGCCGGGTCCGGCCCGCGGGCCGTAGTTTGGTGACCCCTGATATAGACAAGTGTATAGTGCACCAGCAGTTGTATGTAACAAAGTTAGCATTGATTGGTTTGTGTATCAATTACTTGGACATCCGAACTCGTCATCGTCATAAGCACAGTCCCATTCTCGGTCGCATTTTATACAGAGGAATACAGGATCCAGATTGGCATTGATATTCGTCAGCTGCGCAGTTACCTACAAGAAAGAACAAAGACTATGGTGTGTGTTGCTTGTATTTATGTACCACAGACATCCTATACAACAGCAGGGTGACCTGAAATTATGCACTACGGTCTGGGTCGCTACATACTGGGTACAGCTACTAACACCATACCTCACGGCAGACCCACATTTAGCTATTTTCGATAGGTGACGCAAAGAGCTGAATTATTTTTATTTAGCGGCTAAAGAGGGGTAGGGTTGGGAAGTAAGTTTTTGAAGAAAAAATTACGTTAAGAAACTAAGTTATATTGCTAGTTTTATTGAAATTAAAATGCTAATACCTTACGCCGACCATACTAAATAATTTATTTAGCAGCAGAAGAGAAAATTACTTGAATTTTGATTGCTGATACTTTGGCGTGCCATGAAAAAATACCTCGAGAAGCAAAGTACTGCCGACCCCTGACTGGTCTAATTCAAAAACTGTTAACCCTTTAACTGCTGAATTCTTTTTCTTAAAATTCTGCGTTTAGACATGGTGACACTTCATAAGGTTTCTAGAAAAATCGGTAAGAGATAGACAGTAACTTTTTTTTTTGATGACGTCATCATTCAGAAAATGACGTCATTTGGTTTGTATTTTTTCAAGAAAAACAGCAGTTAAAAACGTTTTTCAACGTAAATATCGGTTTTAAGTTGTTTAGCAGGTCGTTTAAAAAACCCTAGGTGCAATAATTTTGATGACGTCATTAGTTAGCACAAACGTAAATTTTGGTTTGTTTTATTATAGTGCTGGACATTAAAAAAACGTTTTTCTTGTCTTGAAATTTGTGTAATAACATTTCTGTTCGCCAATTTTACAGTTTGCAGACTAATTATAGTGGTAATTAGTTAATTAAACCCATTGCCGAAAAGATGGGTTAATGACTTTATACATCCTCGCGGAAAAATTGTTTCATGCATCACAATTCATAATTAACAATATATGACAAGAAAATTACAGGGTTGACTCATCATGTAAAAGTGACCGTTACCTACTTTAAGTAAGATTAACCGTATCAATTGGTCAGGTAACATCCGTAAATCATAGAAGGCCAGGCATGTTAAAGGCGTTGTACCGAATCAGCTGGTCTCCCAAGCATTCCCATATGGCAAGGCACAGGCTAGAAATATCTAGCCCGCGGTGGGATTCGAACCCACGGCAGGAGTCTTTCCGGAACTCGCGCTCTACCAACAGAGCTACACAGGCTCAGTGGAGAACCCGCCGAAAGTCGAATCACGTGCACCGTTGCCTGGCTCATATGTTGCACATGTCAGCTTCGTAGTAGGGGATCGCTAGATTGACCGTATCAGCTAAGATGGACATATTCATAACTGATCCCAGTATGAATATGTTCATTTTACACAAACCGCAAAGCCCCAGGCATTTTTTGTAACCTACCGCCGCAGATTAGTTCGTCGTTTCCACAATCGGTGTGTCCGTCGCATTTTTGGAAGTTTTCAATACAAGTCTGATCTTGACACTGGAATTTGTGATTCGGGCAAAATTGACCACTACCTGCGAACAAACAAACAAATATGCTGCAGCATTATTCTTTTTTGCGCTCTATTACGCTTACGCTATGCCTCCAAAACTCACAGTACGCCAGGCCCATTGAAGGCATCATACCGAATCGACCGGTCACCAAGCATTCGATACGTATGGCAAGGCGTTGGCCAGAAAAATTGCTGTACGTTGCTTTGGGGAGATGTGCCAATAGCGCATTAAACTTTAAATTTAGTCCACATTTTTTTCCTGGCTGATTTGTATTGGTACAAAACATACATTTTTTGTAGGAACTGGAGATGTCAGTTAGGCGACATATATACATTCCACGATTTTCATCGTCAGATTTCGTTACTATAGGAACACATTTTGTCCATTTTCAGTTAAGTGTGATGTAAGTAGGGGTTGACGTGTGTGCCAGTTACAAATAAGTCTTTAGGGTTTTAATAAGGTTGTTTGCCAAACACAGTAGCTGTCTAAGCCAGTGCTTCTCATACTTTTCTTTGTTGCGACGCCCCTGGACAAGTTTTTCAGGACTTGCGACGCACCAGCAAATAAAACTTACGAAACGGAACTATTCTGCGACGCCCTTGCAAAATTAAAACGACGCACCAGGGCGTCGCACCGCACAGTTTGAAAACTACTGGTCTAAGGGCAGGAACTTGGCCGAATGGCCTGGCGAGCTTGACCCATATACAGACATAAAAAACCTGATCGGGATTCGTCCCCGGGAGTGTCCTGGGTTCGAACCCCGTGAAAAAAAAAAAAAAAAAAAAAAAAAAAAAAAAAAGCAATGTTTCTGGTGATTTTGCTAAAGTTAAATGCTTTTATTTTTCACTTTGCGGTGAAACTTTTGTTTAGTGGTTTTGCTGGAACTGAAGATGTCACTTGGTCGTAATATATTCCTATGTGAATTCAATATTTTACATTCTCATTTATTTATTCTTGTAATTAGTGATCTTTAATGACCATGCTGTATGTTGGAGGGACTAATACTGTTTAGTACAATCACTTTCAGTACAAGTAAGGTAGGGTTCTGTTTGAATAAAACACTTTTTACTTAAAATTTGTCATCAACTTTCTTACCGGGTTTTATGAAGAAGATGACAGATAATGTCAGAAACTTCCAGTACATTAATATCATAGTTGTATTTGTTTAAGACATCCTGTAAATTAGAACACTATATACAAGGATCTGTTTATAAGTTTAATGATGAAAATAACGGCCCAAATAACTTAGACGTTAAAGGCGACATGCTTTATTATTCAAACGTTTCGGCAAATGGAAAAATAAAGCACGTCACTTCTTTACGTCTATTTGGGCCGTCATTTTCTTTATCAAACAAATGTTTCTTGCAAAAAAAATAGTGAAAAGACCTGTAAATTTCTTGCAAAAACAATAAAAGCAATAAATAGAGCACAAATATATATTTTTTTAAACAAACAATTTGATTCTACACTTTAGCCATAATCACTTTAAGTGTTTTCTGGTAAAAAAGTATTTGAAAATCGTTCTAGTTTCTGGTTTACTCCTAAAAACACACAACGCGGTACATAACCTACCAGCATCTCCACTATAATAAACCGCACACCTTACTGTGGAGATACACACTACATGGCTACTCGAACATATCCTACCGTGAGTTAACGGATGTAGAACCGGAAATCGCGCTGCGATCGTAAAACCATTGTTGAGTCATAATCCTAATTGGCCTGCTTAATCGTATGGTTGTGTAACAAACGATCCTTCGCGATGCACGAAGCACTAAACGCTGCTTGTTATCAATCCCTGTTTTGTACTTTGTGTTAATCAATGGCCTAGGAGGTAACCGTCTTGCAATCGCAAGGTTGGCGGATGACCCAGTGGGTATTGCAACCGCCTTGCAACCGTAAGGTTGGTGGTTCTAATCCCAGTTTGGTCTCTAAGATGACCCAGTGGTTAGTGCAACCGCCTTGCAATCGTAAGATTGGCGGTTCTAATCCCAGCTCAGCCTTTAAGTTGTAATCGTTTGGTTGGTAATTCTAACCCCATGTAGGATTGCCCAGTGTTTAGCACAAACCACCCATCGGAAGGCAGGTATTATGCTATCTGTAATCAAGATGGCCAGTGGTTGGCGCAACCGACTCGTGAGGCAGGTGTTATGCTATCTGTTATCAAGATGGCAGTGGTTGGCGCAACCGACTCGCAAGGCAGGTGTTATGCGCTGATGACTAATTAATAGCTGCCGAGCGCGCAACGGTTTCCTTGCACACATCGCTTATTGTTACACGATCCTATATTGGTAGCTGTGTGCCGTTAATATACCAACTGATGTTTCACAACATACAATACTTTAAACGATCAGATAATTCTATTTTAAAACGTTTAAATTACCAATCCCACATGGATATCTTTTCACAAACACAAGGTCATGGATTCAAATCCCATACAATAGCTGCTTTAGGCCATAAAGTCCAAGGGATTGATTGTGTTTTAGCAGATATTTGTGAAACTTATTCTTTATTTGGATATGAACACTTATTTCAGTGAGTATATCTGACATGGAATGAACAACGTCCGGAGATAACACATTTTTGACAATTGCAATCCCAAGCAATTTCGCACAACACAAGTTCAGTTCTTTCACCAAACTGTACAATAAGTTGACACAAAAGGCGGTTTGTTACTGAACATTTTACGATAATATCTCACAAACACACACACATTTTTGGTTGTAACAGTAATTTAAATTTGGCCAGATTTTCTGTACATGCGATTAACCGGTGTTTTTCTTGACGAATTTATTCAAATATGCGATTATCCAGATTAGTCTGAGTGAGAGATGTAATTTGTTAAAATGTAAGTTAGGTTTTCGAAAACTACGAAACAAATATGGTGAGTGCGATGTCAGGCCCGAAATAAGCCTGTTTTATTAGAAAAAAAACGAAAACGCTCGGCCCGTCTTACAACTCTGGTTAATACAATGTCACACACAAAGAAATATGCAATACATTAGTTACACATGCACTATGTGCTCATCAGTTCTTAGTCACCAACAATCTATAAACACTGTACAGAGCTTTAGAAGCTAGAAAGCATCAACACGTCAACAACAAAAACACGTAAAAACAACATTCATGTACATTAGAAGTGGTTAGTTAAGCAGTTCCACAACATTCAAGGACGACTTGATTGTGAAAACCAAATGTTTTCAACATTATTTGATTTTATTAAACTGTTTGATGTTTTTAAGGATAACAAAAGGCGATTCAAACTTTTTGTAGATGACAAATTATTTTTGCCTCGGAGGACTTAATTAAAAACTGAACAAGCAAATTTGAGTAGTTTTAAAATATTTTTCATATGTCATGAGATGGTTGCGGACTCACGAAATTTTTCACAAACTCATCACGAATGAACAAATTTGTGAATGTCGTGACATGGTTGCAGACTCACGAAACTTTTCACAACATAATTTGAAAGTTAATTCACATGTGGATTTCGTGAGATAATCACGGACTCACGAAAACTTTTACAAAACGAATGAAAATTTTAAGACAAAATATCAGCAAATTTCGAAAATCACATGTAAATTTCGTGAGATAGTCACGAACTCACAAAATCCTTTCACGAATCAGGATTACAAAACATTTAACAAAAAACAACACACAAAGCATTGGAAATCGCTGTTTTATGACAAACTTTCGCGACAACGGTAATGAGCAGCAAGTAGAATCAACAATAAATGAAAAACCTGGTGAATGCAGAAATGCAAAAGCTATGAAAAATGATAAAAACATATTACACTTCAATCGTATGTTTGTTTTTGTGATATTTTCAACTTATATCACTAACCTTTTACAAATTTAGAAGTATTTGGACAACTAGAAGGGGTACATTACCTTACGTCTTAATTCATAAAATAGACATTAGAAACATCAATTCACGACGAAAAATGTGTGGTGTACACTTATATGCAAACTAATATGCTCAAATTTTTCATTTGTGGTGCGTAGCAGCATACATTTTGTGGGGTATAGGGCAGCTGGGTTAATCACTTATGATTTGAGTCAAAAGAGTTAAGTTGAAGTACAGAAACTTTTCGTTTGTGGTAACCAGCGGCATACACATAGTATGAAAAACGTTTTCACCCATTTTAGGGGCTAGAGGGGTAAATACAGGGGTTATCGAGTTAAACGAAACAAATGACACATCTGCACAACTATATCTACCATCTGTGTCAGTGTCATCCAAAAATATCAAACGCGTTATGGCAAAAAAACGGCAGAAGTTCTCCCAAGTAAAAAAAAAAACATCACAAAAAACAATCAGAATGTGTAATATACACACTATTGCTTGGAAATGGAGGTATGGGTTTAACACAAAAAAAACTAATTTGTTTAGTACATGGAAAAACTTAAGAAATGAATGCAGCGGGAAAAACTACTTTTTATTTAAAACGGTAAAAAAGAAAAGTTATTGCTACAATATAACAATTGCAAAAAGTAGAACATTCGAATGCACATACATTTGGCATCAAGTTTAAACTTTAAACTTGATACTATGCCTGGCAGCAATAGCTTATATACATTTGGCATTTTTGCAAAAAAATAAGAAAATATTTTTGAGTTAAAAAATCTACAAAAAATCCTTTTTATCCTAACTATTATTAGGTTCCAAATAATTTTGTATCATGTTGGATATTTAACTATTCCAGAACACCTGTCAATGCCAGACATAGGCTTGCAATTACAATGCTTTGTTCAGTCAGTTCGGTGATACTGGATGGTTTCAAACCAGCCCGGCATCTTTTGCCATTCCATAGAAAATTCCCTTCTTTTTGAGCAAATTTTGTGGAGAATCAAATTCAGCAATTCTTCCAGCATCAAGTACTATCACTCTGAGAAAATGAACATGAAAATCAAACATTTATTTCTAGGAGGGGCCCTGGTTTAAATATTTCACAAACAGAAATTCAAAATAATAAAAACTTAACCTTTTCACCTTCAGGCCGGAAGCGTTCATGCAGACCAGCGATCACGGCATACTCATATTTAAATCATAGTACGCCAGGCCTATTAAAGGCATGATACCAAATCAGCCAGTCACCAAGCATTCCCACATGGGAAGGCATAGGCTGGGAAAAAATCTAGTCTACAGTGAGATTCGAACCCCGGACAGGAGTCCTTCCAGGACCTGCGCTCTACCAACTGAGCTACACAGGCTCAGTGGAGAATCCGCCGAAAGTTGAATCACAAGCACCGTGCCTGCCTCGTATGCTGCACATGTCAGCTTCGTAGTAAAAATTGGCTGTTTATTTATTTGTCAGCTAACATAAAGATACATGCCTGGGTGACTATCTTTATTCAATTTAACTCCTTCAATAAGCCTGGCGTACAATGATTTAAAATATGAGTGTGCCGTGATCGCTGGTCTGCTCGAACGCTTCAGGGCTGATCCCAGTAATTAACACTTGCAAGTAGTACCTTATTAGTTTTAGAAATAAAGTGAAATACCAAACTACTTCGTACTGCACAAACAAAATAACTGAGTATTAATGACTGTGCGAAGAATGGAGCTGAATATGGTTAAGAAAAATGCTGCATACTAGTAGTTTAAATTGCCGAGTTATTAACAGATAGACATCGTATCAGTGGATAAAGTAAAACCCAACTGACCTTGTGCTATCCATGATTGTGTTCAATCGATGAGCAATAGTGAAAGTTGTGCATTGTTCAAACTGGACTCTTATCGTGGCCTGCGGAAAAATAAATGTTGTTACATAAATGTTAAAGAATTAGATAAACTTTTATTAAAGAAATTCGGACATATGTCTACAAATTTATATGCAAGTTTGGTAAAAGGTAATTGTTAGTGGCCTGTGGAGATGTTGTCTTTTGACCAGAAAAAGATTTGAAAAATAAAAGTGAGAAAAATCCTAAAGGAGATCAACGTGCAAACACATACTTGTATAAGATCGTCGGTTTCGAAGTCAACTGCAGCTGTGGCTTCATCGAGGACCAGAATCTTGGAATTGCGCAATAATGCCCGAGCAAGACAAACTAGCTGACGTTGACCAACACTGAAAACATAGTTAAAATTGTTAAATGTATCCCTTGAATAAAATTTACATCTATCTTATTAGGTGTGGTTTAATTACATACACTGCCAAAGTGGAAATTGAATTATTAGAGATGTTGAATTTCTTGTACTGTTTTAATGCACAGACCTTTATTCAATTCAGCAATATTTGCCTAAGAGTGGAGGTATAGAGGCAGACACTTACATTTAAGTTTAGTTTTTGAGACAAAACCTTACATTTGGGTTGAGTTATTAAGGCAAAGTCTTAGATATGAGTTAAGTTATTGAAACAAAGACTTATACTTGATTTCAGTGGCAAGTTTTAGACTAAAAATATTGGCCTAAACTAAACTACAAGTTTTACCTCAGATTTTCTCCCCCCTCAGACACGTCATGCTCAAGTTTTGAGGGAAGAGACTCAACAAAGTTTTTGAGATGAGAATGTTCGAGTGCGCTCCAAAGTTGCTCGTCGGAATAAGCATCGAAAGGGTCGAGGTTCATTCGAAGCGAACCAGAAAACAAAACTGGATCCTAAAAATCACAAAAACAAAATGGTTGAGTTCTGCAGGGTTGATGGCTCAATGGTTGGTGAACGGATGACAACAAACAGTGTTCTAAACTTTTCACTAGACATTATACCTTACAAATTTCCTGCGATTTATAATGTAAGCAATACAATGTCGTGAATACAAGCTTTGAGGCACTTTTGCTTTGCTCAAAACTTTTACAAAAAAAGCACAAACAACAGTTTTTAAAACAAGTGTTTATGGCTGACTGACTGTAACCGGCTTAGAACTAGCAATATGAAAAAAATAGTGACAAATAAAAGTTGCCAAAAAACATCACAAAATTAATGTAATGTAAGCCAGTGGTTCTCAAAAGATTTCAGGCCAGGGATCAGCAGTTCAATTAAATGAATATTGTACACCAAGGATAAAGAAAGCATCCACAACAAACATATTGGCTTAAATTATATTCCTTTAATACAGAATTTCAAGGAGTGATATCAAACAACCGATAGCTGACAATAAATGACCAATAACTTGGACACGCTTTTTTTACTGATGTGGCATCGCACAGATAAGGTGAGGCATGGCTTTATAGCCTGTTACTCCCAACAAACTGGAGTGTCATTGGATGGCTACACTAGCCAGCTCTTTCGCCCACCTGTGGAATAATTGACAGCTTTGATCTCAAATCTTGCAATCCCATTTTGGCGATGTTTATTCCGTCGATTCTGATGCAGCCATCCGAGGATTCAATGATGCGAAACAGGGCCATAGTAAGCGATGTTTTTCCCGCCCCAGTGCGGCCTGCCACTCCAATCTATTTTGTCAAAAATTCATGAAAATGTTGGTTTATCTTTGTAGGGTTGACTGTTCAAATCCCAGTATAGCCGAGATGGTAACTTTTACAAAGAACACAGAACCGGAAAGGTGGCTTAGAACCACTGTGCTAGGGCAATTTTAGAACATTGATGTTTTTTCAAAACTACATGAAAAAGTCGGATAAAGTTCATATAGTTGACTGTTCAAATCCCAGCGCAGCCAACAAAGATTGTCAAAATAAGCAAAAGTTTTCAAGATTGTCAAAATAAACAAAATCTAGATGGCTGGATTAGCACTTATATATTGTAATTTAATAACGACTGTACCTGTTACAAAAGACATTTACTCATTTGCGCTTTAATATTCTGTGGGCTAACAGGGAACCCAATTGGGCTATTGAGTGGCACAAATCAAATGGCACATCTACATGATCATGTCTACCATCCGAAAAAGTTTCATCCAATTCCATCAAAGAGTTTGTCCCAATTATGCATGATTAGTACATTGAGATACTTTGTGAATTAAAAAGTGTATACAGTACACATAAAACTGCTTTGCACTTTAGAGGCTAATAAGACAACAAAAACAGATAACACATCTACATGACAATATCTAATAGTGTAAAAGCTTCATCCAAAACCATCAAACATTTTGCACTGAAAGCAACAAACTATTTCTCAGAATAAAAAAAAACATAGTGCAGCTGAAGTGTGACCCTTCAAAACAGGAAGACATTTTTTGTGACAACATAATAAAACACATTTTCACAAGACTAAGAAAGAGAATATTAAAAAATAATAATTTACTTTTTCTCCTCCTTTAATGTCGACAGTAAAATTTTTCACAACTAAATCCAGCCCTGGTCGATATCTTGTGCTGTAGTTCTCAAACTCTATACTGCCTTCTGCTGGCCAATTTGCAGGTGGTGATTCTTTCGCTACGACCAGTGGAGCCTGGAAATATGTTTAGACACATTAAAATGTTTTCAGTGACAAAAATGCTCCTATTTAACCTTCGCTACGTAAGATTTGTGGGTGTACTTTTTTTGTGGTATAAAATCACATTAATTGTCTTAAAAATTTAAAGTTCTTTTTGAAATCTATTCAAAGCAAATTAAATTTTAGTTAAGTGGTGAAATAAAAAGTGAGCTAAAAAGCACAAATAGTTCAAATTTAAGATTTTGTGTTTTTTCCCAACAAAATTTTTATGTGACATTGCTTTTTCAGATTTTGTGTTAAAAGTTAAATTTTTAAATGAATATTTTTCTAAACAATGTCAACAAATTCAATTCTTCTTACTTCTTGCGAAACATTTGAATATTCTTTCACCCGTTCCACAGCCACAATATTTGTTTCGAGGGTGGAAGCTTCGCGGACCATGCAGCTCATACAGCTTGTTACCTGGAACATAGAAATGTTACAACTACAAACATAGAAATGTTACAACTTAAAACACAGAAATGAAGTCAATAATCCAATTTAAAAAAATGACCTGTTTCAGATGATTAAATTGATGTGAATTTATTAATTGGGTCTTTCATACCTGCATTGCATATGAAATGGAAAGTCCGACAATCCCTGCATCAATCATTCCTTTTCCAGACACAGCAAAAATGGCGGCGAACAAAATAACACAGTTTCCCACTAACTCCAGTCGTAGCCCTAGCCATCTACAAAAAGTGACAGGTATAAAAATCTAAACATTTAAAGCGGGTTTCCTAACGAGCTTCGTGCAGTCAACCATAGCGCTTGTTACATGCACGACTTTGCAAGCTTAAAGCGGGTTTCTTAACGAGCTTCGTGCAGTCAACCATAGCGCTTGTTACATGCACGACTTTGCAAGCTTAAAGCGGGTTTCTTAACGAGCTTCGTGCAGTCAACCATAGCGCTTGTTACATGCACGACTTTGCAAGCTTAAAGCGGGTTTCTTAACGAGCTTCGTGCAGTCAACCATAGCGCTTGTTACATCTACAAATGTGCACAACTGTGTGTTACAAGGTCCTACCTGTTCGAAACCACAATAGGATAGTAAGACATCTGGTTTGTATCAATTTTCACCTCATTTTCCCAGATAAAGTTTTGCTGCAAACCATAAGCTCGAATTGTAGTTGCTCCTAAAAAAAGGAAAAGTTTTTGGTAAAGTTTTATTTTTTTGAAGTATTTTAAACAAAACTGACATTTTATTTCTATTGTATGTATTCTCACATTAAAGGCAACTCTAAAAACTTATAATTTTGGAAAATACAGTATTCAAATATTAACTTCACCTGCTAAAGATTCTCCGAAGTGGGAGTAAATCGGTGAACGACTGATCGATTCGAGTCGCTTCAATTGACGAGAAGTTCGGACATAAAATCGCTGCACAAAAATATTTAACAAAATTTACAAATAAAAAAACGACATAAAATTTTTGACACAATAAAGATAAAATCAACAAAATTTACAAATTTAAAATTATCGTTTAACCAAAATAGAGAAAAATCACCAAATTGCAAAAAACAAATAATTTTTAATATATTTTAACAAAAACAGCTTTAGCAACGTTTTTTCAATTTTTTTTGCAAAACTAAAAACATTTTACCAATTTTATTTACTATTTCTGGGTTGGACAAACATTTAAATTACTAATTTTAAAAATACCATTTTTTTGTGATTTGTTTTTACATTTGTCCTGTTTAACTGCCAAACTAAATGTTCGAAGTTTTTTTCATTAAAAAATGAAAAAGTGATAAAGTTGCTTGTTTGGTGCTCTGTCATTTTGTGTTCAGTTTCACCCACATAAAAGTCACCTGGATAAAGTAATAGAGTAGCAGTAGTGGGACAATAACCACTGCAAAGAGGGGCGTGCTGTAAATGATCACAGCAAAAGTTCCAGCAGTTTTGAAAAATGTCATCAGGAATGAACTGAGAGTTCGAGGAATAACTTCATCCACCAAATAAACGTCCTTGCTGTAAAGTTGGATAAAAATAAAATGTTGATAAATAACTTGAAAAACTTACAGTTGTACAAATTAGTAGGGATGGCCAAAACTGCAAATGTTCTGTTTGGTCGAGCACCGAGTATCTCACGTTCATGTTTTGTACTCGGTGAATTGTGACATCACAAACATTCCCATTTTTACGCTAGCTTTGTAGCTTTCCCAAATCCCTTACGCCACAGCGGTGTATTGAGCCGTACAGGCCCCAGAAGTACACATTTTCCACCATTTAATGCAGTTTTAAAAACAATCAGTATTGTTTTTTTCAACACTAGTTTCGTATGTTAGGAGGGCACGAATATGCAAATTTAAAGCTCGGGTCAGTTTGTGAGCATCAAAAACGGCGATACTCAGGACCGTTCTGGACCGGCCCATCCCCACAAATTAGTAAGGTACCTGAAGGTATATAGGCCCGGAAGGTAATAAGGCCCACTGCTAATATTTTTTTATGTGCCAGAAAAAATACTTAAGTTTTGATGTAATTTTAAAATATATGTATACTTAAAATGATTTACAAAGTTTTGGACCTGCAAGTTATATGTAATTGTTATCATGACCAATCCAAATTAAGAAGGGTTTATTTTCAACTTTTTATTATTTTTTGTTAAAATTGGTAGCAAAAATGAAAAGGTTGTGTTGTCGAAATGAAAACTTATTGAGATATATTAGTAATGGGGTCATTTTAGTTTAATTGGAGCATTATCCGATCTGGAAAAAATAATTACTTCAAATAAATTTTATTACGGTTTTGCTTGTCAGCCATTGCTTGCAATAAGGCCCAACGATCATTTGTCATTTTCTCAAGTGTCTTTTATACTAAAGGCGACTGATATGCACAACATTTGCTTTTTTGCTTTCTTAGGGAGATAAAAAGTCCCAATAAGATGTTTGTGGAAGTAATCTTTCATTTAGTATTTTTGGTTATCAAATGTCAAGGGGTCGTTTATTCTTTTTTTTTAGTACCTTCAGATTAACAGTTATATGTCTTAGTTAACAGTATATGTGTAATATGAGTTAATAACGTTGCTTGTTGAAACTTTTATTTGACCGAAGCAAAGTATAAATGAGTCTGATTGGTTTCTAGACTATTTTTAAAAACATGAAAATGTTGGGCTTTATTAACAGCATAGGTTTGTATTAAGGCCCAAGTTTTAATTTTTTTAAACTGTTATCCTACAAAAACGAAACTTGCAAACGCCCTCAAAATCGAATGGATGTTTAATATCAACCTCTGCAACAATCATGCCGAATTTGGCCTGGAACGGTTAAATGGTTTTTCAGTTATACGCAATAGTTTTTTAATGGGCCTTGTTAGCTGCAGGTACCTTATGTATCATTTACGAATATTCTACAATTTTAACAAGAACATTCTATGGTTGACTAGTTTGAATCCAAGCAAGGATTAAAACTGAATTGTTTCAATCTGTCAACAAATAAGTATTAGCCACTTTTTGGACAACAAAACTACAAATATTATTAGGCAGTTTTTGATCGTTTAAATTCAAAAAGTAAATTGTTTGCGTGACAAAATTAAAACCCCAAACCATTCCAGTTATTTCAGAAAATTGTAATTTTGTCTTGAATCGAAATGTAAACTCAAATATTTAATTTTTTGGCAAATTGCGCAAGAGGTTTGTAGTATTCATTTTTTTCACAAGATTACAACTGTTTGACTATTTTAAACCTAAAATTAAATTGAATGCTTGACAAAATAAAACCGGCTACAGTTATATTTGAAAATTGTAATTAAAACTGATTTGGTCACGAAGCAAAGCAGAAACCTGAACCTGAATCTAATCAAAGAGCAGTTATTATCTAAAACTAGAAGGGTGGCTTAGCACATATTGCCATTGCATATACATTATAACCTACTTTAAAACATTACTATATTTCCTACACTTATTTTATAATGGGTCCCATATTATCTGCTGTCTTTATAACATTGGTTGTTTCTGCAGGCAGAAACTCATGGGTCCCCACACATGCAAAGTTGTAAATAATGCATTTCAAGAGATAACTTTGAGAAAGTTTGTTGTTGTAAGGTTAAATACAGTGACTGGTAATGAACATAAATAAATATGCTGTATGGACTACAAATTATTCAAATATCATTCCAAATAGCATATTTATTTACGCTCGGTACCAGTCACTGTGTTTTATCTGACAAAAACAAACTTTCTCATAGTTATGAATATGCATTCCATTCATACAAGGTTTTTCTCTGCTGAGAAAAAAGGCTAAACACAACAATCAGCTCCTTTTAATTGTGAATTGCACCTGATTGTAGGGGGTAGTGGGGTAAATGATAGTGCTACAGGGTAAAACAACAATCAACACCTATAAGTGGCACACTCCAGAAGCTGTCTAAATTTTATTCAATTCAGACATTGTTTAAAAAATTGACCCATTTTGGGGGCTAGTGGGGTAAATGTTGGGATCAAAGGTTTGAACAAAACAATAGACAACTATAAACGGCACACTATACAAACTGTTGAAATTTTATCCAATTCGGACATTGTTCAAAATATTCACCAATTTTAGGGGGCTAGAGGGGTAAATATTGGGGCTGCAGGGTAAAACACAACAATTGACACCTATACATGACAAGTTCTACAAGCTGTCAAAATTTCATCTAATTCCGACACCATTTAAAAACCTCACCCATTTTAGGGGGTTAGTGGGGCAACTAATGAGGTTTTACACCCAAAAGTAAAAAATATGAAATTACAATGACCCAATCAAAAGTCGTGTAAATTTTTATCCAAATCGGCCAATGTTTAAATTTCTGGCCACTAGAGGTGTTTTTAGCAACATTTGTTAACACATCTGACGTCATTAGGCTGTTATCACCCCCTCTGACTGGCATGTGCAAAAACGCCCTCCAAGTAATGCACAAACACAAGCAGCGTATTCTCTGGTACCTTTACTATACTGTTACTCCACAGAATTTTTTCGTTTGTGGTGCGCAGCAACATGCAAAAACGTTTTACATTTTGGGGGCTAGCGGGGTAAATACTGGGGTTATTAACTCAAACGAAGCAGATGGCACATCTACATAACCATATCTACCATCTGTGAAAGTTTCATCCAAATCCACCAAAGATTTTATGCCAAAAGTGCATGGACAAACTTCGGCGGAAAAAAGAAAAAAAAAGAAAAAAAAAAAGAAAAAAAAAAGAAAAAAACAGAGTGAAATCAAGATGTGTCCCCTTCAGGAAAGGGGACCCATAATTATGATTAAAACTTTGGAACGCTATAACGTTAACTGCGAGTGACCTACACATCATGCGGACGTAATTAAGAAAGAATGCCACTCTGGCTGTTGGAAATTGCAGTTAAAACTGATTTGTTGGTTGCTCATTTGATAATTGCAAATAAAAGTGATTTGTCACGGCTCATCACCTGAATCTGTTCATTAACCTTCCGAGCGGCGTTGTGTCGAAGAAAGACATGGGAGCTCGAACAATCCGGCAGAGCATATCGAATTGCATCACTGTAGCCGCGGCAACAGCTCCGTACGTCAGAGAGAGTGACGAAGACAAAACCATAAAAGCTGAAAAAATCCACTTATTACCACAAATAACTGAAGCAGCGGACAAGAACAAAACAATATCAAAATTTAAGATCATTTCAGATTGGGTCTTTTATCAAATTTACTGGTTATATTTTCAGAGCTAAAGTGTCTGTTTACAAACCACATTTCTAAAACTAGAAGGGTGGCTTAGCACATTTATGTTAAAACTTAACAATCAACACCTCAAAATGGCATATGCCGCGAACTGTTTAAATTTCATTCAATTACCAAAAACAAAAATAACCAAAATTTTAGGACCATTGATAGTATTTTGGAAAATCAGTGTTTAACTTGAAATATCATTTTATTTAAACTAACTTTTCTGTTATCTTGTACAGTTTAAGAACTACTGACAAACATGTTAGGATTTACAGCACAAAACAAGATATCAACAAGATATCAACACTTTATACAAATAGGTTTAAAATGTTATTTAGTTTCAATTGTCCAGAACCGAACGTGTGAGAAAACTTGACCAGTGGCTTAGCACATATTGCCGTTGCATATATGACCTTTGGACCTATATACAGATCTGTTCATAAGTTTAATAGACGTAAAAAGCGACATGCTTTATTATACAAACGTTTTCAGCAAATGCTAATACCATTATCAGTGATATGAGAGGCCACACCCGATATAATGCATGTCGCTTTTTAAGTCTATTTGGGCTGTTATTTTCACCAATAAACATAGGACCTATTGAATAACATACAGATAAGAGGACTGATAAAAACTTACCTTGGCACAAACCGAGAATTCCATAAACTCCCAATCGGAGTTGAGTTCCGTTTTGTGTTCCATCCGGATTCAAAGGATCCATACTCCAATCTGGTAAACAAAATTCCTGTCATTCGCACAAACAGTTGCTTAAAATTGAGGTTAAATTAAACCAAAAAAATGACAAAACAAAATCATAGCAATGATTGCAGTTATTAAAATTATGTTCAAATGAAATTAAAAAATGTTTTTGGTCCATTTTGTTTTTCTTTAATCAATATAATCAGTAATATTGGGTTTATTTAACAGCAAGTTTAAAACATGTTATTTAGATTTTGTTAGGTGAAACGCATTTTATCTGTACGTTTAAATTGGTGAGCAAACAAATTTGGAAAAAACTGATTAAACAACGATAAATAAATAACTACACAAAAACAAGCAAACATACCTGACAACCATATGCTGGAGTAGATTTGTGCGGCGTATTGCAAAACAAAAAACAAACAGATGAGGAAGGACAGGAAATATCCGATTGATCTCATGTATGACACAAACACTGATAGTTTTACCTGCAAATAAAAATACTAGTTACAAGTTGCTTGTGTCTATTGTTGTGTTACAGTTTTGAAATCGTAAGGTTGGTGGTTCTAATCCCAGCCCGACATTTAAGATAACCCAGTGGTTAGTGCAACTGCCTTGCAATCGTAAGGTTGGCGGTTCTAATCCCAGCCCGACATTTAAGATGACCCAGTGGTTAGTGCTACCGCCTTGCAATCGTAAGGTTGGTGGATGTAATCCCAGCTCGGCCTCTAAGATGACCCAGTGGTTAGTGCAACCGCTTGCAATCTTAAGGTTGGTGGTTCTAATCCCAGCTTAATTTTCTTACGCTTCCAGTTGCAGCTTTTTCAGCTGAGATCAGTTTATCCCCTTTCTTTGCCGGCGAAAGTTTTTCATCCTTCTCTTCTGAAAAATCCATGGGCACCGTGCAACCACCGCAACTGTTCAAATCACAATGTTTAGGTCAAATCGCTCACAAAAAACGGCCAAATTTGATCTCAGTGTTAATATATCAATAAAACAGCATGAACCCGTTACATGAAAAGCTGCAGACAGGGCACAATGTTTTGACCTATAAAGTCTCATCATTTTTGGCTGGTGTAGTCAACTAACGGCACTCCAGTTTGTTGGAAGCAACAGGGTAAAACCCCGCGCCTCGCCTATTCTGTTCGATACCACCACCGGGCATAAACCACACAGAGAACTGGTTTACAATTGACAAGTAATAACCGTTAGAAGTTGGATGGCTATAGCCTACTAGCCAATACGGTCTATGTCTTGTCACCAGCTGCACTGATGAGACTTTATAGGTCGAAACAGTGTACACTGTCTGAAACTTACTCACCTCTGTACTAGCCTAATGCGTTTTTTCATACTGTATTAGTTTAATTATTTTTAATCCTAACACAAAGTCATTTGTGACGTCACACTTACCAATCGAACTGCACAGGCGCTTCGGTGATGGGATTTTTCTTAAAGGGTTTTTCTTCTTTATGACAAGTACTCGGTTTTCCTGAAAACAAAACTATTTTTGTTACAAATCGACAAGTTTATAAAGAGTTTCCTAACGAGCTTCGTGCAGTCAACTAAAGCATTGTTAAACAGGTATGTTTTATTGTTTGGCAACTTATAGCGGTTTTCTTAAGTCAGTGGTTCTCAACTCGTTTCAGGCCATGACCACCGGCCCAGTAAAACTAATTTCATGGACCATTCCTTTTTTTAATGAGATTGAAGTAAGTATATGCAACAAGCATTCTGGCATGAAATTCTTTGACCTTCTTTCAGTGTTAATATACTATATTCTCCAGTTTATAACCAAATTCAGTGGACGACTTGTGTACCACCACAAAAGTCGTCATGGACCACTAGTTGAGAACCACTGTCTTGTACAATCCTAAGCATTACAATCCAGATCTTTACCTGATGAATTGTTGCAACATTTATCTTCTGGGATCTTTTTCTTGTTGCAAGATTTTTCTTCCTTTGCATTTCCGCAACTGTTCAACAAAAAATAAAGTAAGGGGAACTTAGAATGTTGTTGTGGCAAAAAAGCAGCATAATATATAATAACGTTATGTGGTCTTATTGGTACAATTAAGTTGAAAACTACCCATAACTTTCTCAGTTATTTTAGTGAGGGACAAAGTAATGCTGGTTATTGGAATAAAAATATAGCTAAAAACGCATTTCTCGTTTGTGACGTCACACTTACCAATCCGTCTTTTTCGGCGCTTCGCTCATGGGATTTTTCTTGGTGTCGTCATGACACGAGGTCGGTTTCCCTGGAAACAACATTGTTATGATGAGAAAGGATATTAGATCACGAGTTTCTGCGACTCATTCATTTAGGTTGCCCTTCTGGTTTGAGATTATAAAATAAGTTAGTTTGGACCATTTAATCATTTGGTTGAGTCATCAATTACAGTAATTCACAAAATGCGGTTAATGGCCACCATACTTTGGGAGAATTGGCCAAAAAACGAAAATTAACATCGGGGCAGATTGTGAAACCATCAGCATTCGCTTCAGGAGTCAGAGTCGGTGAAAAAGAAATGACTCCGACTTTCTTTAAAGTTTGCAATCCTGGTAAAACTCTTTACCTGTGCAACATTTATCTTCAACCTTCTTGTTGTTGCAAGCCTTTTCCTCCGTTGCTATGGTAACACCTCCACAACTGTTCAAAAACAATTAGACAAAAACGTTGGTCTACTTTGTAAATCTACACAATATTTACGACACATTTTTTGTGAGTGAAGCCACGTTTTTTTCTTAGGTCAGTCTAAACTGAAACAGCGTATAAAATGCAACACAACTATTACACTTACCAATCATTCTTTGTTTTTGTATCTTCGTTATGACATGTGGTCGCTTTTTTTTCTGCAATAAAATTGTTATGATCAGGGTTGGAAAATCGGAAGCAAAAAAGTAACTTCAAGTCGCTTTAAATTGCAATATCATATGAGAGGGTAAAAAACTTTGTGTGAAATAGAAATAAAAGAGCCACAGAAACTGGCTAAAACTGGAATAATGCTCTGAACATAATTTGATTTCCAGAGTCAGAAAAACATATTTTTTTGAATCCTGATGGTGTTCATCATGACTAAATCACCTTTTTGAAAATATTTTTTTTTCTGACAAGCTTCGTGCAGTCAACTACCGGAACATTAATGCAATAGACACATTTTTATTGTTAGGGAACTTTCGACTTCTAAAACAATCAATCGAATACTCAAACAAAACCATTTTTAGCTCATCCCGAAAAATTTACACAAGTAAAGAGTTTAAAACGATTTCCTGACGAGCTTCGTGCAGTCAACTAAAGCATTGTAAAAGCTAGGCATCTTTTTATTGTTAGGCAAACTCTGAAAAGGATTCCTAAAGTACTTAAAATCTCATGCTTATTTAAAACAATTATTTACCCAAGGAATTCCTAGTAATCAATCCAATACTTAAATAAAACCATTTTTATGTTTAATCCTAAGTTTTGTAAATCGGCTCTTTACCTGAGGAGTTCTTGCAGCATTTATCTTCTGGAGTCTTCTTGCTGCAATTGTCTTCCCCCGTTGCCATAGCAACGCCACCACAGCTGTGCAAATAATTAAAGAAACAATCAGTTTTAAACGTGATGACGAAAATATTTGTGATAATTTGCTTCACAAAAGATTCTGGAAGTTTGTCCAACAAGCTGAGTTACGTCATCTTTTAAAATGGAGCCATTTTCTATTTTCACAACAGTGCTTGTGATTCAACTTTCGGCGGATTTTCCACTGAGCCTGTGTAGCTCAGTTGGTAGAGCGCGAGTCCCGGAAAGACTCCTGTCGTGGGTTCGAATCCCACCGCAGGCTAGATTTGTTTAGCCTACGCCTTGCCATATGGGAATGTAATGCTTGGGAGACTGGATTATTCAGTACAACGCCTTTAACAGGCCTGGTGTGCTATGATTTATCTGTTTTGGTTTGATCTTAGTTAAATTTAAAATATACAAAACACAACAGAAACATCTTGTGACGTCACACTTACCAATTTTTCTTTGGCTTATTATCTTCTTTATGACATGTGGTCGGTTTCCCTAGAAACAAAACTGTTTTAGTCAGAATGATAGAGCAAGATAAAAGATTTTAACCATAAGCTTTCTAAAATTTCTTTGATTTCGACGCTTCGAAGTTTAGAAAAAACAACAGGCCTCGAATATAGTTCTCAATAAATTTTAAAAGTTCTTTAAAATTCTAATAATTCAAATGCCTTCGACCTAAAAATCTTAAGATTTATTAGGGATGGGCCGAGCCGAGCCAGAACCCGAGTACTCGGTACCAAGCATCGCTGTTTTTTATGCTCGGTGCTCGGCCGAGCAGTTGCACAAACTGACCTGAGCATTAAATTTACATATTCATGCCCATTTATAAGAAACTAGTGTTCGAAAGGGTGCCCAAGAACAAAAATGACTGTTTTCAATGAGTTAGATGGGGAATAACGCATACTTCTGGGGCCTGTACATATTAATACCCCCCTGGTGACGTAAGGGCCTTGGAAAGTTGCAAAACAAGCTGGAATTGGAAATGTTTGTGACGTTACAATATACCGTGCTCGGCCAAATATGAACATTGGCAGTTTTGGCCCATCCTCAATCGCTTCGTGCAGTCAACTAAAGGATTGTAAAAGCTGGGCATCTTTTATTGTTAGGCAACTTCCGAAGGAGATTCCTAATGCACAAAATCTGATACTTAATTAAAACTCTTTACCTGAACAACATTTGTCTTCTTGGACTTTCTTCTTGTTGCAATTTTCCTCCTTTGTTGCCATGGTAACGCCTCCGCAACTGTTCAAAACAATTGATCAACATCAACAACATCTTTTTTTGAAATTGTAAGTGTTTGTAGCAACAAGATTCTTGGCTACCTTTATCAAAAGGCTTGGTGCTTTTCGCAATTTTCAAGCAATATTTTTGTACTTTCCTGCAGGTTTAAGTACTTTTTTGAAGATTTAACTTTTTGGGAGATTTCTACATATTTTTAGCCACCAATATAAGCAGTTTATTAAAAAGTAACAAGTCTAATTGTTCAAAAAAATAACTAGTGATTTTGCAATTTTACATACAATTATTCAGCAAATTTAAAATCGCGACATAATCTTGTTTGTGACGTCACACTTACCAATCAGTCTTCTTCTTTTCATCATCTTTATGACACGTCGTCGATTTTTCTGAAAATATCATCTTATTACCAGGGTTGCATTATCACAAAAATACATGGTCTGACCCTTATAATTTTTGCTCTTTTTCAATTCAATTGAATAAAAAAAAGATTTTTCAAAAAAAAGCGAAGTTTGTTGGATACAGACAGACCCAAAACAGAGGTATACAACCCTTGAGAAATGCCAAGAAATACTTAAAAACACTTTTATACAGATATATCTCAGCAAGTATTATCCACAGATAGATCAGTTGAACAAAATCGTAACACCCTTAAAATTCCTACACATGTGACATAACAATCATTTGTTTTAAAAAAGTATACCCGGTAAAGATTACAACCCTCAAACTCATTAAATGACCTCTTTGGTAGTGGTGGGATTCAGCCGGTTCGCACCGGTTCTATAGAACCGTCTCACCAAATTTTATGAGATCAGCGAACCGGTTAGCATTAATGGTTACTGTCAATTGACTTTTTGTAGCAGAACCGGCTGAAAAATATGACTTTTGTGATAGAACCGGCTGACAAAAAATTGAATCCCGTCAGTGCTCTTTGGGCACCACAATTCAAAACAAACAAAAAAATGGCTGCTTGTTATAAAACGACTTAAATGCGACTTTATTTAAAACTTTCTACTTTAACTTTCAAGCGCGGTAAAACTGTTTACTTGAAGAACTCTTGCAACTTTTATTTTCTGGGATAATTATCTTTTTCTTCGGAGCAGAATATTTGTTGGAAGATTCTTCGTCCATTGCCATGGTAACGCCTCCACAACTATTCAAATAAAATAGAAATATTAGATTTTAACCAATTGTTTTTAGTTACGTATTTTTCAAAACACTTTAAAATTTTTGTTGTGTATTAAAACACACGACTTTAGTGATGGAAAAACGCGTACTTTTTTTAGAAATAATTTTTTCAGTACATTTTTGATTTCTTTCAAATTTCAACTGATTGTTTTGTACTTAAAAACTTTTCTAATACTCGTTTATGACGTCACACTCACCAATCAAACTGCATCGGCATATCGCTCATGGGATTTTTCTTTGTCTTCTCTTCTTTATATCCGATGACCGGTTGTCCTGGAAACAGAAACCGTTTATGACGTAACAACAGATAACTCGAACGGGTTGTGACGTCACATACAAAATCAATTTTCAGCAACTTTTTTGGACAAGTTTGTGAGTTATATTTATTTTTTTTAAGTTTAGAATAAATTTATTAAGATTTCTGCAAAGAAACTTAAGAGCGACATGCTTTATTGTTTAAAGGTTTTTGGCAAATGCTCATAACATTATCAGTGATATGCTGCATCAGCTGCACCCGTAACAGCCCAAATAGACGTAAAGAGCGACATGTTTTATCATCAGTGATGATGACATGACCATTTGCCGAAACGTTTGAATGCATGTCGCTTTTAATGTCCATTTTGTTCGTTATATTCACCATCAGACTAAAAATGTCAATATGAGAAATTTTTTTTACCATTTCTTTTGTTAAATTCATCATCATCTTCAGTCTGAGCGTAATTCCGTAAAAATTCAGCGAAAGCTCCGTCTTTCTCCAACAACTCGTTGTAATTGCCAGCCTGTTAAATGACATGCGATAAAGTGAAAGTCTATGTTGCATGGGTGATTTAAAATCTGCGATTCTTACAAGTTTGTAAATTAGAATGTGGGTTATAAAAAATATTAATTCTGCACATTATGGGTGTTTATATAAGCTATTACTGCCAGGCTAAATATCAAGTTTATAGAGCACATGTTTGGGAAAGTTTAAACGGCTCATTCTTAAAAAAAGCGTAAAGAAAAAAACCGCATGTCCAAATCGAAAATTTTTTTGACGAAAATATGTAGCTTGTGGTAGGATTCGAACACACGACAGGAGTCTTTCCGGGACTCGTGCCCTACCAACTGAGCTACGCAGGCTTGGTGGTGAATCCGTCGAAAGTCGAATCACAAGCACCGTTGCCTGCCTCGTATGCTGCACATGTCAGCTTGGAGTGCTATGATTTATATAGGCGTGTAAAAACGTCCAAAAGTGAAAAATATGAAAATTTTAGAAACGAGATTTTGCTTTCTACATTTATAAACAGTCATTCACCTCAGTTATTTGTCCATCGACCAAAACATAGATTTTGTCAACTTGTGGCAAAAATGCGAGTCCATGTGTTACAAGAATCCTCGTCTGGAACAAAAAAAAATTTTTTTTACAATTTTATTTTTTCCACAAGCATTCAAATAAAAAGGGTTTTTTGAATTTTTTAAATTTTTACTAATCGCTTTGTTGTTCATTGTTTAAACTTATTTCATTGCTTATTCAAATAGAATCAAAAACAGTTGATTAATAAACATAATTGCAGAAAACAAACAATAGTTGACATACAAAAACATAGAGTTTTTTTAACTTTTTCAGATTTTAATTGTTTTGTAATTCATAGTATTTATTATAATTTCTCATTTTTGTTCGCTTTTTCTTACTTTTCTTTTCAAACAACCGCCAGGTCCAAGAACGTTGTCGAAAATATTTTTACCAACATGTGAATCCACAGAACTGAGCGGGTCGTCGAATAAATAGATCTGAATATAAAACAATACTTGATTCGATTTGAACAATAAAGTATTGTGACGTCACGCATGTATGACGTAACAACATATAGGTGTTTAATTGTCAGTTTATGTAAACAAGGAACTAAAAAATAAGTGATTAAAGTCATTTCTATTTGAGTAAGGGCGCAAAGGTATAAATTTTTAACCGAACAATAAAGAGAACTACTTGAATAATTTTACAAATAATTGCAACCAGTTAACGAAATACTTTTAAAAAACTACACTGTTTGTGAAAAACAAATTTGATGCAAAAACTTAATTGCATATTTCTTATGGTTTAGCCACAAAGCTGTTTTTTTTTGTATATTATAGCTGCGTTTAGAACACTACATACGGATCTGTTCATACGTTTAATGAAAATAACGGCCCAAATATACGTAAAAAGCGGCATGCTTTATTGTTCAAACGTTTCGGCAAATGCTAATGTCATCATCAGTGATATAAAGGCCACATCAGTTACACCCGTTTACATCTAATTGAGTCACGTTTACATACGTATATCTATGTTGTTACAAACCTGTGCATCTTGGTAAACTGCTCTTGCGATCGCAACTCTCTGCTTCTGACCTCCCGACAAATTTATTCCCTGAAAAATTAATACAAGTTTAACAAAATTGCTTATACATTTGAAAAATGGGATTGAATTTATTTTATTGGTGGTTGATACTTCATGTATTTTTTTTAATAAGGTCGTGTGTTCACAAAACCGTTTGCATGTCTATTGGAATTTAGTTAAGAAATATTAAGTTGGCATATTTGTCATTATAACACACGAGGTATTCAGCCAAAAACGTCGGTCAGAGGCTTTCGTTAATCAAACGTTTATATCATGTCTATAGCATCAAACATTGTAAGCTGGTGAGATGAATGAGGCAAGATAGCTCGTGTTACAAAATATACGTGGAGATGCTTCACATGCTTACAAGACTAAGATACTACCACCCAGTGACGGATTTAAACCCTCAACCTATGGAACTTACCCTTTCTCCGATCTCAGTCTGATCACCAGCTGGTAACATATCAAAGTCAGCTTTCAGTTCACAAGCTTCAACCACATCCTGGTATCGACAAATATTCAGTTCCTTCCCAAATGTTATGTTGTCTTGAGCTGTCAGATTCTGTATCCAGGCTTGTTGGGGAACATAAGCAATTGAACCCTGAAAAATATGAATGGAGCTCGTCAGAAAACCCGCTTTAAGCTTGCAAAGTCGTGCATGTAACTAGCGCTATCGTTGACTGCACGAAGCTCGTTAGGAAACCCGCTTTAAGCTTGCAAAGTCGTGCATGTAACAAGGGCTATGGTTGACTGCACGAAGCTCGTTAGGAAACCAGCTTTAAGCTTACAAAGTCGTGCATGTAACAAGTACTATGGTTGACTGCATCAAGCTCGTTAGGAAACCCGCTTTAAGCTTGCAAAGTTGTGCATGTAACAAGCGCAACCCGCTTTAAACCGACCTGTACTGCAACACGGCCTTCAGTCTTCTCCATATCGCCCAGCATAGCTGACATGAGAGATGACTTTCCACATCCAACTTGTCCAACCACTGCAACCAACGAACCATCGGGAACCGACATAGAAATACTAAACAATAGTAATAATATGATGTCTATGGAACCGACGTTTACTGTAGTTTTTCAAACAAATTGTTTTTCAACGAACTTTTTCAGAACATCATCTTGGTCTCGGTCCCATTTAAATGTTCCGTTATCTATAGAAATCATATTAGCGGATGACGTCGGTTTTCTGTCGACGTTGCTCTCATCCAGTTCATCGTTGTTGAGAAATTTCTCGAGACGCTGCAAACTGACGCTGGCCTAAAGAAAATTTTCACATATGTTTAATTATAATATTGACATACAAGTTTGAATGTTGATAAACACACTCACATATAAACCATAGTACACCAGGCCTATTAATGGTGATAAACTAAATCAGTCGGTCACCAAGCATTCCCCACCATATGGCAAGGTGTAGGCTGGAAAAATTTAACCTGTGGTGGGATTCGAACTGGGACTCACGCTCTACCAACTGAGTTACACAGGCTCAGTGGTGAATTCGCCGAAAGTCGAATCACAAGCACCGTTGCCTGCCTCGTATGCTGCACATGTCAGCTTCGTAGTAGGGGATCGCGAGATTCAGTTATATATAACAACGTACATTAATAGTAAATAATTTGTGTTTTATGTAAAAATTTATGAGTTTACCTGGACAATTGATGACACAACAGTAGGAAGCATTGTTAGCGGGAATCGTAGAATGTTGAACAATGAAAGCGAGACAAAAGCTTTCTGCGCGTCCAACACATTGTGGTCGTCGATCATCACATAAACTGCAAACGTCGTCAACGAAACCTGAAACAATTGAGTATTTAAAGGTTGGTGATTCTAATCCCAGCTCGGCCTCTAACTAAGATGACCCAGTGGTTAGTGCAACCGCCTTGCAATCGTAAGGTTGGTGGTTCTAATCCCAGCTCGGCCTCTAAGATGACCCAGTGGTAAGTGCAACCTCCTTGCAATCGTAAGGTTGGTGGTTCTAATCCCAGCTCGGCCTCTAAGATGACCCAGGGGTTAGTGCAACCGACTTGCAATCGAAAGGTTAGTGGTTCTAATCCCAGCTCGGCCTCTAAGATGACCCAGTGGTTAGTGCAATCGCCTTGCAATCGTAAAGTTGGTGGTTCTAATCCCAGCTCGGCCTCTAAAATGACCCAGTGGTTAGTGCAACCGCCTTGCAATCGTAAGGTTGGTGGTTCTAATCCAAGTTCGTCGGCTAAGATGACCCAGTCGTCTGCGCAACTGCCTTGCAATCGTAAGGTTGGTGGTTCTAATCCCAACCACACCGGGTAAATATGGTGTATCTCTTACATATCTCATTGCATAGCAGATTGTCTATAATTATAGATTGTAGACAACTTACCAGGAAAGGAGTCCATACAACAGCAAACTGGGACAAGGCATTAAGATAAGCAGCTCTGCGAAGTTGTTTGAGTTCTTTGCTCCGAATTTTCGTAATTTTGTCCTAAGATTAAAAGTAGTTGTTTATTAAAAAGTGGATTTGCAGAAAATTTTCAGTTCGTTTTTATCATTCATTCTTTTTTTCAATCAATTTTTTTTATGATTCTTCTGGTATTTTTGACATTTAATTTCAACGGCAAATTTTTTTCTGAGAAAAGCTTAGTACAGCGTATTCATTCTGTGTTACACCTTCACTAGGCCTGCAATACAATGTAAATATGGTTTACTTGGACATCCCAATGCATATTAACGCTTTTCCTTACTTTGAATGACATTTCCCATGCATACATCTTTAACACTTTGATTCCGTTTAAAATTTCATTCATTAGTTTGATCCTTTCGTCCTTGTAACCCATTTGTTTGACCTAGAAACACAAACGACATATTACAACTATGATTTGCTTTACACTGATTGAGAAGTGTCAGCAAAAAACTCAACATTTTAAATATACTTTTTGTATAACGGCTATTAAGCCATTTTTTGACTTTTCAAAACCTTTACTACGCAATTTCCAGTTTTGCTGAGTCAGCAAACTTTCACTTTCAGTTGCCTATTTTTTTGCTGAGTCAGCAAAACTCAAAAACGTGACCTAAATATTTTGCTGACTCAGCAAAAATCGTCCACTTGGAGTTTGTCGAGTCAGCAAAATATTCAGGTCACGTTTTTTTTAATTTCGCTGAGTCATCCACAAGGAAATAAGCGTTGTGCAAGTCACGATGACTCAGCAGAATAAGGCGACACACAAATCATATGCGCAAAATGTCAGTAAGTCTAAAACCATGCACTATATGCAAATAAATGCAATTTAAACATGTGTGTTCAACAAAACGATTTGTCAGTAATCTTTAAACTGGGTGTTATATCTAAATGCTAATGACTGCTATCAGAGCATTTGTGTTTCACAACTTTAAGTTATTTTTTAGTGCATGTTAGCAAAGCATCATTACAAAAACGGTATTTTAACCAACAAAGATTTTTTGGCAAATATTTTCTTAGCCTTAGCCTACTTATATATGCAAGCATAAACACATGGGTCCCAACAAAACTTCCACCAAACATAATTTCAAGCACTCACCTGTAGAGCTCTTGCTTTGCTTGCTATGAGAGCGTTTAATGGAATGAGCAAAATCATAATTGCAAGTCCAGCTAAGACTGAAGGCCCAAGCTCTTGCCACAAGAAGTAGAGGGCTACAATAATCTGGAATGGTCCTACAAAAAGTAATCAAGTTATTAGTACTGAACAATTGTTCTGTTCACAATTGTTAGAAGCTGTTCTGTCCATGCTATTTATGTAAGATTTTGTTGGACAGAAAGTGAAATATGCTTTGATAATCTTTGTCGTAACATAAAAATTATGCAAATTTGGCACATTCTGCACAACATTCAACTTATAGTAACACACAGTTCACAATGAAATTATTTAAACAAACTAAATTATTTACTGGTTAATGGGATTAACCTTTCAACGGACTCATTACTGAGCCTGTGTAGCTCGGTTGGTAGAGCAGCGACCCCAAATAGGCTCTCTTCACAGGTTCATTTCCCACTGCAGGCTACATTTTTCTAGCCTGTGCCTTGCCATATAAGAATGCTTGGGAGACCAGCTGATTCAGTATTACGCCTTTAAGAGGCCTGGTGTGCTATGATTTAAAAATAAACTTCTGCTTGAAAGTTTCAGGGCTGATCCCAGTAGTAAATTAATGTTTTTTCTAACTGATTAATTGTCACACAAGCAATTTCCTACTACTACTTGGTGGGTTCTCCATTGAGGCCTGTGCAGCTCAGTTGGTAGAGTACGCACCCCAAATAGGCTCTCTCTGTGGGTTCGAATCCCACTGCAGGCTAGATGTTTCTTTCCTAATGCCTTGTCATATAGAAATAGATACAAAACACCTTCAATAGACCTGGCGTATTATGAATTAAGAATAGTGGATCCACAATTGTTTTAAATATACCTGACCAAACCACATTCAAGTAAGTCATGAGATCCATGAATCGCTGAGCATCAACTGACATTAAATTGACAATCTCACCAAGGGTGCTTTCTTTACGAGCTGAGTTCGACATAACGAGGGCCTAAAAAATATGGAAAAAGTTACACAAAGTTCAAAAAATATAAATAAGAAGTATAACAAATACAAAAAAAAATATATGTAAAATGCAAAGTTATGAAAAAATACCAAAACAATAGATTGAGGAAAAAAATAGACTTGTTCATAAGTTAATGTGGTCCTGATATTACTGATGATGGCATGAACACATTTGAATAATAAAGCATGTCACATTTTATGACTATTTGGGCCGTTATATTCACAATGTTTCAACAATTGTTGTCAATATTATCAGTAAATATCAGTGCCAATATTTCTTAACAAAAACAGAAAACCAGATTTCCAGTTTTGCTGATTCGTCAAATTTTTGTTGACTATTGTTTGTTATGTCAGCAAAACTTTAAGGTCTTGGGTTTTCAGTTTTGCTGACTCACAAAAAAAACCAACAACTTGCAATTGTCAAATAAGTCAGCACAGTCGAGAACAGAAAAACATAGAAAATAAAATGATATGTGTCCAGTGGTGGGATTCAGCCGGTTGGCACCGGTTCTGTATAACCGTCTCACAAAATATTATGAGATCAGCGAACCGGTTAGCATTACTGGTTACTGTAAATGAACTTTTTGTAACAGAATTGGCTGACAAATATGACTTTTGTGATAGAACCGGCTGCCAAAAATATTGAATGCCGCCACTGTATGTGTCCCCTTTTAGGGAAGGGACCAATTAAAAGTAAATACCTTTCTGTAAACCGCTGATATAATTGCAGATCTTAACCTCATGCCAACAACAAAACAGATGTGGAAATATTGTTGAAGGATTGTGCTTTGTGTCATCGCCACCACGAAAAGTGAGACAGCCAAAAAATATCCTCTCCAAGCTGGTTCATCATTTGTCGTAAACGAAATCAAACCACTAAAAAATTAAAAATTAAACTTTTAAAACAGTCATTCTCAAACGCAGCTTTCGGGGCTGCATGCGGCTCCCAACAACTTATTTTGCGGCTCGCACCAAACCTCAGAAAACCACCAAAGATTGCTTTTTAGCTTTCAAGGAAATAATATTTAGTTATTTTTTAAGTTTCGTTTTTTGCGGCTCCCTACACACTTCAAAAACTACCATCTGGCCCTGACAATAAAAAAAGTTGAGAACCACTGTTTTGTTTTAAAATGTCTTTGCCCAAACTGTTAAATTAATGAATAAGCTATTGCTGCTAGACATAATGTATAAATGAGTATTGCTTTTCCAGCAGTTTTTGTAACAAATCAGGACAATGACATATTTTGCAAGACAAATTTAAGCGGTTAATTTCATTAAACCCGAACCGAACCCGAACCGCTAATTACGATTTTCTAGAAACCCGAACCGGAGCCCATATTTTGTTTGGCGTTGGACCCGAACCGGAACCGAACCAGTAAAAAATGCAGTCTGTTTTATATTTTGCGAACAGCGCACTAAAGAATACACGAGATAACACTTATAGGGCGTGTCAAAAATAACAGTGCATGAGTTTATATTTAATAAAGCCAGGTAGATGATAGGTAGAATTAAATTAAAACGAATAAAAATTTGAACCGGTTTAAAAACCGCAAACCGGTTCGGACCGGATAATTTGCCCAAACGGGAACGAAACCCGAACCCGAAAATATACATTTTTAAAAACCCGAACCGAACCTGAACCCATATGACAGGCGGACCGACTCCCTGGTTAAAACGTGAAAAATTGAATTAAAAACTGCTGGAAGAGCAATACTCATTTATGTGCTAAATTAAAGTTTATGATTAAAAGGTTGGTGGTTCTAATCCCAGCTTAGCCTAAAAAGAATGTAAAAACTTATTACCTTAAAATTTGTGGTCCGACAAAGGAAAGGCAATCTTGACAAATTTTCAACAAACTTCCGACAAGGAAATATGGACCAAATGTTTTGCACATCGCCCATAGCAACGAGCCTTTACGCTTACCGCCACCTGATTGAATAAAAACAAGGAAACGTTGCAGATAAGTAAAAACAACTTTAAATATTTCAAGTTTGTGAACTATATTTTTCGCTAGAATTTTATAATGAGCTGTTTAGGTTCTAAATTTGGATGAACTAAAAATTGGGGAAAAAGCTATTGGTAGGGCTATTTTGGGTCTAGGTGTGGGTTTGTAATTAAATTGATGTAAAATCTGGTCCCAGTTACCCCAATCAAGTCTTACATGCTTACATCTGGTACCATGCAGTTCATGTGGTACCATACAGTGTACCACCCATGCTTACAGGTCTGACCCAACCTTTGTACCGATCTATGCACACATCCAACCTACACATATATATATATATATAAATGTTTTAAATTGAATTCAAAATAGTCACCTTTTTTGTGTTTAATCAAAACTTCTTTTTCTGCAGTTTTGTCGTGTTTTGCTGACCCATTCGATGTGGTAGGTTTAGCCGACAAAACTTTACTAAATAAAAATAATAAAAAGGCAGTAGTTAGTTTTTCATTAGTTAGAATTGTCAGCAATAGTTTGTTTTTGTTTTAATTTGCTTGTTTCTTAAATTTTAAAAAGTGAAGGCACAATTGGCCATGGTTATATTGTTTATGGAAATCATTTTGAGCTATTTACGTCGTTTAAGCGAAACATAAACAAATAGAGTAAAAAAACAGCCAAAAACTGTGTTTTGTTTATAATTATTAGTTTAGATTATCTGTGTAAACAAAAAATACAAGTATATATATATTATATACAGTCACAAAACAGGCATTTATTTGTAAACAATTTAGAATATCAGTAAACAATTCGTCACACAGTAACCCTTACCTGTTTTTTGCCCGCTCAGCATTCCAGTTTTTCAGGAAGTGTTGTGCAATATTCCCCGAAGCATCAGATTTCTTTAAGTTCCAAAGGTTGCTGTCAACTAAGGGTTGTTTGTAGCCCAGTATCACCATTCTGGATAAAATATAATAGCACTTATTATGCATACAAAAGCACTTTGCTTTGGAAATTACTGTGACCTTAGTCAAAAATGCATTTATTGAACCATTTTTTTTTTGCTATCTGAATGAAACGCTGTTAAATAAAGACTTGATGGGCATTATGACATCATAAAGTCGGTTTTTTATTCTATTTCAACAATAGTAGAATATGTTTTAAACTGTATAATGTATCATTTGTAACTAATGTATGTTGAACATGACAAACTGTAGTTCGAACAGCTTTGAATGTAAATGACATTTCCTTTAATTTTCCTGGAAAAAGTCTGTCAACAGCATACATTAAAAACAGTATAATGCAACTACATAAGGGTGGTGTATTTCTGCCATGAAAGGCATGTTTAAAAATGCTACTTGAAATAATGACAGAAAAAGGGGAACACATTTATGTCCAAGTCAATTGATTAAAGGTTGGGTGGCCCGCAGAGACACTTAGATTTCAAATGTACTGGCAAACAAACAAGTTCAATTATAATATTTTTTTGAGCAGATTAGTGCGCCTGATGCTATTTTTCTGTGACCTGGCAATATGTTGCTAGAATCTCATGCGAATTTTACTTGTAGTTAAGCATATTTGGTAAGCAACGGAGTAAAATCACCTTGTGTTATATAAAGGTGTGGCCCGCGATCTAATTATCGCTATTGTATTTGGCCCCACGGTAACAAAGGTTGCCCACCCCTGCTTTAAATGATTGGTAGAACTATAAAGCAAAGTTAAGGGTTACCTTGTAAACCACCAGAAAGTGATTTTGGACAAAAATGTGGCGCCCTCTTCTGGCGATGTTTCGTGGGTTTTTTCATCTTCCAATTTTGCCGGAATTAATCTCATGTGGATTTCATCTTCTCGAGCCTAAGCAATACCATAACCATTATCATAAGTTATGTAACTTTTTGTAACTTTAAATCAAACAAATAAAGCAAAACAAACACAAGATTTTCAGAGCAAATCACCAAATTTCAAGACAAATCGTTAAATTTGCAGTCAAATCATTGAATTTTTAGAGCAAATCACCCATTTCCAGTTAAATGATTTAAAATCACAGTGCAAATCATTTAATTTTGAAAGCAAATTATTAATATTCAAGCAATCGATCATCTGTATTAATGTTAGTAGAAAAACCAAAAAAAAACAACGACACCACAAAAAATTAAAGAGATTTAAAATAAAACAATCAACACCAACTTTTGTTCACACAGAACAAAGTGATCAGAAAATCTAAAAATTTGCAATATTAAAAAGATTTTGTTAGTAGCATTGCAAATTACTGCAGCACTAAATTAGTATCAAGCAAAGATTTTCAAAATTTTTTGCCATCACCAAACCATGTAAACCTGTATATAGGTGATGTTGGTTTTATTTGCGAGGTTTGCAGCTTTCAAATCTGCCTTCTAAAAAATTGAAAAACATAGTAATCTTTTTTACCCTGATGAAGACTTCCTGTATAGAACGTTGAAACGTTTGATGATTGTTGATTTTTTATTTGCCGGTTGAACAAGGATAGTTTACAATAATCTTGGTCTACCATATTACTTTTTCCACTGACAACTAGTGTATTAAATCTTTTGCCATTCTTTATTACTATTCATGTGTGGATAAACTAGTGCAGGTGTCGGCAACCACTGGTACACATGATGGTTTTTCATGGCACGCCAACCGATTTGTGTGTTTATATTGAACTAACACTGCTTGTTTATACTTTTTTATCGTGACATTGTCTTAAAATTCAGCCTTACATGAACATGAGACTCTGCTTTCTCTTTATTATTGATATCTGCTGGCACGAACCACTTTTATTTAGAAAAACGTTGGCGAGCGAGGTCATTAACACATGGAAACAGCATAAGTAAAATTGGGACATGTCACTTAAAAGATTGCCAACCCCTGATTCATAATACTGCAATCTTGGTCTACTATATTTACTTTTTTTCATTGCAACAAGTGTATTAAATTGTATGCTATTCTTTATTTCCTGTGTAGGATATATTTGTGCATTTGAATTTAAACAAATAATGGTTTACTTGGTTTATTTAAGCTGTTTGCGGGTTTTAAATCAGGCTTTAAAGGAAAATTTAAAACATAATAATACTTGTCTAACGTAATACTTTTCTATTGACATCAAGTATATCAAAATTTATGCTAGTCTCATTACTTTTTATGTGTGGAATATATTTGTGCATTTGAGTTTGAACAAGTATTACTTAAGGAGAAAATGTTGGCCTCACAGGTCAATTAAATGCACTGCTTTTCAAAACCAATGACAGCAGCTCCCTGGGGGCTTTTGTAATCATAAACAAAGCACTGAAGGACAATGGGCAATTATTGACAAACCTGGGCAGTTTAAACTAAATACAGGGGAAAAAAGAGTCGTTAACATATCTCGTTAATCATTCATCATATACATTCACAAAATGTTTCTAAAAATATTGATTCCTTCTGACAAGAAATTTATTGTCGATCGACTATTAGTTTAAAAGCCTTAAACATCTTTAAGTTTTTCTGGTATGGGGCGTTTTAAAATCAACAAGCTGTTTGGGGTGGTACTAAAAAAGTAACACTTAAGTAAATTTTCCTGAAATAAGTTTGTAAATGGCACTGGTATCTTTACAAAACATTTATTATAGACTATCTTACTGATATTACCCGCTGCAAATCATTAACAACTTTGTAGTTCAAAAAAATCTCTAATAGAAATAGTTTACCTTAAATGCTGGAGGCTTATCAGCAAAGAAGCAGAATGCAAAGTTAACAATCACCGCCAGGTAGGAAAGAAAGAACGTAACACATCTTAAGATTTGACCACCAGTTAAAACCTGAAAACAGAATGTTTGAGTTTTTAACAACACAATTCCAACTATTTGAGTTGAGTTAAGTTTATTTCTTAGGTGAAACAAATCGTAGCTGCACAATTGCGCTAAAATATTTTATTACCAAGTCGGAAATAGCTGCGCAACATTCAGACATTATAAAGCGCGACAAATTTAAAAGCACAATGGGTGGAAAGATGATAAACGCGCTGCAGTTGCACCGTTACTACAAGCGTTATGTGACAGGGACTCACATTGGAATGTGAGGTTGGTGCATTAAAACATTTATTTAACAAAGTTGTAATAAAAGATGATTACACAAAAGAACATTTATAGAAAATACAACAAAATGGAACACTATACATGGATCTGTTAAAATTCATGACAATTTTGGTCATTGTATTTGTCATAAAAAAACTGTTTTTACCTGAACTGATTTTTTAAGTGCAAAAAAAGTAAAATGTAAAAACAAACCTTTCCACTCATAATTAGGGAGACTTTTGACTTGAAAACAAAAGCCCATGTGAGTAAAAACAACAACCAGTAACAAGTTAGAAATCCTGAAGAACGAACTCCTTTCATTCTGTCATATTGAAGCAAGACCACAGCTAATGCCTGGAAAAGCAAAAATACTTGAGTAAGATACGAGGAAACAATCGGTTGAGTTTGAATTTAATAAAAAGGCCAGATGTATTATTATGTATTTATGGAGTTGGTATGTGAGGTCAAGATGCCATACCGAATCAGCCGGTCACAAATCATGTTCCATGTGGCAAGAAAAACCGGCCAAATGAGGCTGACATGTGCAGCAGACAAGGTAAGCAACAGTGCTTGTGATTTAACCGTCAGCAGATTCACCACTGAGCCTGCGTAGCTCAGTTGGTAGAACGCGGGTCCCAGAAAGACTCCCATCTTGGGTTCGAATCCCACCGCAGGCTAGATTTTTCTATATCTGTGCCTTGCCATATGGTGGTGAATGCTTGGCGTCCAGTTGATTCGGTATGGCGTCTTCAATGGGCCTGGCGTGCTATGATTTAATACATGAGTGTGTCGTGATTGCTGGTCTGCATAAATGCTTCAGGGCTGATCTCAGTTATGAATTTATGTTTATCTTAACTAGACCTCATTTATATGTTATTTATATTTATGATATTTATAATCATTTCTAAGTTCCACCAAAGATTTTTGTTTACAAATGACTTTTTACAATCAATAGGCAGGTACAAATGTGTTTACCAGCCTGCATTTTAGTAATTTTAAGAACCAAACCCATAATGTTTTATATTTAACCACTTCCATGAAAACTAGCGACAAAACTCTCGAATATATGCAATTTAAATAATTTGTCGTTCAACTGGTGTAATGCATCTCATATCATTCATTGCTCTGAAGAAGCCCTACCATTCTGGTGGGCGAAACGTCAGCAAAAATACAAGTTATGGACAAAAACAACTAGTATTTTGTTTAGCATTACACCTGTTGAACGACAAATTTGTTAAACACGCAACCTGGTGGACGAAACGCTTATTCAGTATTTTATGTGCGATTGGTAAAAAAAATTTTAGACAGGTATAACATGTTTTGAATGTACTGGAATACATAATTAAAAATGATTTTTTACAACAAACCATTGTCATTCCAACAATTAAGGGCACAACAAGGTCAACCGCTGGTACGTTTGCTGCCGATTGACCCCATTCCACGAGACTTCTAATCAGATTTGTCCATGCAAAAACCCATAACAATATGGTAGTTATCTGAAAAAGGGTTAGCAGGGTTATATTTTGGGTTGCCTGTGGTTATTGCATTAATAACTATTTTATTGAAACCATGTCTTTACATTTATTAAAATTTTTAGAATATTTTGCTGTGTATTCATTGTGTTATGTCCAAATAATGAAATTTGGAACACTATGTATGGATCTATTCACAAGTATAATGATGAGAATAATGAGTTTCAGAACTTTTTTCTATGTATAAATTTAGTTATGTCTAAATAATGAAATTTGGAACTTTTTTTTATTAATCTATTATGTGACTTGAGTGGATATAAACAGGTGTAACTGATGTGGCCTTTATATCACTGATGATGGCATGAGCATTTGCCGACGTTTGAACAATAAAGCATGTCGCTTTTTATGTCTATTTGGGCCGTTATTTCTCATTAAATAAAAAAATTGCCAATTAATACAATACTCCACATGTACAGAAACTTTAGGTTTGTGGTGTGCACGACTACTAAAGGTTTTAAACAATCAACAAAACACAATATCTTACCACTTTAGCTTTAAAGAGTGGTGAAATTGGTATGTATGACTCTTCTGAATTCCGTGTAATGAAATAATATGGGATTGTGAAAATCCATAAATACACACAAGGCACCAAATCGAATACAAGTTGTTGGTAACAGTTGCTGAAAGTTGGATCAGTTGAATTCCATACTTTCCCGGCATCCTATAAAGTACAATACATGTTAGAACCTAATTTTGTTTAGTTATTACCAGTGGTGGGATTCAGCCGGTGCACACCGGTTCTATAGAACCGTCTCACGAAATTTTATGAGAGAACCGGTTAGCATTACTGGTTACTGTCAATTTTTGTAACAGAACCAGCTGAAAAATGTGACTTTGTGCTAGAACTGGCTGACAAAAAATTGAATCCCACTATTTCTTATTACCCAGGAAAGACTCTGTCATGGGTTCGAATCTGACCACAGGCTAGATTTTATAGGAATGCTTGGGAGACTGGTTTAATTCGGTGCAACACCTTTAGTGGGACAGGCGTACTATGATTTCTATATGAGTGTGCCGTGATCATTGGTCTGCATGATCGCTTCAAGGCTGATCCTAGTTGTGATTTTAAGTTTATCTGGCAGCTAGAACAGAACAAAATTTCTTGGTATATCCATTCACACAGGGTTTAGGACATTAGGAGGTATGCAGCGATAAAAAAAATTGTCAGGTGGTACGCGACCCGGAAAAGATTGAGAACCACTGAGCTAGAACACTCATTCAGTAAGACATTTGCAACACTTGATCAACTGCAAAATCCCCATGACTCAGCAGTTTGTAAAAAATCCCTGTGTCACCCGTTTTGCTATAATGTGCCAAAAATAATTTGTCTGCCAAAGTTCGAAAGTAGCAAATATCTCATGATTTGACTGGATGCCTATGCATATGTAATGAACAAATTAATTAGTGGAATAAATTGACATTTTAATAATTGTTTAATTTGACCAGTAACAAATATGTTTGTTATGTTACATCAAAGAATTTTATAAGTATTGTACTTAATATGAACTTTCATGAAATAAGCTATTGCTGCCAGGCATAATGTGAAGGCGTCTTGTATAGGACGTCGAAACGTCGATTGTTTACAATAAAACTGCTGGATGAGCAATACTTGGTCAAATATGAACTTTGTTTGAACATTTACTAATTTATGCTTTGCAAAGTTTGGGTAATTAACAAACATCAATCAAATATATGAGGAAAAGGGATTGCTTTTGGCCTTCTGACTTATACAGTCATTGTGGGTGCATTGATGAGAGACTGCACAGTAAAACATCATGTACTGCACCATTTAACAATTTTAGCGCAGTTGTTTTCATTGAAATCAAGTTTTCAATTAAAAAAAGGTAGCCATGATTTTGCTTAGAGCAGTGTCTTTCAAATCCTTTACCAAAAGAGATTTTAGTTTGCCATGAAAATGTTTGTTTTTAAAGATTGTAACCAACATCTCATAATTTTGGGCAAGATGACATAATGTCCATGACAATGCTAGACCTAATTTAGATCTCAAATACTTACAAACAGATTTACCACCCATAATAGTTTATTGGCCTACTTTTCCTGTGTTTTATCTGAAAGTGTACCATGAACAAAAGCACAGTTTGCAAGTAGGTCAAGCACTTGAAACAGGTTTGACAACAATTGACCAGTCAACCTTTGTTACATAGTTTGTTTATACATAGCTTATATAGCTAGCCAACCCTTGTGGCATAGTTTGTGAAATATAAAGCAGCAAGGTTTTAAACACAAACAAAATCACTTACAAAGAACACTTCTCCACCACAAAACTCTGTAATTGTCATTTCGGCCAAATATTTTCTTCCCGTTGATCACCAAAGACAAATTTCCATATTTACTTACTAAACAGTATAAAATTTATCCTGAATCCTTTGTCTGTTGAGGTCAAAAAATGGTTTCAAAGATTAAATAGACAATAAACTAATAACATTAACCAAATCTGCAGAATATGGCAGATTCCATACCAGTCAGCAAACTGTGCCAGCTGCATGTGCAAGTTTTCTTTTGAAAAAAATGTTTGGTTTGGCAATTTTTTTGGGTTGCACATGAAAATTTCACTCTAAAGGCTGTTAACCATCATGTCTTGACCTCTTTTACTTGCCTTGCGCCTGCTGAAATTGGTCCAGCATGTGTTAGATCTTTTCAGAAACCGTTATGTTATGCAGACTAGTTTCCAACCGACCAACTTGTCATGCATGCCACTTTAGCAGGAACCGCATGCAAGTTATTAAATGCACAGGGTGCAAAATTTATGAGTGCAGTCTCAACATTGGCAAGCAATAAAAAAAAACAGCCATACCCTGCAGACAGTCAATTTCTTGGTTTTAGTTTTTAAAGAAGCCAATTTATCTGCTATACATGTTCCCTATTGGTTGTCTATGTGTAACGATTTCATAAGGCGTACACATACAAATGGTATGATCCACAAATTTACCAGGTTTGTTGTTCTACTGGTGTGGTACAAATTTTTTTAAGAACTTGTCATTTTGCTGATGTCGATTCGCAGACCAAAACTGATTTTAAGTTTTAAAAAAAAGAATTTATGTATTTTGTCTAGCATTACACAAGTAAAATGACAAAAATATTTAAATATACAAGCTAATGGATGTTTGTTCAGTATTTTCTATGATTCACAAAACAAACATTAATACGTCTTATGTTATGGTTACAAAAACACAAGCAAATATTAGAAGTCTCAATTTACTAAGCAAAAAACAGAAACAAAAAAACAATGATACACAATCTTTTACAAACTATAACAACTCAATATTCTTGCAATAATTTCAAAACATTGCCGTCTATTCGTCGATTATCAGTTTGTTTTAACTTAAAATCTTTAAACTAGCGGGTTGCTTAAATCTCTCCTACAATTGATTGCGAAACAACAACTGCTTTTTAAGACAGCCCAACATATGGCATTTCTTGCTCAACGGAAACAGTTACACGCAAATTTTGTTGGGAAACGTCTCCAATTGCAGCGGAAATGAACATTCCATATGTTTGATGCTTCACAAGATCTATTGTTACTCAATAATTTGTCGCGGTCGCCCTTTAAACAAAGTTGCAACATCAGCACCATAGAAAACATAAGTTGCTGACTAATATTTTTATTTTATTTCATATCGAATTTTGATGTATGACTTCACCAACTGTTAAAACTGTAGAGAGTGATTTCGCTAAATTAATAAAATTGCAGTTGCAAGTTAAACAGCACGTAAATAACAATATTTTATGATAATAGCGAATTTGTGTCATGTTTAAAAACTAATTTTTAGGCCCCCTTCGACTGGTCCCACCAACGTTTCCCACCCGCAGTCTTGTTCACCCACAATGCCTTACTTTTTTGTGAGCCCCAGTCTTATAACTCTTTAATACGGTGTAGCTGCAGCGCGTGCTCCATAACATTTCGACGTTGCGCAGCTATTTCCGGCTTGATGATTGTTTTCAGTGCAATTGTGCTGCTATGTTTCCTTTCACCAAGCGAAATAGACTCAATTCATTAAGTATATGCAAGGTATGTAGGCTACATGGGAACGCTTAGTACCACAGAACAAAATGCTTTATGTGAAAATAAACAATCGAAACAAGATGAGTTGTGTGTATTAAGACAAATGCCAACCAGCGGTGAAAATGCAAAGACGATTAAATATGAACGGACTGACTAACATCAAAATTCAGGGGCGGCTCGTGCGAGGGGGCTGCGGAGCTGCAGCACCCCCAGTATTTTTACTTGACATTCCTATTCCAAGTTGTTATACAAAACAATCTTTACATATAGTTTTTATGTTTGATCAGTGTATGCTAAGAATAACTTTTATGGCATTAATCGGCATTTCATTAAAATAAAATTAATAAAATTTTTGTATTATTTAAAAATTAAAAAAAAAATAATAATAATAATAATAAGTTATCTATGGCGGAGCTGCAGCTCCAGTTTCGTGACGTTTCATGACGTTTTCAGTTGTGCGCATGCGCACTTGGAAAAGCTACATGCCGGGCGAAATAGGCGAGAGGGGGCTGTGGCTCGCGCAGCCCCTCCCGTGACGTAGCGCTAGTTGTGTTGTCTGCTTCGCGTCAGTGAGCTCCAAAGCCAAACCCGTGTACTGTGTTTTTAAGTTCGACAGTGAGTGCAGTTAAATAATTATTTTGCTATCATTAAATTTATTGTTTGACTGTTAGTCGTGACTTTTTAAGATGGCTGTAAGTGGGTTTCAGTTTTTACAGTTATCATTGAATTGAATAAGTGTATCTAACACCTTGAAAAAGAAAAAAGATCACCTAACACCTTTTAAAGTCACAATTAACCTTTATAATAAATAACGGAATTAAAAAGATTTATGAAAGTATGGGACAAAAAATCTGCTTCTCAAATGTCATGCAGGAATAAGCAACAACAAGAAATATACTCAGTTTTAGTTCCTAATGCTACCAAAGAAAAATTAAATTTGTGACTGTGAAGTTAAATGCCTCACTGAAATTCAGGCAATATCAAATGCAGAACAAACAACTGCAAGTAACAGGAATTTTGAAATGAAGACAAAAAAAGAGTGAAGACAATTTAAAGTGTGGATTTCTTAACACACCACGTGGACAGTATTTGCAACCAAGTGCAATCATGTGTATTGATATAATGGACATGTACTGTTTGTCTAATCTAAACAGTAGCTGCTAAATTGCTTCACAGGAAGTGTTTCTTAAGAATGAACATTCTACAGACAAGATAGTAGTGACACCAAGCACATCCTATTGTTGACAAAGAAAAGCTAGTTACTCAAATGAAAATGTTTCTGTAGATCTGATGTTCATGATTACTTTGAAAATAATTAATCTAGAGATGATGTTTTGACAAGTTAAATTACTAGGATGAAAAATCCTTTTTGCTGTTTCCATAATTCCTTCAAAGGCAAAACAGTTCTTTTTAACACTGAAAAAGATGCCAATTTTTCTGGGGAACACCAATATTTCCAAAAGACTTGCAATTGCAGTGCTAGTACTAAATAGAAAAACAGTTTCTTAGTTATCATTTGGGATTAAGGAAGAAGCTATCAATTATCATGCCCAAACTATAACTTCATGATTCATTTTGGTTGGAAAAAGGAAGCACAAGATTTAATAATATGGTTTAAATTTAAGTGAGAGTGTTGTAAATTTTAAAGCTTGAAGGCGTTTTGCACTTAAAAAAGAAATTATAAGCTATTTGCCAGCAAGCAGCAATTATAGCAGTTAAGAAACTAAAATACAATTAATAGTCTGTACACAAAAATTCAAGAAAGATGTTTAAATGAACAAGTTCTGAAACCAATGTAATGTGGTTGTTAAATTTGTTAGTTATGATACCAATAAAAAGCTGTATGGCTAGTTTTTTTTGTCACAATAATCTGTAATAAGTGTCATAGAATATGTTGAAAACGCTGACTGTGACTAAATTTACTTAAATGAAACATGACAATTTTTGTTGTCGAACTGAAATACTTCGACCTTTTTCGACTCATTTATATCTATTTTTTCTATTACTTTTTTTTTATATTCCTGTTGTGTTTTACCGTATTTACAACCGCTTCGTTTCGGTGCTGTGCCACGTGTGCTTTTTTTTCACATTATTACTGAACGTTATTGTGTTTGGCCCGTCGCTGTGCAAGTAAACAAAATACACAAATGATGCCGTCTGCTGTTTACACTCGTGTACATTATTGCGTAACAAAAATTACGTCACAATGGAGTTGCTAATTAAGATTTGTATTACTTGTTTTTCTGCACAAAACAAATGGCTAGAAAACTAGAAATGTAGCTTTTCAATATATTGCCAACTTATATATGTTCAGTAGAGGGGGGGCAGCACCCCCACAAATTTTAGGCACGAGCCGCCACTGTTAATAATTCGAAAATTGAAAGCTAAGACTGACTGTCCTTTATAAACCGAAAATGCAAATTTTACCACAAGATTTCAAATTTTATTACATTTAAATTCGCAAAAAAAGTCAAACACCAAACAATATCATTCGCATGTTGCACGGCTGGTTTATTTCTTGACGGATTTAAGGTTTGAGCGGAGATCCATGGACACCTTGTGTTTGGAACCGAGCAGGGCTTTCAGCATCTGGTCAGCTGACATGCGGACACGACGCAGAGGTGGGCGTTTGAATTTTCCGCGCAAATCGAAGATCTTTTGGTTCAAATCCTCGATCTAAAAACATTACACAGAATAAAACTTGTGTCTGGTTCATAATCGAGCCAAGTAAATTGGTTAATTTAATCGCAAGAATGGTGGTTCTAATCCCAGCTCGGCATCTAAGATGACCCAGTGGTTAGTGCAACCGCCTTGCAATCGTAAGGTTGATGGTTCTAATCCTAGCTCGGCCTCTAATATCCCGTTTCCATGGGCGTTGGTCCGATCGGACTTTTAAAAGTCCGATCGGACCTCCTCGCGAGGAGGTGCGCGAAAACGCTGAAAAAAATGCTGAGTCATTCCTTATTGCGTCCGATCTGACTGAAATAGCGGAAAAGTGCGATCGGACCAACGGCCATGGAAACGGGATATAAGATAACCCAGTGGTTAGTGCAACCGCATTAAAATCGTACAGTTGGTGGCTCTAATCCTATCTTGGCCTTTTTGGGTAAAACTTAATTGCTTATTGCAAGCACTAACCATAAACAAGCAGGAGTCATCATAATGAACTCGTGCGACAGTTTTGCATCTAACAATAACACTTCAAATAAATTTTACCTCCTGATCATTTTTCTTCACTTTCAGTTCGATTTCGTATCTCTGCTCATCTACCGTGTCAATTTTGCCGTGAAGATCCCGGCACAAATCCTGTGAAACGTTTAGTATTTTGATTCGGTATTAGTATTTCAATCGAGGTTTCGTGTTCGAATAGCTCGATTAACGTCTATTTGCGCCGTTATATTATTTATTATTATTTATTTAAGGTATTTGATATTAAGCTTTAGTTTTCAACTTTGGCTTTAGTATTTTAGTTTTGATGTACTATTTTCGCTTAGCTTTAGTATTTTAAGTTAGATTTAGTATTTTAAGTTGGCTTTAGTGTGTTAGCTTTAGTGTTTTTCACATAGCTTTAGTATTTCAAATTAGCTTGGCATTTCATCCAGTAAAAAGCGGTGATAAAATTGCTATTTTTTTAAAGAACGAACTAACACAAACACGGGCTCAGATTGTCACAGAAAACCACATAACAAATACAAACAGTTTACTAATGTGTGTTTCCAATAGCTTTTACCGCAAGCCAGCGTAAAACAGAAGTAATTTAATTAAGTAAACAACAGTGAGTCTGAAACCCAGTGGACCAAGTTAGATCCCTGGGGAACTCCAAACACTTTGATGAATGTCCAGCCATTAGCTCGTGCGCACGCTTACAGCATAAAACAAACCACGGAAGGGATAGAGTCGTCCCTGGAGGGAGCTGTGAAGCGTTTAAACCGATTTGCTTAAGTCAAGACATATTTATGACCAACTGCGGTAACAAACATGCCACAGAAGATTAGGTGTTGTATTTTGTAAATGTAAGCTTGGCGTTTTAATCCTAGCTCTGCCCCGTAGATGGCCCAGAGGTTATTGCAACCGCCTGCAATCGTAAAGTTGATGGTTTAACTTTGGTCTTTCCTGGGAACTAATGTTCCCCAAAAATTACAATGTGAGTTGTTTTTCTCACCATGAGGTCTTGTTGTGACATTGAGTCAAGGTCACCAAGTTCGCACATTCTCTTGTTAAGTGCCGCCTTCTTTTCCTCAGCCTTCTGCTCAGTTTCCCGTTTCAAGTCCTCTCTCGCCTTGTTCAGCATCAAGGACTTGAGCATCATCTTTCTCTGATGAGTCATCTTGCGGGTTCCACACTAACAAACAAGATTATGACGTTATAATGGGGGTATTATTGTAGTTGTGACAACAGTTGGTTTAATTTTACACTTCATTCTAAGCTGTTCATTGGGGCTTAAATAGATAAACGATTTGTTTTAAGGTTGTACGTTTTTCTAGGTCAACTTTTGCTTGGGTTTGGTTCGAGGTAAAGTTTGGACAAAACATACTTGATTAAGGCCTGATAACACACTTGGCCACATTTGTTTCGTTATCCATCCTGGTATATTAATTAATTAACTTTATGCCTTAATAAGGGCTTTATTTTCGAGATAAGGGCTCTTGGTTTTAGTTTGAAATGTATTTATTGAATACAAAGCGACAACATTGGATTCAATGCCTCAAAAAGTCAAGAAAGCTGAACCCCAGTTTAAATTCCGTTATGTTTTTATACTTAAGTCAAAGCGTTTTGCTACAAAAACACTATCATTATCTGTATAAGCCATTGCTGCCAGGCATAATATAAAGTTTGTAGAGCTCTTCTGGCAATTGTATCTTTATTCCGACGTTTCGACGTCCTATACAGGTCACCTTCATCTGGGTAAATAACACTGAATGCGCGTAGTACAGTGCACGATAAATAAAGGGGAATAAGGTGCTTGCAAGGAGAGCTTTACAAAGTCTCTACGTATCTTATTTAAATAGAATTGTAGAATTGAAAGTGTTTGCAATTGTGGGTCGCAAAGTTGCGGTTAGAAAAAATACTGCGATTAACTTTATTCATCATTTCAAGAACCAGACTGGCATGAAACTTCGAATCAAGTCGCCTAAACTTTCCCTTTACTTCCCCTTTCAAAGTATTTTGCGATGAAAACATAATCAGTACCTTATTCAAAAAGGTTTTATAGGATTAAAAATCTTAACGATTGTAGGCCGCTAAATTGTGGCGAGGAAAAATGAACAAAGTTACTTAAAACCGCGAGTAACTTTGTTCCCTATTTCGTTAAGAAGCAGAAACCAACCGACATGCAACTTTGAATGAAGTCAGCTAAGCGTTCCCTTTACTTTGCCCCACGAGACCCTGAGACGTTGCATGTGGTTTGTATCGCAGACACTGAGGCGTTCGCGCGACGGCTTTTATCTTTAGGCTCAGCAGACGGTTTGACAGCAGATAAACGTTAATAAGCTCCAGTAACTTAGATAACTTCGGTACAAACAAGTTTGGGGTTGAGTTAAAGATTTTTACATTTTGATTGTTGAATTAAAAACAAAAAAATCTTTATTTAATGTTGTTGTTTTTAATAGATTGCAAAGATTTAAAATTTGGATCGAAATTAAAAACAAAAAAAAGCTTTTTTTAATCATGCGCTTTTTTCTAAAATAATTTGCCAATATTTAAGGTGATTATTTTGGCGCCCAATAGCTAAAGTTGATCTAAACCAGTGTAAATAATTCAGCACTATGACGTAATAACGTTTTGAACATGTTTTAAATTTCAATGAATAATTATAATTATTGCATCTTTTAATCTTTAAAAGAAACCTCACAAAACATTTTTTGCTGGTAACTGATATTGTATAGCTTTCAAATTGTATCATTGTTGAAAAAAACATTTACATACAAATTGCGGTACGTGTGTTAATTTTAAACAAATTTTACCAAGTTTTACAAAAACAAACATAAACTTTAACTTACTCCTTCTTCTGCCATTGTTGCTGTTGTTGTTGTTTCAAGTCGAACAAGTCGAAAAACAAGCTGAATTCGATGACTTAGACAACTGCTTTCAACTCCAAGTGAATGTGCTCGAATCTATTTCGACGCGCGCTTTTATAACAACCAACATGTGTGACGTCATAACGTGATGACAATGAGTTGTCGCCTTCTGTTCTAAATCAGGTCGGCAGTGTTTCTCGACAGAAAAATTTCGTTCCTAAAATTGCTGCAAACAGCTTTTAAGTTTAACAGTAAACATCTCGATAAAATAATAAATAAAACTGATTAAACTAACTTTACAATTTTGTTAATATTTAGCCGAATTAGTGTTAACTTAAGCATTTAAAATTGTAAATTATTATGGGGAGCACTGCGTCGACCACTTGGCACAAGACAGCTGTTTATGACGTCATAGAGCGAGGGGCGAAATGGAATGCCGCCGTTGAGTAATTTGTTAACTTTTAGCGCCGTTGAGTAATTTGTTAACAAATGGCCAAAGCTCTCGTTCACAAACTATTGCAGAAACAAACCAATTGAAAACAAATCGTAATTGTTGTAAGTTTTTGGATGTTGACAAGTAGATTCCACTCAGCAGTACTGGACTTTTATGTGTCAATGACAAAACCTTTTAGTAAACATATATTACATGTTGTAGGATTACCAAGAGCCCAAGTAAATAATAAACTGAAAAACGTCCAAACAGTTTACATTAGAACTCCCCCACTGCGACATATTCGTTCATTTTAAGGCCAATTTACGACTAAAATCTAATATTAAAGTGGTTATCCTACGATAAACAATAGAAGATAAAAAGGGCTAGCGCTATTAGCCTTGTCTTTTTTATACTCTTTTATGTTGCTGTTTTACAGACACTGATGATGCTTTTGAAGCGAAATATATTTGTCTTAAAACGAGCCTAACAGATATAACCAGGAAATAAATGTTTTCAAACTTGTGGAAAATGTGGTTTCTTATTATTTTTATTAAACAACATAACACTTTGACTTTGGGTTCAACTTGTATAAAGTTAAACGTAAGTGAGAAGAATTTGTTTGTTGTTCAACTGTCAACTGAACTCTAGTCCTAGTTTTTAACCAAAATCGTATTTTGTTTTGACTGTTGCATTTCTTTATATTGGACTATTTGTTCAGGAGCTTATGCAGTTGCAATAAACGAACATTTTAAATTTATCGTTGTTGGTAGGGAACCAGGTTGCGGTGAGATTTGAACCCGTGATGTTTGAATGATTACGAATAAGTCAACAAAAACTGGGAATATTCTGATTGAATATATATTGTCTAACATTAGATAATGTATTGACAGCGCAGCTACCAACATAGGATCGTGTAGCCATAAGCGATGTGTGCGCGGAAATCGTTGCGCGCTCGGCAGAAATTAATAAGTCACAGATGCATAACACCTGCCTTACGAGTCGGTTGCGCCAACCACTGGACTATCTTGATAACAGATAGCATGACACCTGCCTTACGATTACAACGGTTTGTACTAAACCAGCGGTTCTGAAACTGGGGTCCGCGGTTCTTTAGGGGTCCGTGGGGCAATTTTGGGGGGACCACGAAAAGGTGGAAGTAATTCTATAATTATATTTGGCGTCAGTTTGTGCCACTAAATAAGTTTAAATCAAAGTGAAAGTAAGAATGGACCATCATCTTAGATCATCTTAGAGTTAAACCCTACTGGGTCATCTTAGAGGCCGAACTAGGATTAGTACCACCAACTTTACGATTGCATGGCGGTTGCACTAACCACTGGGTATTCGTAGAGGCGGAGCTGGGATTAGAACCACCAACTTCACGATTGCAAGGCGGTTGCACTAACCACCGGCCTTGGAATAACAAAAAGTATAAAACGCTTTTGATACCAAGCAGCATTTAGTGCTTTTGTGTACCGCGAAGGGTTGTTTGTTACACAAGCATACGATTAAGCAGGCCAATAAGGATGATGACTCAACAATCGTTTTACGATCGCAACGCGATTTCCGGTTCTACATCCGTTAAATAACGGTAGGATATGTTAGAGTAGCCATGTAGTGTGTATCTCCACAGTAAGGTGTGCGGTTTATTATAGTAGAGATGCTGGTAGGGTAGACCACAGTGTGTGTTTAGGAGTAAACCAGAAACTAAAACGATTTTCAAATACATTTATTTACCAGAAAACACTTAAAGTGATTATAGTTAAAGTATAGAGTCGAAATGTTTGTTCAGAAAAAAATATATTTGTGTGTTTTTTGTAACCAATATTTTTTAGCAGGATTTGTTTTCATATTGTGTTGTACAAATACAACTATGACATCAATGTTTTTGAAGTTTCTGGCTTTATTTGTCATCTTCTTTACAAAACCTGGTAAGAAAGTCTATAAATGTTCAAACAGTTAGAAAGTTTTTGTGGAACAAAACTCAATGTGACCAGCAGGGACCAACTTTCAAAAATGTGACCAACTTTCATAGGAGCTGCAGCACCCATAGCAATACTTTTACTTAATATTTCTACTACAATATTACAAAAACTTTCACAAAACACATTATATATTGTAAACATAATTTCCGCCGTGATCGGCCAAAACTGTATGGCATCATAAGGATACTATTGCTGTCGCCTATTTCGCCCGGTATGAAGCTTTTCTACATGCGCATGCGCACAACGTCCTAACTCCGCGAAACTGGGTAGAGCAACTAACACAAGAACTTATTAGAGACCTATTGATTTCCGGTAGTTGGCGCAACGGAGCATTGGCAATCGTGCCGAGTCAGCATTTGTGTATTATTGCCATAGGCGCCGGATTTTACAAAAATGCAAGGTGGCGGGCATAAAGTATATGACGTCACTAATGCGAGCAGCCACAAGAACTCAAATTCAAAGCCAAACAAACTTTCCATAGAATGCAACGTTCGTCGAAATCAGAAAAAAAACATATGTATGAAATAATGTTTAGTTCGCAATTGCAACACGTTGCTGTAACGTTATCACAGCTTAGTAACGTGTAAAAATGTTTCGTCAAGTTTAACCATTTATTACAATGCATTTGCACTGTACACAACAATGACCCATTCACTGGCAGACAATTATGTGTTTGACGTCTTAAAAGGCACTAACCCAGGGGTTCTTAACCAGGGCTGCACGCACTCCCAAGGGGTGCGAGAACTGTTCCTAGGGGGTGCGGTGATGCTGAATCATTAAGGTTGGTTAGGTCTATTCTATTTAAGCAATTACAGAAGGGCGAGCGAAAATTGGTTAGTGATTTGAAAGGGGGTGCGAAAATTGGTTGGTGATTTGAAAGGGGGTGCGAAAATTGGTTGGTGATTTGAAAGGGGTGCAGCAAGGAAAAAAGGTTAAGAACCACTGCACTAACCAAAACAGGTTGCAGTTTTTTTTTGTATCGCCAGCACGTTTGTTTAAAAGCAAAGTTGTTTCCAATTTTCTTTAGATTTGACGATATTTGGTATGATATCGCTACAAATTAACCAAAATATTTAGGGTGGCCGTCACCGCCTTCTTGGCGCCTAAGATTTTTGCCATCGCCAACGCCTAACTCCGATGCGCCATCTACCGGAAGTTAACCAACCGGTGATCTGAGTTCCTGTGTTAGCAGCTCTTACATAAGGCAGCGAATTAAGATCTGCGCTTACAGATAAGGATTCCTAACACAATTGACAAGGTTTGAACCGTCAACATTCCGAGTGTGAGGTGTCCGAGTAACCCACTTTACCACTAGAGTGTATCCAAATAACGCAGTGGTTCTCAAACTTTTTTTGTTGCGACGCCCCTGGAAAAGTTTTCTGGACTTGCAACGCACCAGCAAATAAAAGTTAATGAGAAAATTTATTATTAAAGTCACGTCTATTGATACAACAACAAAAAGCTACGAAAATAAGGTATTCTGCGACGCCCTTGGAAAACTGAAACGACGCACTAGGACTAGGGCGTCGCGACGCACAGTTTGAGAACTACTAAAATAAGGTATGAAATTAAGCTTATATTTGTTGATTGACAGGAAGTGGACAAGTTTGTCCGAGCAACCAGTACCCATGCGACGGAGGATGCGTTTCTTATTCTGTCAATTGCAACTTCTTTCAGTCGTGTTCTACCGATGAAGTGTTTTGCGATGGTAAGTAAGACTGTGTGGCGACGTTTTCAGTTTTGGTTTATTCATCCGTAAAACAAATCGTTCGTTTTTAGTTTTGGATTACGGTTGCATACAAGATATTGTCGCACTTTCTACTCGACTTAACTCGACTCAACTCGACTTAACTTAACTCGATCTAATTCGACTTAACTTAACTCGACTTAACTCGACTCAACTCGACTTAATGCGACTTAACTCGACTTAACTCGACCTAACTCGGCTTACGGCTGAACACAAGATATTTTCGTATTCTTTATTTGTTTAATGTCTAACGATCGCGCCAATGCCACTCCTGCTGTAAATTGTTTAACGTATCTTGTATGTCGCTTTTTTGCATGATTACAAGATATTTTCACACACTAATTCCGTTAATTGTTTCTTATATCTCTTCTATATGTTGGTTTGTTGCATGATAACACAAAACAGCTTTTATAAGCTATTGTTGCCAGGCATAATATCAACTTTGTAGAGCTTTTCTGGCAATTGTATTTTTATTCCGACGTTTCGACGTCCAATACATGTCGCCTTTATCAAGGTTAATAACACTGAATGCGCGTAGTACAGTGCACGATAAACAAAGAAAAAAGAATTAAACTCAAGCACGTCACAACGCAACGAAAACACCGCGCGATGACGAATGATTGGGCCTCTAATCTTTGAGCAGGTGCCTGTAGCACGCTGAAAGAATCATGTCTGTTTTGAATTACATTTGCCAGAAGAGCTCTACAAACAGGACAAAACAGGTTTTCCACTAAGTCGTATTAAATTAATTCAACTCTGTACTTTATTGCAGGAAATTGCGCAGCTGACGAGTTCGAATGCCAATCAGGGGCTTGCATTCCTCTCCATATGCGCTGTAACAACCGATTCGATTGCGCCAACAGAGACGATGAAGTCGGCTGCACATGTAACTGACAGATTTTGCTTTGGTTTTCCAATGATAGTAGGAATTATATTTCGGTCAACAACTAGTGGATTACGTTCAGTGGTGGGATTGAAATTTTTTGTCAGCCGGTTCTATCACAAAAGTTATATTTTTCAACCGGTTCTGTTACAAAAGTTATATTTTTTAGCCAGTTCTGTTACAAAAAGTCCATTGACAGTAACCAGAAATGCTAACCGGTTCGCTGATCTCATAAAATTTTGTGAGATGGTTCTATAGAACCGGTGCGAACCGACTGAATCCCACCACTGTACATTAGATTTCATAGAGTGTACCTTTTGATACATGTTCAGTTAAAACAGTAGTTCCTGGGTAGAGCTACCAATGCAATACCTCACATAAGACCTAAATTGAGCTAATTAATTTTTGATAGTTGGGGCAAAGAGCTGAACTATCTATTCAGCAGCTAAAGAGGGGTGGGGTTGTAAAATGTTTGTTTTTTTGAAAAAGTTACATGAGAAACTAGGTTTTATTGCTAGTTTTTTTTTTAATTTTAAATGCTAATACCTTACCCCGACCCTAATACCCCTAACCGTGAGCATTTCTATATGTATCGTTTTTAATAAGTAAAGTGCTCTTTGCGTCACCTATCGAAAATTAGCTAAGTGTGGGTCTGCCACGAGGTATGCTGTTAGTAGATTTCTCTAGTTTCGTGAAGGCACCCAAAATTTCCTATACAAAAATCTACAAGTGTTTGACAGAACTGTGTTTAAATTTACAATGTTTACAAAATGCTTCTGTTTTATTGTACCCAGATCCGGAAGGATGCTATCTCCATAGGTTTCAGTGTAAACCTTCGATGACATGCGTACAGCTAAACCGTATGTGCTTCCCAAACATATGCCCAGATGGCGACCAGCAAGACTGGTGGTAGAGCTGCTAACACAAGAACTCACACTAGAAAAAGGTTTTCTAAATGCCGATAGATGGCGTAAAGAGCGCAGTTTTAAATTGACTGGTGGTAGAGACATGGGCGCCGGCATAAAATTTTGCAAATTTTGGCAAACTTGTACAGGATTGCAACACACTATTAGGCAATTATGTATATTAAGGCATCAACGAAACTCACAAGATTGAGTTGCATTAGGCCTGAAACACCCTACGTAAAAAAAACTCCCACGTAACAATACGTCAATCACGCATTTATCACGTGTACCATGTTGTAAAACGCCAGGGATTATGAAACCAACGGCAGAAACAAAACTATATTTACAGACATCGTTAAAATCGACTTTCTCTCCTTTACTTTTTAGATTTAGAACATAAAACTTTTTCAGTCGTCAGCGTTTCTGACAGAATTTGTTAATTTTCTGTCAGAAATGGGAGCTACTAACACAAGAACTCAAACAAGAAAAAGCTGGCTAAATACCGATAGATGGCGTAAAGAGCGAAGTTATTCAAATTTCCAGTCAGACTGAAATAGGATAAGGGACAAAATTGAACATAAAGGACTGGGTTTTCAGGTTAATTATAATTATTACTATGAATCTCAGACTAACCCTAATAGCCCTAACCGTCAGCATTTCAGCATTTCAGCATTTCAGCACGTTAACCCATGACCGGAGTATTCCGAGCCTCACGCGGGTCTTATCCGAGTATAAACGTATTCAACTTATCACGTAAACACAAATAACACTATGATTTAGGTCAGTGTGGTCCCGATGAGTTTGCCTGTCAATCTGGGGCATGTATTCCTGGAATTTATCGATGCGATGGAACGAGTGATTGCTGGGATGGAGATGACGAAGAAGGATGCAATCCAATTGGTAAACTTTTACTCCTACTTCTATCTTCAAAAATTGAGGAAAAAAATTCTCCTGAAGCGCTATCGCTGACTACACGAAGCTCGTTAGGAAACCCGCTTTAAGCTTCCAAAGTCGTACATGTAACAAGCGCTATGGTTGACTGCACGAAACTCGTTAGAAACCCACTTTAAGCTAGCAAAGTCGTGCATGGAACAAGCGCTATGGTTGACTGCACAAAGCTCGTTAAGAAACCCGCTTTAAGCGTGCAAAGTCGTGCATGTAACAAGCGCTATGGTTGACTGCACGAAGCTCGTTAGGAAACCCGCTTTAAGCTTGCAAAGTCGTGCATGTAACAAGCGCTATGGTTGACTGCACAAAGCTCGTTAGGGAATCAGCCAATAGGATGCAAAGTCAAACGCAACTCGCTTAAGCAAACAAACAACTTACTTAATTTTACAGATATCGAAAATTGCCCTGCCCACCACTTCAATTGTGACGGGGTCTGCACTTCCTTATATCGAGCCTGTTCCAGTCTACAGATATGACTTCGCTGCAGAATGTTCAGGTATATTCGTTTTTTCTTTGCTGTTGTCATGCACCAAGTTGCATTCCTTCTGTTGGTTTTATTCCACCTGAAGATGGAAAGAGAAACTGTTCAAACATTATAATGATTCAGACTCAAATAATGCCGTGTATCTTTTAGCTCAGAGTATTGAGAACCGTGGACGTAATTTAAGATTTTATTTCAAAATATTTCTAAACGCACGCTTCTTGATAATTTTACGTATGACTTCTCAGTGTTTACGTAATTTTTAAAAAAATTGCATTTGGTCTGTTCTAGTTGTTTTAATGATGTTTTTTCATTTAAACTATCACAGGAAATTGTGGCCCTGGCGAGTACCAATGCAGATCTGGTTATTGCATCTCGGAAGATTATGTCTGCGCCGGAATTCACGACTGTTATGACCTTGCCGATGACGAAGCTAACTGCACTGCTCCAGGTTTGTTCATCTTAGAGGCCGAGCTGGGATTACAACCACCAACCTTTCGATTGCGAGGCGGTTGCACTAACCACTGGGCCATCTTAGAGGCCGAGCTGGGATTACAACCACCAACCTTTCGATTGCGAGGCGGTTGCACTAACCACTGGGCCATCTTAGAGGCCGAGCTGGGATTACAACCACCAACCTTTCGATTGCGAGGCGGTTGCACTAACCACTGGGCCATCTTAGAGGCCGAGCTGGGATTACAACCACCAACCTTTCGATTGCGAGGCGGTTGCACTAACCACTGGGCCATCTTAGAGGCCGAGCTGGGATTACAACCACCAACCTTTCGATTGCGAGGCGGTTGCACTAACCACTGGGCCATCTTAGAGGCCGAGCTGGGATTACAACCACCAACCTTTCGATTGCGAGGCGGTTGCACTAACCACTGGGCCATCTTAGAGGCCGAGCTGGGATTACAACCACCAACCTTTCGATTGCGAGGCGGTTGCACTAACCACTGGGCCATCTTAGAGGCCGAGCTGGGATTACAACCACCAACCTTTCGATTGCGAGGCGGTTGCACTAACCACTGGGCCATCTTAGAGGCCGAGCTGGGATTACAACCACCAACCTTTCGATTGCGAGGCGGTTGCACTAACCACTGGGCCATCTTAGAGGCCGAGCTGGGATTACAACCACCAACCTTTCGATTGCGAGGCGGTTGCACTAACCACTGGGCCATCTTAGAGGCCGAGCTGGGATTACAACCACCAACCTTTCGATTGCGAGGCGGTTGCACTAACCACTGGGCCATCTTAGAGGCCGAAACCACTGGGCCATCTTAGAGGCCGAGCTGGGATTAGAACCACCAACCTTCAAATTGCAAGGCGGTTGCACTAACCACTGGCAAGTTAATACTGTAAATGAATAGTTTGGAATATTGGTAGAGTTTAAATATGCTGTATTGTAAACTTTTATAAATGTTAAATTTCGAAACATAAAATGTTTTAGTGTTGTAGTCTTCATAATAAATGTAACCTTCAGTGATTTTCTGAGGTCTGGTGAGGGCCGCCAAAACAAGTGGTTGGTCGTAGTTGATAATCACTGGCTTAGAGCTTACATATATTTGTTAACGGCTACTTCTATCAGGACCAGGTCGTAGTAGATGTTAAACCATACAAAGGTCTTTTATTAATTTCACAAGTCATATTTCCAGAGCTTAAGCGTCTATGTACAAACAAGTCCCGGAAAGACTCCTGTCGTGGGTTCGAATCCCACCGCTGGATAGATTTTTCTAGCCTACGCCTTGCCATATTGTAGTGAATGCTTGGTGACCGGCTGATTCGGTATGGCGCCTTCAATGGGCCTGACGTACTGTGAGATATGAACAAACAATTTTAAAAATTCTTCCGGGTCGGCTGACCTTTGCTGTAAAGTTCATGCGCAGGAACCATTGCAATTTGGCAATTTACAGTTGATGACTAACATATATTTGTTGACAGCAACTGCTACCAGGTCTTGCCCGTACAGCATGTTCGATTGCGGAGACGGCACGTGTGTTTTAAACACAGGAAGATGCGATGGTTTTGCATCTTGTGGACCAGATGAGGAGAATTGCGATGGTGAGAAACAAGAAAAATCTTCTAAAACATGTCAAGCCCACATCACCTAAGTTTCGTTAGGTGGGGCAAAGAGCAGAATTATTTATTTAGTAGCTGAAGAGGGTGTAGGGTTGGAACAGAGTTGTAAGACAGACTGGGCTTTTTGAATCGGGTTTGGGTTCGGGCTTAGATTTTGGCCTGACTTTACACTCTGTGTCAGTATTTTTTCGAATAAATTTAAGTAGCTAAGTCGCCAGATGCAAGACCTGACCTAATGTCAAACAGTCCAAAAACGCCTTGTTCAAGACCAATTGTCTAGAAAAAAATTGGTTTTTCCTGAGGATTTAATCATGATAGGCCTGTCACAAAAGCAATTAGGGTTTGGGCCGGGGTCCGGGCTGGAATTTCAGGCCTGTTTACAACTCTGGGTAAGGAAGCAAGTTTTTAAAAATTTTAAGCAAGTGTTAAGTTAGTTTTATTGAATTTTTGTTGATAATACCTAACCCCAACCATAATAGCGCAAACCGTCAGCAGGTTTAGAGACAGAGATATATCGTTTCAAATAGGTGTTAGTGCTCTTTGTGCCACCTATCGAAAATTAGCTAAATGTACGGCTGACGTGAGTTATGGTGTTGATAGATTAACCCGATTTATCCGCCGCCGGTTTGTGCTCCAAACTTTTGTAGATGACTTGATGAAATCATGTTAAAGTATCTTTTTGTGGCAAGCCTCCATTCTATTTTAGTCGGCACACTGTCTTTTTCACATTTTGACATCTGAAACTGTTTATTATTTCTGTCGACCCCCATCTTATTGCATAACAAACCTAGATGCATGACAAAACAACTTTCCACTAGGCCAGTGGTTCTCAAACTTATACTGATTGCGTACCTGGCGGCTTTTTCTATCGCTGTGTACCACCTAAATCTTGTTCAAATAGGTAGACCAAGAGTTCTTCTTGACTACACTAGCTAACTTTTAAAACCGGCATGTTAGCAACTTTTAAAACAATGCTTCTGCAAAAACAGGGCTGTTCAGCTGAGAAGCAATTCTTTATGTGGCTGGAATTAAGCAGACAGATACTTGCGTACCACCTGAAAAGCCCTGACGTACCACTTGTAAAGAACGTACCACAGTTTGAGAACCACTGCTTATAGGCGATTCAAAGCAATAATTCAACTCTGTTTCTTCTTGTAGGGAACTGTGCGGCTGACGAATTCGAATGCCGATCTGGAGCCTGTATCCCTTCAGAGTGGAGATGCAACAGAAGACGTGATTGCGCTAACTGGGACGATGAAATAAACTGCACAAGTAATTCAGTTTGTCTGATTTTTATCCTCGCTTTAACGCCTTGATGTGCCATGCTCACAATGATGTGTCATGCTCACAATGATGTGTCATGCTCACAATGAGTCCGCCATCGAGCTGCCTGTTTTATTGCAAGTCCATTGAATCTTTTTATGGATTTTACTTTACCGACTTAGGAAGTTGGATACATTTATTTAATTTAACCTATCGGCAACCACTTATGGGCTGGAGGAATGCCGCTCAAACTTCTTACTTAACTTAACTCAACTCGATTAAACTCGACTTAACTCGACCTAACTCGACTTAACTCGACTTAAATTGACTCAAATCGACTTAAATCGACTCAACTCAACTCGACTCAACTCGACTCAACTCGACTCGACTCGACTTAACTTAAACCTAACTTTTCTTCATTACTTCACTTCAGATACAGACGGATGCAGATACCACGAATTCCAGTGCTTCCCTTCGACGGTTTGCCGCCCCATTAAGTTCGTGTGCTCACCAAACTTTTGCTTTAGTGCCGACCAGGCCCCAGTTTGTGACGGTGGGGCAGTTTCGTTCCGATATTCTTCCGCTAGGCGGCGGTCTGCGGTCCTAATGAGCTTGAGTGCGATAACGGAGCCTGCATTCCTCAACATTATCGCTGCGATGGGGTTGAGGATTGCTTGTCTGGAAATGATGAGGATAACTGCGATGAAATTCAAGTTGGTGAGTATTCACGGCCTTTATGGTCAACTGTCTTTCCGGCGAATTGTTATTGGGTCAGTTTCTAGTTTTCAGTACTTGATCATTTATGCAAAGTCGTGCATGTAACGTGCTCTGTGGTTGACTGCACGAAGCTTGTCAGGAAACCCGCTTTAAGCTTGCAAAGTCGAGCATGTAACAAGCGCTATGGTTGACTGCACGAAGCTCGCTAAGAAGCCCGCTTTAAGCTTGCAAAGTCGTGCATGTAACAAGCGCTATGGTTGACTGCACGAAGCTCGTTAGGAAGCCCGCTTTAACTTGCAAAGTCGAGCATGTAACAAGCGCTATGGTTGACTGCACGAAGCTCGCTAAGAAGCCCGCTTTAAGCTTGCAAAGTCGTGCATGTAACAAGCGCTATGGTTGACTGCACGAAGCTCGCTAAGAAGCCCGCTTTAAGCTTGCAAAGTCGTGCATGTAACAAGCGCTATGGTTGACTGCACGAAGCTCGTTAGGAAGCCCGCTTTAACTTGCAAAGTCGAGCATGTAACAAGCGCTATGGTTGACTGCACGAAGCTCGCTAAGAAGCCCGCTTTAACTTGCAAAGTCGAGCATGTAACAAGCGCTATGGTTGACTGCACGAAGCTCGCTAAGAAGCCCGCTTTAAGCTTGCAAAGTCGTGCATGTAACAAGCGCTATGGTTGACTGCACGAAGCTCGTTAGGAAACCCGCTTTAAGCTTGCAAAGTCGAGCATGTAACAAGCGCTATGGTTGACTGCACGAAGCTCGTTAGGAAGCCCGCTTTAACTTGCAAAGTCGAGCATGTAACAAGCGCTATGGTTGACTGCACGAAGCTCGCTAAGAAGCCCGCTTTAAGCTTGCAAAGTCGTGCATGTAACAAGCGCTATGGTTGACTGCACGAAGCTCGTTAGGAAGCCCGCTTTAAGCTTGCAAAGTCGAGCATGTAACAAGCGCTATGGTTGACTGCACGAAGCTCGTTAGGAAACCCACTTGTCAGTTTACGCATGCAGCAAGCCCTATAGTTAGCTGCCAGATAATTATGTAAATATTTTCTATTCTGCAGATGTGGACCAATGTCCTCTCCATGAGTTTGAATGCGACGGATCTTGCAGTGGTATCCACTCCGCCTGTGGAGAACCTGATTGTCATTTCGATCTTGCTGGGGATTGCTTTGGTAATAAACCTCGGTTAATAATATACAGTAGATATAACCTCATAATTACCCCGATCGTCCCATACTTACTCCGATTGCCCCATAATTACCCCGATTGCCCCATAATTACCCCGATTGCCCCATAATTACCCCGATTGCCCCATAATTACCCCGATTGCCAAAAAATACTCCGATTGCCCCATAATTACCCCGATCGTCCCATACTTACACCGCTTGCCCCATAATTACCCCGATCGTCCCATACTTACACCGCTTGCCCCATAATTACCCCGATTGCCCCATACTTACCCCGATTGCCCCATAATTACCCCGATTGCCCCATAATAATACTTGCCCCATAATTACTCCGCTGGTCCCATATTGACCCCCATTTGCCCCATGTTTACCCCACTAATTACCCTGGTAGCCCCATTATTGTTCCGCTAGCCCTAAAACCATCCGGGTAACCGCGTAACTATTTTCGCTTATTACATTTACATTTAACATTAGTCATTTAAACTCGCAAAGTATTTTCCCTTCTTTCATCACCGTTTTAACATTCAACGTGCTTTATATATTTTCCTCAACATTTAACAGCTGGTTGTGGACCTGACGAGTATCAATGCCGATCTGGTTACTGCCTTCCTCAACATTATGTATGCGACGGATTTCATGACTGCTGGGATTTCGACGACGACGAAGCTAATTGTACTTCTCCAGAACAAGGTTTGTTACAATCAAATTTACAATTCAAACTAGAAGACATCCAGGTCAAATAATAAACCAGCTGTTGCGCTGTCTTTTAATTGGTAGAGGGCGTGACTCTATGCGCCCAGACAGCACAGCAGGGGTGATCGCTTAAATTCCTAGAAAGGTTCTCAACGCGCCTTTCCTCGCGCTCAACAACTCCAAGGCACCAAGAGCCAAAATAACGAATTCTTTTAGGCAATTACGGACAGAGATGGCGCTCGAGGGTTCAGCAGCAAGACGAGCACAAAGGCAAATGCGGTTTCTGCAAATATGCATTAATTTAGTTAAAGAAACAGACGAGAAAATCAGTACAGTTGACTCTTACCGAACTATTATAGGACCAGAGTCACAGTAACATTCAAAGCGATCAGGAGATTTTAGGTTCTTCAAATACAGCATCAAATTCAATAAACATCACCAAAACACATTAGTAACGAACTGCGAGACTTTAAGCAACAAGGCTTACCGGAATAATACAGTTATTTACAGCAACAGGAAGTTGGCTGACGACGGCGGGGTCCGTGAGCCAGTAATGCACAAATTACACATTGGACGACCGGCAACAGTTCAGTTAGCACAAATTTCCTATTCGTTACCGACGGAACAAATATAACCAGTCAATTAAAGCATGCTGCCTCTATAACGTCCAGTCGCTAATAAACACGAGGCAGCCACGAGACGTGACTTCAGTAAAACAATGCCAAGGTTGTAACATCATAAGCACCGATTGTGTGATAGATAATGTCACCAGGTTGCACAACATTTCGCCATACAAGTGAGTTAAGGCTACTGGCGGGAAACATAGAAACATAATAATATGTACAATAGCGATGTAACACCAGCATTAGGTCATTAAACATAACGCCGGGATTAGAACCACCAACCTCTTTTGGCGGAAAGCACTTGGTCTTCTTATTAGAGGCCCCTCGTGTTTACAATACTTTCTTGTGCGCGATTATTTGAAAAAGATAACCTTTTGAGCTTTTCGGCTGATACCCAGAAGCTGTCAGTCGGGTTAGGAACAAATAGTTTCTTTAAACAGAGCACAGTCTCCAAAAAAGAATGGGCCTTGCACTACAAATTTTTTCAATAAAACTGCAAGGCACAGAACACAACGTGAGCCTAAAGAAAGACCAAGGCAGTCACAGGCATGTTGCCACGTGCCACTTATGCCGTAACCACGAACTACCAATTTGTGCTAAGGCATATATACGATGCAAATAAATTTGCGAAACGGCCAAACTGAGATTAGATTCATCAACCTTGGAATCGCATGGCGGTTTCACTGACTAGAGAACGGGTCACTAAACTCCCGGATAACATTAAAATGGCCTCCGAGAGCCGCATACCTTGCAAACCCTAACTCAGTGGTTCTTACCCTGTTTTCCTTTTTCCTTTTTCCTTTCAAATCACCAACCAATTTTCCCAGCCCTGTGGATTTTTGTGTTTATATAGAATAGACCTAACCAACCTTTATGATTCAACATCCCCGCACTCCCTATAGGGGGTGTTCCTATAGGAACAGTTCTCCGACCCCTTGGAGGTGCGTGCACCCCTGGTTAAGAACCCCTGCCCTAACTAATCGCCTTCTAAAACTGTGTTAAAATTGAGTGGGATAATAAAGTGCCCCTCTGCTGGCAATACTCATGTATTTCTTCAGAACTGATATTGGAAAACTAGCTGAGATTATAACCACGAACCTAACACCTGAAAAGCCGTTAGTACTAAATCCGCCCTCACTTAGTGTAGTTACTGTATTTGGTTTTCACGCCATGTTTTTTAGTTGCAGAAATCAGAACCAACTGCACAAGCACCGGAGTTACAGCGAGGTTAGCTAAACTATCAGTTTGACATGTTGTTCATTATGTGTTAAACAGCACAAATATTGGACGATGTGCATATCATTTCTTAGCATCAATATGTTGTGTGCTTTGACTGTTTCTGCAGCCTTACAGGAGGTTACGTCCGATCTTTGCTCCCCGGAGCCGGCGAACAGCTTGAAATGATCGGTGACGATTCGACACCACTGGACAATTGCTTTGCAGTGACGGACAACCAGACTGACGAGTATAACATGAATTTCCTGGCTGGATTCGGACAATGTGCTGCAAACAACAACGTAAGATTGTTTACAGCTTCAAACAGTACTAAAATAGCTTTTTTACTGAATTGTTCAATTCTAGGAGAGCGACTCAGAAATTGTAGTAACATACAAAGTCTCGCTTGGTGTCGCTGCTGGCTCGTCGCCACACATAATAACTCGCAACGGGGACTCGGCAGTCGTGGAGTTTCAATGCGCTTACAACCGTTCAGGAATAGCGACAATGGATCAACCTCTAGTGGCAATGATCAGGTTTGAAATCGTTCTGGTCTGGCTGTACATTAAAACATTTCTTAGCGTGTTTCGGTAAACCGTTACTATTAGGCCGGGCTGTCGTACTGTGATTAACCGGTTAAGTCCTCTTCTGCAGCAAAGTTGAGATGGATTTGGGCAAAACATCGTCATCATTCAACATGGAAATGGCTCGTTACCAATCGGACAGTTTTACTACAATTGAAACTGACCAAACGATAACAATTGGATCTCCTGTTTACATTGGTGTTAACATCGATGTGGGAGCTAACAACAACTTGGTTTTGCAGGTATAATGTCAAATAAACATACTTTATACCAACTCTGTTTCAATACTTTAAATTAGTGGTTCTTAACATTTTTTTTCCTTGCTGCACCCGTTTCAATAACCAACCAATTTTCGCAGCCCCCTTGGTTTTTGTATTTGTATAGAATAGACCTAACCAACCTTCATGATTCAGCATCCCCGCGTCCCCTGGGAACAGTCCTCGCACCCCTTGGGGGTGCGTGCACCCCTGGGTAAGTAACCCTGCTTTAAATGTTTAGGCAAAAGATTGTATTCTGGCGACCACTGAGAATGAATATGAAACTGTTTATCCTGTTGTCATCGAAGGGTGAGCACTTGTATTTCAGGGTGAGGAAAGTTCCACTTTAACTTATTTCTTTTTCACAATTGTACCGCGCCTGATCCTCTTGATATGGACGGCAATGTCATCTACAACGCGACCGACTCAAATTTAATTTTTTGAACAAACAACTTTTCACTTTCTGCGATGTAAACAATAAAAAAACAAAGTTCTCTTTCAGATATTGCTAACTGGCCTTGAACATGGCTATAATAGCCATGGGATGGCTTGAGAGTGATTTTTTGGTGTTCATTATAGTGTAAAAATGAGCAATTCTCTCCAGGCTTAATATCAGTATCATTTCGCATTTTATATGGACATTTTACTTCAACAATATGTTGTTCATCAATAACACCATCTGGAGTAGCAGCAAGAAAATCCCATTTTGGGTTTATGAACAAACCACAGTGATTGACATGGATAGAATATTTTTTTTCAAAACAGTTGATAGCTGATGACTCATATTTCCTGCCATAAACAACTGCAGCAGTGTTCAACTCTGGGGGGTTCAAAATGTTTTCAGACAGTTTTAGCAAATCCTTTCTTTCTGTCGCATGAGACACTTCACCAAATTTACTTGCAGTGAGTCGCCATTCCCGTTGCAAGTGCCACACTTCACTTCTTATTTGGCTCCTGGATTGCCTTTCTATCACACTTTCTTTTGTTGAATTAATCTACATACATATATTTGTGTACATTTACAAATAGACAGTGTGGTGAGTTGAAAAACAAACAAAATCACATCCAAATATTTTTAATAAGTGGCAAACAATGCTTGCTTACCTTCAGAAAGCTATCAATCCAGTATTCAGTAAATGGTCGTTCCAGATAGTCATGGTCAAATGTAGCAGTCCTAAGATTTGCCCGCTTGTACAAATAACGCAAAGGAACATTTGTGTTTGAATTGGCACAAAAATTAATCAATAAATTGGGAACATGATTCTGGTATCCACCTTGTTTGCGCAATTTAAATGGGCGGGGGTCAGAATCAACAGAAGGATTGTCTCGCGAAATAATGGTATGTGCCCTTTTGGGTGATCCTGCAAAACATATCTCACATGTAGGAACCAATTTTTAGCAAGCCGCTTTGCCAGACAAAATAAAATAGGACTTACCATGATAAGAATGAGCAGGCTTGTGAAAAGTCTGCAACGTGTCGGTGCAGCTTGGTTCCAAATGCAAACTTCCCAAATTTTTTAGGGTTTGAATTAAAAAAATTGCTGCTGCTACATGCTTACCAGATGGACACTCACATTCTGTGTTAAGAATCTCATGTTTTCCTAATTTAGTCCGAATGTAATATGATATCTGCATAAATTTTATGTTATCCCACAAATTTTTTAACTGGACTTACTTTCTTTTTCATAGAAAACTCCAGGCTCATGTGTAAAGTTTATTGACAGCATACACATTGTGACTGTTTTGCTTTCAAACATTAACTTTCCTTTGGTAAGGGCCTTGACATCGTTTGTCTAAAGCAGTTTTCAACTTGTGCTGTTAAAATGGTGGGTAGTTGGTCTCTATGTCCTAGAGTCAATTGTTTAAATCCATGATTTGGCCAGTTTGGTTGCAAAGCAGGGGGTTTAATGACCGGTGTTCCCTTAAAATCAAGATTCCTTTCATATGCTTCTAATCTAAACACATAAAATAATGATGCTTTATGGTAGCCTACTTGTTTTTAAACAGTAATTTATTGAGATAAAATAAAGTTCATGTCTTAATGTAAATTTAAACCTTTCTTGCCACTCGTGCTTTCTTCCTGTTATTTTTGCTCCACGTCTTCTGAGCTCTGCCTGTAGTTGTTTTAAAGTAAGCATCTTGCGAACATAAAGTCCTGCAATCAACATTCACATTACAAACATACTTTTTCAAATATATCATATATATTTATATTTGGTCACCTCAAAAGTAAAACTTTACTTACTAACTCCGTTTTCCGTAACTATAATACCTATGTACTGATTACTGAATATATACTGAAACTGAACTGAACTGAATGAACGGCGTTTGCGAGGCAACTAGGACCCCAATGGAAGTTTTTTATTTTCACACTGTTTCGAACAAAGGTCTCCCATACACCGCCGTCGTTATAGTGTTGTAGCGCCTACTGACTTGACGCCGACGAGCCTTTCCCGGCTTTTGCGACGTGAAAAAACTTAGCATCGACGTAAAACTGTAATGTATGTGATTATATTATTAAAAAGGCTCAAAGCACTTATTTATATCGGTTCCAATTACCCGATCAATACGATTCGACAATCTACTTTCAACATATGTAATCGGCAATATTAAAGCTGTATGATAATCTGTCTTTGTTTAGAAAGTTTGGGTACTTTGGTAAAATGGTATTTGACGGTTAGTTCAATAATTTTACTTCAATTCAAGCCAACTACGTAACGGTTTTAAGAGAGTTGCACTAACCACTGGGTCATCTTTAACGGCTGAGCTGGGATTACAACCGCCAACCTTACGATTGCAAGCCCATTTTATTACCCACTAGGTCGTTTTAAAGCCGACCAGGGAACAGTTATGTACAATGTAACGATTATATACACAGTTGCATATATAATACTTGGTGCATAAAATACCTTGTGTGTGCATCCTAGCTCCATGCAGCTCGATTAGGATTGTGACTCAACAATTGTTTTACGATCGCAGCGCGCGGTTTCCTGGTTTTGTATCTGACAATAAATTCCGTCTCCTGTACGGCGCCGCTTGTCAGTGTGTACCTCCATAGTAAGGTGTGCGGTTTATTATAGTGGAGATGCTGGTAGGTTATATACCACAGTGTGTTTAGAAGTATACCAGAAACTAAAACGATTTTCAAATACGTTTATTTACCGTATCAGATATAGTAATATACGTATATAGTATTCAAATACGTATATAGTATAGAGTCGGTTGTTTGATTTGTTTTGATATTGTGTTATACAAATATAACTATGGCATCAATGTGTTTAAAGTTTCTGGCATTATCTGTCATCTTCTTCATAAAACACGGTAAGAAAGTTGATAAAAGTTTGAACAAAACGGATTTTTTTATCTAATTACAGATAAGTTTCATAGTACATATTTTTATGGTTGAGCAATATATAATATAAGCATAATTTCCACCTTGATCGGCATTTTTTTTATTTAAAAAATGTGTAAGGCATTATTATCTTTTCTATGGTTCGGCTGTGCGCAGTTTCACGGCAGAGTTACGAAGACAAAAAAACTGACGGCACAGGTTTGATGATTCCGGTAGGTGGCGCAATGGAGTATAGGCGTTTGCGATGGTAAAAAACATAATGGATGCTTCAGTGCAATTGCCATTGCAAACGCCAACGTTACGTTGCGCCACCTACCGGAAATGCGAGTTCATGTGTTAGTAGCTCTACCGGAACGCATGGCATATGTCTGCTAATTTCCGGTAGGTGGTGCAACGGAGCAGAGATGTTTGCAGTGGCAATAATTGCTGACTCAGGCTACGCTTCGTTGCGCCACCTATCAGAATTTAACTCCGGGTCTATTGTGCTCCAGAGCCAAACCCGTGTACTATATTCTTAAGTTCAGTGAGTATAGTTAAAGAATTATTTCGTCTTCTTTAAGGTGTGAGTAGTTCTACCAAAAAATATCTGCGCTAACAGATGAGAATTAGCAACACCATTGACAAGGTTTGAACCATCAACCTTGCGAGCGTGAGGCACCGAGTTATCCACTTCACCGCTACAGTGTATCCAAATAATGTATGAAATTAAGCTTATATTTGTTGGTTAACAGGAAGTGGGCAAGTTTGTCCGAGCTACTCGTACCCATGCGACGGAGAATGCTTGTTTTACTTTCGGAATTGCGACGGTGATGTCGATTGTTCTACTGATGAAGTTGATTGCGATGGTAAGTTTTGTGATGAATCTTTTTGTCGTTTTTGTCTTTTCATCCGCAAAAAAAAACCGTTTGTTTTAGTTTTCGGTTTACTGTTAAATACAAGATATTGTCACATTTTCTACTCGAATTAACATCACCCAACTCGACTCAACTTAACCTAACTCGACTCAACTTAACTTAACTCGACTTAACTCATATTCTCTTCTAAACTTTAGTTATTTAGTTGACGTATTTAAATTTCAACATTCACAGGTATTTGTGCACCTGGCGAATTCGCATGCTCATCTGGTGCATGTATTCCGGGCCATTTAGTTTGCAACGGTTTTTTCGATTGTATTGGCTCAAGCGCAGATGAAGCAAAATGCCCAGGAACAGGTGCGCTTTTGCTCATGGCTGTTGATGTGTTTTGATTTTAAACCGACAAGCAATGTTTGCAGTTCCAACAAAGAAACCAAGCTCAAATAACCACTAATAACCCTGCTGGGTACCAGTCATGGCAGTGCTGAAAATAGAACCACTAACCTTAAGATTGTAAGGCAGTTGCACTAACCACTGGGTCATTATAGAGGCCGAGCTGAGATTAGAACCGCCTAACTTACCATTGCAAGGCAATTGCACTAACCACTGGGTCATCTTAGAGGCCGAGCTGGGACTAGAACCACCAACCTTACGATTGTATACAGTTAAACTAACCACTGGGTCATTATAGAGGCCGAGCTGAGATTAGAACCGCCAGCCTTACGATTGCATGGCGGTTGCACTAACCACTGGGTTATCTTAGAGGCCGAGCTGGGATTAGAACCGCCAGCCTTACGATTGCATGGCGGTTGCACTAACCACTGGGCCATCTTAGAGGCCGAGCTGGGATTACAACCACCAACCTTACGATTGGAAGGCGATTGCACTAACCACTGGGTCATCTTACAGGCCAAGCTGGGATTACAACCACCAACCTTACGATTGCAAGGCGATTGCACTAACCACTGGGTCATCTTAGAGGCCGAGCTGGGATTAGAACCACCAACCTTACGATTGCAAGGCGGTTGCACTAACCACTGGGTCATCTTAGAGGCCGAGCTGGGATTAGAACCACCAACCTTACGATTGCAAGGCGATTGCACTAACCACTGGGTCATCTTAGAGGCCGAGCTGGGATTACAACCACCAACCTAACGATTGCAAACCGGTTGCACTAACCACTGGGTCATCTTAGAGGCCGAGCTGGAATTAGAACCACCAACCTTACGAACTTATTTAGGCTTTTGTAGCTGCTTTTCAAACATTTGTTTGTTTTTTAGAGATCACAACCAACTGCGCAACGTCGGGAGTTTCGGCAAAGTTAGTTTCTAGTTTAACTGAATTGGATTGCAATCTGGATTTTGAGTTCACAACATAACTATTTTTTTTAATTACTCATATGCGTTTAAAAGTTTTCAAACTACCAAACACCTGTGACTTTTTTTAACACGTGCATTTGTAAGAAAGTTGAATAATCTTCTCATCATTTAATACGATTTATTTCTGTTTTTGGCTGTTTTCGCAGCCTCCTTTTCTCTGTAAGTGAGCTCAGTAAGTATGATTTTTATCAAATCTTTAAATGTTTTCGTTGTGTTATTTTTATGTTGTGTGCATTGATTGTTTTTGCAGCCTCACAGGAAGTTACGTCCGATCCAAGCTACCCGGAGCCGGCGAACAGCTTGAAATGATCGGTGACGATTCGACACCACTGGACAATTGCTTTGCAGTGAAGGACAACCAGGCTGATGTGTATAACATGCATTTCCTGGCTGGATTTGGACAATGTGCTGCAAACATCAACGTAAGAACCGAGTTTACTAGTGTAAAATGTGGCTTTGCAAGTTAGCCAAGGAAAATGTTTTTTATGTTTTCTTGTTCAATTCCAGGAGAGCGACACAGAAATTGTGGTAACTTACAAAGTTTCGCTTGGTGTCGCTGCTGGCTCGTCGCCACACATAATAACTCGCAATGGGGAAACAGAGGTCGTAGAGTTTCAATGCGCCTACGACCGTACAGGGATAGCGACAATGGATCAACCTCTGTTGGCAATGATCAGGTTTGAAAACCGGACATTAATTTAGTTTGTATTTACATGTGTCTGTGATTTGTGAGTGAGGATCATGACATGCGAGCATGAACGTATCAATCCAAGGGATAAACGTGTACCTGCAGTGTTTTTTCTAAGGTGTTTTGGGGGACCATTTCTCCAGCGGTTTCCCAAAATTTGGACTTGGCTATTTTTTGGTATTTAAATGAAACACTTGCGGTCTCTTAAAACTACTTAGCGGTCACCCAAACCAAACCTTAAAAAAAAGCCTGTACCTGCGTATAATTCAATAACGTGTTTCGGTATAAAGTTACTTTTAGGCCGGGCTGTTGCACTGTGACAAATATTAACCGGTTAAATCCTCTTCTGCAGCCACGTTGAGATGGATTTGGGCAAAACATCGTCATCATTCAACATGGAAATGGCTCGTTACCAATCGGACAGTTTTACTACAATTGAAACTGAACAAACGATAACAATTGGATCTCCTGTTTACATTGGTGTTAACATCGATGTGGAAGCCGACACCAACTTGGCTTTGCAGGTAGAATGTCAAATACACTTTATACCAACCCAGTTTCAGTACTTTGGATGTTTAGGGAATTTATTGTTTTCTGGGGAAAACTGAGAACGAAACTGAAACTGTTTATCCTGTTGTCATCGGAGGGTGAGCGCTTGTAATTCAGGGTGAGGAAAGTTCCACTTCAACTTAATTCTTTTTCACAGATGTGCTGCGCCTGATCCTCTTGATATGGACGGGAATGTCATCTACGACGTGACCGACTCACGAAAGTTTGACTTTTCATTTCGGGCATTCAGCTGGGCTGGTTCCCAAGATTCGAGACAGGAGATATGGCTTACATGCAAAATGAATACCTGCCAAGAAACGGACGACAACGACTGCAAAATAGTATGAAGTTTGTTTTCCATATATAAATATATTTGTGATTCAAATGAAAAAAAGCTGCTTTGTCAACCAAAATATCCTTAAGCACACTATTGTTTTGTTAACTTGGCTACATATGCCAATTGGTGATATATAACAAATGTCGTTTGTGACCAAATTTGCACATCTCGTGTTAAAACTGTATTTGATCAGGACTGTCCACCTATGGAACCGTTGTCGCAACCAGCCAAAAGATCCATCACTGACGAAACTGATGATGCAACAAAGAAAATCTCTCTCGGACCTTTTGTCCTTGCACCTGAACTTGATAGTGATGACCAACTTGTTTGCAACAAGGTAAAGCTTCTGTTGTCGCTGTAAGTGTAAATATGTAGGATGTAACGTTTTCAAACTGTTGTTTAGGAGGAATTGGGATGCTCTCACATGTGTGGTATCGACACGACAGGTGTAGCTTACTGTTATTGTCCTCAAGGATATTTCATGATGAAAGATGGAAAGACTTGTGTTGGTAAGATATATTTTGCTCTTCATAATGCGTTGAAATATACTTTTTAGGATCTTGTGCAATTAATGATGTTGCTCGAACTTTGCTGGTAATGTGTGTTTCGCTCGTAACTATTCATTATTTTTGTCGGGAATTGAAAAATGCTTTAATTTTAATTCCGAAATTACCAGCAAATTCCCATGGGGAACCACTTGGTTGCAACAATGTCGTTGAAGTTTCTTGTTTAAGGAAAAACAAGCAATCGAGATTGGATTAGAACCCACTACCTTGTGAACACAAGGAGGTTGAACAAACCACTCGGCCATTTTCGTGATGCTTTACCGACGTTCAAACAAAATACATTTGTTTGGCAGAAGTCAACCAAAGCATTGGTACACTGATGGAGATCTCTCTAATCTCGAGTCTTTGCCTGATGATGTTGATTATTCTCACTGTTGTCATGGCAATGAAAAGAAGAGGTGGGAAGAAGATGCAGATTTAGGTGAAACGGGAAAGAAGAAAATGAAATTATTGGATGAAAATCTCATCCAAAAAAGACAAACTGATCATTATATTGGGCATATAAACAGAGTACTTTGCTCTTTTGTGCCGTTGTTCAAATACAAAAATAACCCACCTAATTTGACTTGTTGCTACGTTGCAGGTTGCTAGGTTATAACTAGTAATGCACCGAACCCGCTAAAATGGTTTGGACCAAAACCGAATATTCGGTCCCTTTCTTATGGATGTTTTGAACTGAACCTTGTGTTGTTGATGCGAGTAAACTTAATTTTGACAAACTGAAATAACTTTCACAATGCGTAAGCTTTACTAAACTTGTAATATATTGCAGACAACGTGTCTCGTATTTCATAAATACAACAACTAGTTAGTTTATGATGTTTCGTATCGGGCAACCGAAACTTGCATCACTAGTTGCAACTATCTTAACTGACAAGAAGCAATAAAGTCATAAACTTAGTTATAATCAAAGTCTGTATAAAACACAAAATGCCCAACCGATTTTTTGCGTCATGGAGTCTTTATTGCCTTCATTGACGCCATTTTGTGCTCAAATTAATACAACTGGTATCGGAAAAAATACATAAACTGACAGAATTTTCAGACTGGAAAGTTAAAACGCGAACTTAATTGACAAACCAACCAAATTCGGCTTTCCAGCTCTACAGGTTGTAAAAATCCGACAATTAATGTGTTTTTCCTATACCCACTGTATTAATTTGGGCACAAATGGCGTCCATGAGGTTTTATCGCGTAACAATGGGCTGGACAACTTGTGTTTTATGTAGACTTTAATTATAATGACACACAATAAACGCAACATACAAACTGTTTAGCCACTATAGTTTGTCTATAACACAGAACAAATCCTAAACAGCAAAACAAACATTCTCAGATTTAGAAATATGAACTACTGTGGGTAAAACTAATCCCACCAGCTAATGAATACCAGTAGGCAGCTCAAGTCAACTCTGTCACTATCTGTAATTTATAATTTACTTGCCTCTAAAAGGAAAACAGCATGATTTCAATAAAATACTTGCTTAAAGGCTTCGATACTTATTACACCTGTCAGTATACTGTCAATATACATGCAAACAACACGAGACATTTCATAAACTGATTGCAACATACACAGCAAGCAAGCAATTGACTTCATTCAATGGAACACTAATTGTCTTGTCGGCTATTACATCACAGGACAATTGTCACGTTTCAAGTTTGTAGAGCTCTTCTGGCAAGTGTAATAAATGTAAGACGGATATTCTGCGGCGTATGTTGCGTGACTTCGGCGTAGCGGTTGGCGTCCAACCTGCCAATACTCTCCGCAAGCTGCTGAGTCACCCGAAAGATCCAATCAACACCTTTGAACAACGTGGTGTTGCATATTCTATTCCCTGCGCCGAGTGTCCGTTAATATATATCGGGAAGACTGGAAGGTCACTCAACACCCGCCGAAAAGAACATCAACGGGATGTTGCCAATAGCGACGCGAAGAAGTCGGCCCTCTCCAATCACGCGGTATCACAAGGCCACCGTATTGATTTCAATGCGGCGTCTGTTGTGGCCCGGGAGCCTGACTACAGGAAAAGACTATTTCTTGAGTCATGGAATATTCACCAACGGGGCAACACAATAAACATCAAAACAGACGTGATGCTTTCAGCGTGCTACAGGCACCTGCTTAAAGATGAGAGGCCCAATCATTCGTTATCGCGCGGTGTTTTTGTTGCGTTGTAACGTGCTTGCCTTCCATTCTTTTTTCCTTTGTTTATCGTGCACTGTACTAGTCGCATTGAGTGTTATTTACCCTGATGAAGACGACCTGTATAGGACGTCGAAACGTCGGAATAAAATTACATTTGCCAGAAGAGCTCTACAAACTTGATATTATGCCTGGCAGTAATAGCTTATAAATTGTTACGTTTGTTAGACAAAGTTAAAGTTGGTAAAACCCGGCTGGTAAAACGACCAAGGTCCAATAGTTTATTGAGACTCTCATGGAGTCCCGTCCCATCTCGAGTATTGGGAAAATTAAAGTTGGAAACAAATAAAAAGTGATGTTGGTGTAGCGAGGTGTTTATTCGAGGTACATCTGAATAGAATAACACCATATGCGAATACGCCGCATAAGACGAGAGTCAGAGAAAGAAGGCAATCTTTCCGGTTCGCTGTAGTATTGAAGCACACGCTTTATGAGGCTTTATGACGCATACAATGGGTCGGACAACTTGTGTTTTCTATAGAAAATGGCACACAATAAACGCAACATACAAACAGCTTGGCCACAGAGGTTTTATAAGAGACCTAAGGTGTCTGTAAAAGCAGAACAAAAACTGAACAGTAAGCAAACATTCTCACGTTTGGAAATAGAAACTAACAACAATGGATAAAATCAAACTTACTAGCAAATATAAAACAGTAGGCAGCTGAAATAAACCCTGTCACTATAAGTAATTGATACTTTACGTGCTGCTAAATGGAAACAACATTACTTCAATAAAATCTTTGTTTGAAAGCTTCGATACTTATTACACCTGTCGGCAGAACACATGCACACTACGAGATAAAATTTAAACTGATTGCAACATACACAGCAAGCAAGCAACCGACTTCATCCAATGGAACATTTATATTCTTGTCGGCTGTTGCGTCACAAGGCTTTTGTTACGTTAACCAGTTTGCCTGACAAAATTAAATTTGGTAAAAACGAGTTGGCAAAAACGACTAAAGGTCCAACAGTTTATTGAGAAACTCATGGAAACTTTTCGCATCTAGAGTTTTGGAAGAAACAAGAAGACCTGATAATTTGAAAGAATAAAAGATGAATAAAAACCTAACAACTATTCTTTCAATTTATGTTTACAAAGATTGCGTTAGTGTTTCGTGTTGCTATTTTAATACACAAAAAAGGCTATGGTTTGTTGGGAGAAGTTCTTTTCTAAATTAATTTGCAAAATTGTGATTGATATTTTGTCACAGAAATTAAAACTTACCGAAATCACTCAACCATGAAGTAAAGCACATTTCGATTTTCGACTTTTCTTTTGTTAAATTCTCATTTTTTCGTGGTTTATATTTCTAAGTTCTAAAGTGGTATTTTATTCTGCTGTGCATTATAAGTTTGGTGAATTTACACACTAGCAGTTTTCCGAGGGTTTTATAAAATATGTGAAAGATTTTTTTTGCATTTTAAATTGTTGCTAAAATTCATTGTTCAGTTATTTTTCGAAGCAAAAAAATTTTGAAAATCCTGCAAATTAAACTGAACCGCTTACAATGACATTTAAATTCTTATTAACTTAAAATTTCTGACTTTTACAGAGATAGGATTCAGGGTAATTCTATTATTGCAAGAAAAATGGGAATTGCTTGTTACTTTTTGTGATATTCTAAAAGTAAAATATTTTGGTGGAAAATGACCCTTACAGAATTCTGTGGCGGCGAAGTTTTTTTTGTAAGTAAATTTATAGGGTTTTAATAGTTAAATGATGTAACAGATTATGTAACGTTTGTCTCCAAATACTTTATATGTGACAAATCGTTTATGCCAGCCTGCAGATGCAGAGTGTAAATGACAGCTGCACAAGCGATTTATTTTGAAAAAAATTGCACCACAAATATTTTTGGTTGCATATGGATATTTGTACCAAAAGCATTTAGTTGTCCTGCCTTGGCCTCTATCACTTGTTTTGCGCCTGCTGAAATTGGTCTTGCACACAAACTTAAGATCGTGCATGTGCGCATACAGGGCATGTTGGTTCTGTAGCCTTAAGATCTCGTTGGGAAACTGCCATGTTCTGCAGACTGGCATTTGTGTAGGGTGCTTCTAAACCTGAGAGTAAAAATACTTTTATTCTTTGCTCCCAAAATAACAAATTTCAAAGTGCCACTAATCTTTCTCCTTTATTAAGAGCCAGTAGCCATGCTTGTTACTGTTATATGAAACGGTGACAAATAAACCATTGATTGATTGATTGATTGTCACAGCTGTTACTTGACCGTCACATCTGTTACTTGACCCAAAGCCACTTCATTTTGTTGCCTTTAGTAGCAAAAATGTTGTTGCTTTTAGTACACAAAAAGTGTGTCCTAATTGCCACAACAGAAAAAAACTATACAATCCAAAAATTTCTTTGTTTATGTATTTTAAAATTTTGCTAAAAGAAAATTTTCAAGACTCTAGATTTTTAAGCAATAAATTTTACATTTTTTGTTTCTTGGAAAAGAAAAAGTTAAAAATAGAGGAACCCTCAGTAATCGTTATCAAAGGTATATACATGTGGTACGTGGTATCGGTACTCGCTTCAAAATCTGGTAGAGGCACATCACTAGTTAAAACCATGCAATTGCCCAAGCCATGTATAAGTTATAACATAGCTTTCAAAATACTACTTGTGATTTTTAGGATGCACAGACAGTATGGAATTCAACCGATCCAACTTTCAGCAACTGCTACCAACAACTTGTGTTTGACCTGGTGCCTTGTGTGTATTTATGGATTTTTGCAATCCCATATTATTTCATTACACGGAATTCAGGAATTTCCTACATACCAGTTTCACCCCTCTTTAAAGCAAAACTGGTAAGGTACCTTTCAGTATAAGTTGGGCCAGAAGTAATGCTTGATACCAAAAATTTTAGTGGACGAATTCAATACTGTGTTTTCACAAGCAAAAATTTGTGGCTTTCACCTATTTAACTATGAGATAGAAAAAGGCTCTTTTTGCAATGAATTCATGCGACTCTTATGGTCCAAGTTACAGCCATTATTCAATTGATCAATTTTCTCATACTGTAGTCTAAAATTGGTTTATGTAACACACAGTATAACGCCCTTAGGGGGAATAGAGCAACAATTTTCATACCATGTGGTTTTCACTTTATTTGGTTAAATTCCACTTTCAATAAAACTACTGGTTATAAGTTTAACTAAAATAAAACAGAAATATCAAATATATTTTGTCCTTTTGCTTAATAAACCTAAATTAGCGTTTTGAAAAAAAAGGTCATGCTTTGTTTTTATATGTTCATTTTTATTGTTTACTCAAACTTTCAACTTTTAAATTAAGTCGTATTGTGTAACATAGGAAATAGTTTTTTAATATACCTAACCGTTCAACCAAAGCCAATCATTTATAACCCACCCTAAACAGGAAATTGATTTGCTAAACATCAAACATAGAGTGCTACAAAATGCACTTCAAAGGCCACAAAAACAATATATATGTATGAAACTTGCCCTTTTCAGATAACCACAGTATTGTTGTGTTTTAACTAGTTTGTATTGGCCAAAAAAGGAAATATTTCTTTAATATACCCAACCATTCAAGCAACGTAAAAAAATGCCTTTTTCAGATTACCACCCTTTTGTTATGGGTCTTTGCATGGACTAACTTGATTCGAAGTTTATGGGAGTGGGGACAATCCGCTGCAGCTGTCCCGTCTGTTGACCTTGTCGTGCCCTTGATTGTTGGTGTTTCAATGGTTCGTTGTGAAATTGTATTTCAAAGTTTTAATGGCCATTGTTCACTTTTGAAAGTAATGTCGTTTAAATTATGTTTTCTAAGCATTATTGCGATATTTTCACATTTTCTATGAAACTGATTACAGCTACAAAATGTAAAATTTTGAATGTTTGTCAATATGGCTATGAATTTCATAGAAATCTAATTCCGAAAACATGGGCTTTTAAGAGCCTTTTATGTCATGCACCATTGATGTAGGTTTGTTATTTTCGCACAGTGACTTTTAAGTTACCTGTGTAGGTGACAAATTAAATATATATATAGTTACAATGAATCCCATGAGAAAATACAACAAAAAGTACTAGTCTTGTGCTCGCTGCCCCTAAACTTGATCATTAGTGCAATTCCAATTGTTTTTCGATTGACCAATTCTTGTTGCTTTTTCAGGCCTTGGCTGTTGTTTTGCTTCAATTTGACCGAATGCAGGGAGTTAGATCATCAGGATTGCTAACTTGTTATTGGATGTTGTTCATACTCACATGGGCATTTGTTTTCAAGTCAAAAGTTTCCCTACTTATGAGTGGAACGGTTGGTTTTATGTTTTATTGTTTTTTTTAACAGAATGGTTGGACAAATATAGCTTTCTTCTTTAACTAACTATTCCACCATTATCTATTAGTACCAGCATATGCGTCTTGATTTGGTATAACGCCTTCAATGGTCCCTGATGAAATTTTTGAATAAAACAACATAGATTTTATGCAGACCAGCGATCTCGACGCACTCATGATTAGATCATAGTACACCACGCCTATTTAAGGTGTTATATACCTGAATCAAGCCCAAGCGTTACTAAATGACAATGCATAGGCTGGAAAAATGCTAACATGCAGTGATGTAAATTAAATTTAGGGATAAATTCATGTTTAAAATACCTTGATGATAAAAGCAGTGTTGAACTTGTGTTTTGCTGACTCACCATGAACTTGTGTTTTGCTGACTCACCATGAACTTGTGTTTTGCTGACTCACCATGAGTGGCACATAACTTCAATTTAGCTGAGTCAGACAACGTAAAACCATGATCTGAATGATAAGCTGCAGACAGTGGGCACTGTTTTTTCCATATATATACAGTCTTATCAGTGCAGCTGGTGTCAAGGCATAGGGCGGGGGTGGGCAACCTGTGGCCCTTTGTTAAAGCTTGTGCAGCCCGTAGGGACGTTTGAATTTCAAACGTACTGGCAAACGAGTCCAATTATTACATATTTTTGAGCTGATTAATGTGCCTGTGCTAGTTTTCTGTGACCTGGCAATTTGTAGCTAGAATCAAATACGAATTATACTTGTAGTTAAGCATATTTGGTAAGAAACAAAGCAAAGTCACTTTGTGTTATACACAGGTGCGGCCTGCGATCCAATTTTGACATTTATAATTGGCCCTGCAGTAACAAAGGTTGCCCACCCCTGGCATAGGGCGTATCGGATAGTGTGGCCATGTAACGGTACTCCAGTTTGCTGGAAGCAACAGGCTAAAAACCCATGGTTCACCTATTCTGTTCGATTACACAACTGGGCACAAACCACAGAGGAAACTGGCTCACAATGGCCAAGAAACTGTTTATGAATCAAATTGATTTTCGATTCAGTGTCACTATACCAATATACAAGCGTCAAGCCAATAAATTATAAGCTGCAGACAGGCCTATGTCTTGTCACCAGCTGCACTGATGAGATCTTCTGTTTGATGCCACAAGCACACAACTTATCATTTATGGGCTTAATGCTTTTCCATTGAATTGTTATCATTTTACATGTTTAATTTTAATGTTTTTTCAGGTTTTAACAGGTGGCCAAATCTTGAGATGTGTTACGTTCTTTCTTTCCTACACGGCAGTGATTGTCAACTTTGCATTTTGCTTTTTCGCTGACAATTCCCCGGCGTTTAAGGTAAACCACACCAACCAACCAACCATGACTAGACCTGTTTTTTCCCCATATCCCTTTTTAAGTGTGTTTTGTGTAAAATATGCTGGTACAGTAATCCTAACATGAATTGATAAATAAGCCATTGCTGCCAGGCATGATGTATAACCAAGTGTTGCGCTAACTTGCAAGGCTTATCTTGCACGACAAAAATTCTCTAAGTGACAAATTATCCTGATGAAGGTGTCTTGTATAGGACATCAAAACGTGATTGTATTGTATAAAACTGCTGGATGAGCAATACTCGGTTATAGGATTGATAGCTCAAGAGCTTTTAATACAATCCTGTTGAATAATAAAAAAAATAATAACTTGGATTTTAGTTTCTTTAGGTTTTACACTTGTGTGATAATGCAATGATTTTAAATTGCTTGTCAGGTGAAATTAATTCCAAGAAAATTATAAACAATTATATCTGTATTAGTTAAAACACATTTTTGTCTTTGTTAGGTTCGAGACTCCAGTGACATTCACTTAAAATCAAAGAACGAAAAAACGGAAGTCGAAAAAACACACAAATCCTGTCCAGAAGAGGGCGCCACATTTCTGTCAAAGATGTCATTTTGGTGGTTTACAAGGTAAAAGCTTAAAATTAAAACCTTTATATTATACATACAATAACAATGTGATAATATAGAGCCTAATCTTTTTACAAGCTATAGTTTAGCACTAACAATACAAATATGCTAAAGTTAATTCAACATGCTACCAATGAACCGCAAACAGTGGTCATTGCTTTTTATCTACCCTATGTGGGCTCACCGCTGAGCAAAAACAAACTACCTAATACAAAGAAAACCTTTGTCAGATTTACTTTTACCGTTTGATCAAAATCATAATTTGTCATTTTGTTTTATATGCTCTAATCTTCTCTCAGCCCAGCGTTCCCTCATATTTGCCCTTTTTCTCTAAGAGCCCTCTTTAATGACAGCAAATGTCCCCAGGGGGGCACTGATACCCACAGTGCGAGTTACTGGTTTCAACTTATACGGTCTCACATGAATAGCTGGTGACAAGACATTGACTGCATAACCTAATTATGGCACCCAAGTTTGTTAAAAGTAACAGGCTCAAATCAGTTTGATGCTATCAGGGGTGTCCAACTCGAACACACCAACGTGCCAAATTTAGTTGTAAAATATACTGGTGTGCCAACGTTTGGTACTTTTTCCAAACCATTTCTTAAACGTCTTAACGGTACGGGCTCGATTTATGATACTCCAAAACCTTTTATAATGTTTATGCGACACAAGATACAAACAGTTTGCAACGGGGCTTAGGTTTTGTCAAAAAACGAACAATTTAATTAGTGAGTTGTGTAACTTTAATACTGATAATCCTTACTGAAGTTAGAACAAAGGCCAAGAAGAATCAATAGAAACAAATTTAATTGCGTGACAAATCCTAATGTTTACCATCTCATCTGAATTTGCAAAAGCTTGTGTGACATTTCCAAATGCTCTGCATGCCACTTATGGCACTTGTGCCACGTGTTGGACACTCCTGCTATAAACAGACAGAAACTGCAGATAAAATCAATGCTTTAAAATCATCATTTCCCAGCAATGAATATATAGCTTAAAGAACTTTCGTTTTCTGTGTTTGTTTAAATTCTTTGCAAAGAAAGGGCTCAAGTGACTTGAGTGACACATTATGTAGTTTGAAATCGGATAAATTGTTTTGTTTTTCGAAAATTATTACGACTACACACAATCTAAGGACAAATTTAGCAAACTAGAGGTTGCACTTTTTGATAGGAATTACATCACATTTATATTATACTTGTAGTAGGTTTACCAAGTTAGTTGTCTAGTATCCTGTTTTCCTATTTCATGGTTAACACAACTTGCGGTAGATAAATTCCATTGACTCACATAGCACACCAGGTTCATTGAAGGCATCATATGTGGTGGGATTCGAACCCACAACAGGAGTCTTTCCGGGACTCGTGCTCTACCAACTGAGCTACACAGGCTCAGTGGAGAATCCGCCAAAAGTCGAATCACAAGCACCGTTGCCTGCCTCGTAATTCAAAAGGATGTTGCACAAAGTAACTGCATGAAAGCTGGTAGATTTGCTGTCAGCCGGTCACCAAGCATTCACCACCATATGGCAAGGCGTAGGCTAGAAAAATTTAGCCTGCGGTGGGATTCGAACCCACGACAGGAGTCTTTCCAGGACTTGCGCTCTACCAACTGAGCTACACAGGCTCAGTGGAGAACCCGCCGAAAGTCGAATCACAAGCACCGTTGCCTGCCTCGTATGCTGCACATGCCAGCTTCGTAGTAGGGGATCCCTAGATTGACCATTGATCAGCTAAGATGTCCCACACTAGATGCTTTAGGGCGAAACCCAGTTATGAATTTATGTCCATCTTAAAATAAGTTACATTGTATATTATTTAGAATGGTTATACTCGGATACAAAAGACCTTTAGTCGACCTCGACCTTTGGACTTTGAAGAAATCTGACGCTTCAGGGAATATTGCCAGACACTTCCTGAAAAACTGGAATGCTGAGCTTGCAAAAAACAGGTAAGCCTTCAGCATTAAATAGTTTGATGTAAGTTTCAATATTATTTGTGTCATTATTTAATAAAATATTGTGGAATTTTGAAAGTTTTCTGATTTTTAATCTTTGTACATGTAGTTTTTGTGTCATGTAAATATTTTGATAAAAATATGTGCTAAGCCACCCTTCTAGTTACTCCTAAAATCTGTAGTTCCTTTTAATCATTCTGACTATTTTATGGGTGTTCATTCTCTTTTTTGACACATTTTGATTTTACTTCATACTTTTTCCTCGTTAAAGTTTGTCCAACTCGTTTTGCCATCAAATGTTTAATGGATTTAGATAAAACTTAACAGATGGTAGATATGGTCAAGTAGTTGAGCCCTTTGTTTTGTTTGACTTGATCACCCCAAAATTTACCCCACCAGCCTCTTAAAATGGGTTCAATTTTTATCTATGGGGGAATATACATTGACTGTCTATAATAGGTTATAGCAGTGGTTCTTAACCTTTTTATCATCGCCGAACCCATACTGTGTTTAGCATCTGTACACAAACATGAAAAAGATGAAGTATTAAGTTTTTGCTGCCAACAAAATTTCTTTGTTTCTGCATATGAGCAACGCGAACAATGCAATTTGTTACGTCAAAAAAAGAAATTAAAACCTTAGTGCAGGGGTGCACAACCATTTTGCTAGGATGGCCGCTTTCACCAACGGCCGCTATTTACTTGCTTATTTTTGTTTTAAAATACTTGGTTGATATTATGTATTTACCAAGTGCCCAAGAAGCCCAGATTAATTTCTAGCCCGGTGCACGGATTGAGCTGCACAGCGAGGAGATCAGTCTTAAGTGTTTATGATGTTATAATCTATATTGTGATGCTTGTGGTACCTGTTTTGTTTGCATTGTTGGCACACAATATGCGTACAAAAAGTCTGACACATATGGTTATTAGGCTGGTAATACTCTTTTTAGTACCACAAAAACTGTTTAGAGAAGAAGTACCACAAAAACTGTTTAAAACATCCCTGCCTAAGTTTAAACTTCCAGTGTTTTGATATTTGGCAACTACAAATTGCCGTTTTTATCAACTATAGACCCCAAAGTCAAAAACGAGTATTTGGATTGTACTTCAAAAAGACCTTCGTCGAACCCCGGTTAAGAACCACTGGGTTATAGTGTATGTGCAATGGCAAAGTGTGCTAAGCCACCCTTGTAGTTTATTTTGACTTAACTGTAAGTGTTATGTTATCTTTAGCAAAGTTCCAGCAGCCAAACCAACTAAGTCAAATTTATCGACAACAAACAACACAAGCAAGGAAGAGGAAGTTTTGATTAAACAACCAAAAGGTGGTTTGTGTCAATTAGTGTTTCACAAAAATTTTCCTATGTTTTAATGCTCATAATTTGAACTTACAGACCAGTGGTTCCCATGCTTTTTTACCATTGTTGTCACCACTGAAAACACTCTTTCCATTTAACCCTTCTTTTAAAAAAAGATTTAATGGGCCTGGCGTACTGTGATTTTTTTGAAAAAAAGTTCTAAAATTGTAGGACCACACAGAAGAAAAACATCAAAAACTCAAAATGATAATCAAATTAACCACTTCAAAATTGTATACTCTCCCTTTTGGGGAGGTACCTAGAGGTTTAAAACCACTGCTATAAACACAACTAAAACAAATTGATTTCACAAAATATATTTGATACTATGACACCAATTAAAATATATTTTTATTTTAAAAAAGTGCAGATTTAATTTTTATCTTAATATTTGTAACATTTTTTTTCTTCCATTAGGTGGCGGTAAACGGAAAGGCTCGTTGCTATGGGCGATGTGCAAGACGTTTGGTCCGTATTTTCTCATCAGTAGTTTGTTGAAAATCGTCCAGGATTGTCTTTCCTTTATTGGACCACAAATCCTGAGGTAATTTCATTTTTAAATGTTTACAATGTTACATTGAATCCTTACTTGAAATTTCTAACCTCTAAACCTGCAATTAGGCCTTCATTATTCTGCAAAGTGTGTTGCAAACCGAAATGCAGTTTATTAATATGCTATAACTTTGTTTTCCTAAACCCATGGGCTATCTTAGCAGTTGAGCAGGGATTGCTATGCAGTTGCACTAACCACTTGGTCATCTTAGAGACCGGCTGGGATTAGAACCACCAACTTTACGATTGTATACAGTTGAACTAACCACTGGGTCATCTTAGAGGCCGAGCTGGGATTAGAACCACCAACCTTGCGATTGTATACAGTTGAACTAACCACTGGGTCATCTTAGAGGCCGAGCTGGGATTAGAACCACCAACCTTGCGATTGTATACAGTTGAACTAACCACTGGGTTCACCATAATTTACTAAATTTATTTCCCTGATTTTTAGTGGTTTGATTTCATTCACAACAAGCAATGACCCGACATGGAAAGGATATTTTTTCGCCGTTTCACTTTTCGTTGTTGCGATGACTCAGAGTGTGATTCTTCAGCAATATTTTCACATTTGTTTTGTCGTTGGAATGAGATTAAGATCTGCAATTATATCGGCTATCTACAGAAAGGTGAAACATTTATACCATTGTTAGTAATTTGCAATGGATACTCAAACAAATATAGAAAAGTCTTTAATGGTGTTTTTGTGGTCTATAGATCCGAATTTGTTGTTTAATGTCCTGTTTAGAAAGCAACTGTTTCTTTTAACTGAAATATAGATAGGTATTTTTTCACTACATTTCGTTTGTTTAGGAAATGTACTTAAACAACTTTATGTAAATTGTTTTGCAAATATGTGCATTCTAGATTTTACTTAAATATTCCAGAATAGAATACTATGGTATCACTTTTTTTTCAATATTGGTCAGTTTAGTTAAGTGTTTGGTGTATTCAATGTTAAAAAACTCATTTATTAAGTGTTAAAAAAATTCAATGTTAAAAAACTCATTATTAAAAATCACATTAATTAAAGCATTATTGGTAACGATGATAAACCAGTGATTTCAAGAGTCTTTTATTTCACTTTTTAGTCCCTGGTTTTGTCCAACGCAGCTCGTAGAGAGAGCACTGTTGGTGAAGTGGTGAATCTGATGTCAGTTGATGCTCAACGATTCATGGATCTCATGTCATACCTAAATGTGGTTTGGTCAGGTATGTTTTTGGTTAAGTTAGTTTCCTTAAGTCATAAAAATCCAGGTCTATTTAAGCCAGTCTACCAGGCATTTGGCAATCTAAAATCTAGCCTGCGGTGGGATTCGAACCAACAATAGGAGTCATTCTGGGGCTCAAGCTGTAGCAACTGAGCTACACAGGCTCAGTGGTGAAACCAACAAAATCACCGTTACCTGCCTGATATGCTGCCCATGTCAGCTTCATAGTAGCTCAGTTATAATTAACATAAATCATTGCTAGTTAAGTGGCACACTATAGAAATCATAATATGCCAAGCCCATACTGTGCGTCGTGATGTTCTGGGTTGGTTTATTTTAAAGAGATTGTTTAAAGATTGTTCTGTGGAATTAAGCATTATAAGTAACAGTTTTAGGCAAAACTATTTAAAAACTTTGCAATATATCATTTCAGGGCCATTCCAGATCATTCTCGCCCTCTACTTTCTCTGGCAAGAGCTTGGGCCTTCAGTCTTAGCTGGACTTGCAATTATGATTTTGCTCATTCCAATAAATGCTCTCATAGCAAGCAAAGCAAGAGCTCTACAGGTGAGTGCTTGAAATGTTGTTTGGTTTAAGCATTGTTGGGACCCATGTGTTTCTGCTTGCATATATGTAAATAGTAGGCTGAGAGTTTGCCAATGTGGTTTGAATTATGTTGTTTGAAGCATTATTGGGACCCATGTGTTTCTGCTTGCATGTATGTATATGGTGGGCTCGAAAATTTGCCAATTGTGTTACTTAAAATAGCTTAGTGAATATTATATATGACTCACTATAGAACATATATTTCGCTTAAATGGTATCTTCAGTTCCTTATTCAAATAGAATATTCAAATACCTAAATGGTAATATGTTGTTTGTGTTTCAAGGTCAAGCAAATGGATTACAAGGACGAAAGGATCAAACTAATGAATGAAATTTTAAACGGAATCAAAGTGCTGAAGATGTATGCTTGGGAAATGTCATTCAAAGTAAGATTTCCAATGTTGGATTTTAAGTTTACCTTTTTTAAGCGATATTCCTACTTCTTACAGTTTTAAAGCAGTGGTTCCCAACCTGTGGTACACATACCACTAGTGGTACACCAGGGCTTTTTAGGTGGCACAGAAGTAGCTTTCTGCTATATTAAATTCAAGTCATATCATGAAATGCAACTGAACTAATCCAACTGATCAGCCCTGGTTTTGGGCGGAACTCATTAAACATTCTATTTGCAATTGCTGGCCTTGTTGGCTTCAGAAATTGCCTATAGTCTAAAACAGTGGTTCTCAAACGTATACTGATTGCGTACCACCTGGCGACTTCTCTACCGCTGTGTACCACCTAAATCTTGTTTACATGGGTGGACCAAGAGTTCTTCTTGACTACACTAGCTAATTTATGAAACCAGCATGTTAGCAATCCCTAAAAAAACATCCTAGACATTGGTTCTGCAAAAAACACAGGGCTGATCAGTTGGGTCGGTTGAGCAGCAATTCTTGATGTGACTTGAATTAAGTATAGCAGATAGTTACGCGTACCACCTGTAAAGACCCACTAGTGGCACGTGTACCACAGTTTGAGAGCCACTGGTCTAAAAGAATATCTAGGTCTGCCTATTCAAACAGGGTTTAGGTGGTACGCAGTTAAAGAAAATGTTTTTGGGTCGTATGCAACCAGCATAAGGTTGAGAACCACTGTTTTCAATGATTCTGTTACTTTTACAGTTTATATTTTCCCATTTAGTTCATGTCAATAATAATTAACTTGTGTGTATTACAAAATTACTGGGAAAAACTTTGAAACAAAAAATCAACCAGCACAAGTAATGTGGACATTATTGTGATCACTGTGGACTTTTAATGGTAAAACAGTTTGCATAAATAACTCTACCTTTTTGCGCTCAGGAAAAAATTACAGAGATTCGAGGCAAAGAATTAAAACAATTACGCAGAGCAGCTTACCTTAATGCAGCGTCATCATTCACCTTTGTGTGCGCGCCGTTTCTGGTAAGTCAGCTAAACTTGATTACTAAAATAATATTGGTTAGTAGGAATGCGCCGAGCCGAGCCAGAACCCGAGTACTCGGTACCGAGCATCGCTATTTTTGATGCTCGGTGCTCGGCCGAGTAGTTGCACAAACTGACCCGAGCGTTAAATTTGCATATTCATGCCCTGCTAACATGTGTAACTAGTGTTCGAAAGGGTGTCTATGAACAAAAACAAATGATTTTTCAAATGTATTAGATTGTGGAAAAACGTGTACTTCTGAGGCCTGTACAGCTTAATACACCGCTGGTGACGTAAGAGACCTTGTATAGCCAAAACGTAAAAAAGGGGATTTTTTGTGACGTCATAACGCACTGAGCGTGCTCGGCCGAGCCGTTCGATGGCTACTCTATCCAAAATGGCCTATCTTTTGTCACCTTAAAATGATATATTGTATAACATTAATGATTAGGAAATTATGAACCATTTACTTGTGGTCAACCTGGGATTAGAACCACCAACCTTCAAATACTTGATTGTTTCAGGTTTCCTTGACGACGTTTGCAGTTTACGTGATGATCGACGACCACAATGTGTTAGACGCGCAGAAAGCTTTCGTCTCGCTTTCATTGTTCAATATTCTACGATTTCCATTGGCAATGTTGCCTTTTGTGGTGTCATCAATCGTACAGGTAAGCGTCATGTTAATGTGGGCTCCAAAATGACTGTTTTTATGCGAAGTGAAATGCTTGGGCCATTCACTTTTTTTAATGCATCTTAAGCCTCGGTTAAATTGGATTTGGTTAGTTCAGGTCTTTGTCTAATTCAGACAAAACTCGGGGTACAAATGATTCGTAATGTGGCAAGGCTTTAACTAATTGACATTGGTTAATGCAGATAAAAATTCTTGGTCCAAATGGGACCTGATTAACGGAGGTTCACTGTAGCTCACCATGCCACTAAGATTCCTGTGTGGGTTGAGTTGCTTTGTCACCATTAAGTGTTATTAACTTGGAACCCTAACCCTGATGTATTAAATTGATGTGAAGCCAATAAGTGATAAGTTGCAGGCTGTGCACACTTTTTAGTATTTAGAATGTCTCATCAGTGCTTTGGTTCCCAAACAGTTGCTCGGCCATTGTGAGCCAGTTTCATCTATGGTTTGTGCCCAGTTGTGGCTTTGCACAGAATAGTTGAGGCCTGGGTTTTTACCCTGTTACTCCCAACCAACTTAAATGCTGTTAGATGGCTACACTAGCCAATACAGCCTATGCCTCGTCACCAGCTGCACTGATGAGAACTTATAGGTTGAAACAGTGTGATGCGCTGTCTGCAGCTTGTCTCAAATTTGTTTTATGATGACTTTAGAAACCTTTTTCCAGCAAGCAATATTTGTTGAATGAAAACAATGACTTTAACCCTTAAAAATCAAATACTGCTTTACATTTGTTTTGATGCAGAAATTATTACCAAAGTTGTTGTATGGCAATATGAAAATTAAACGTTTGTTAAAAAATTTTCTTGTAGGCCAGTGTCAGTTTACAGCGTCTCGAGAAATTTCTCAACAACGATGAACTGGATGAGAGCAATGTTGACAGAAAACCGACGTCATCTGCTAATATGATTTCTATAGATAACGGAACATTTAAATGGGACGAAGAACAAGATGACATTCTAAAAAAGTTCGTTTGAGTATAAATGTTGTACTGAAAAAATTAACAAACTAAAGTTTTAGTTAAGAGCAATTTGGTAAACCATTTTTTTAAGTTTGGTTAAAATCTTTAAAATACGGTAAATCCATAGACATCATATTATTATTATTTAGTATTTCTATGTCGGTCCCCGATGGTTCGTTGGTTGCTGTCGTTGGACAAGTTGGTTGTGGGAAGTCATCACTCATGTCAGCTATGCTGGGCGATATGGAGAAGACTGAAGGCCGTGTGTCAGTACAGGTCGGTTTAAAGCGGGTTGCGCTTGTTACATGCACAACTTTGCAAGCTTAAAGCGGGTTTCCTAACGAGCTTCATGCAGTCGACCATAGTGCTTGTTACATGCAAGACTTTGCAAGCTTAAAGCGTGTTTCCTAATAAGTTTCGTGCATTCAACCATAGCCCTTGTTACATGCACGACTTTGCAAGCTTGAAGCGGGTTTCCTTACGAACTTTGTGCATGTTTCCCAGGGTTCAATTGCTTATGTTCCCCAACAAGCCTGGATCCAGAACCTGACAGTTCGTGACAACATAACTTTCGGGAAGGAATTGGATATTTGTCGATACCAAGATGTGGTTGAAGCTTGTGAATTGAAAGCTGACTTTGATATGTTACCAGCTGGTGATCAGACTGAGATTGGAGAAAGGGTAAGTTCCATAGGTTGAGGGTTCGAATCCACTTGTGGTAGCTTGAAATGTTTCAGATTCTCTTCAGTATTTGAATACAAGGAACTTGTTTTTAAAATTTTATCGCAACTTTCTGATGAATATTTCTTGTCATTTTTTGAACTAACAAGCAATCTTTCTTGGTCATTAACGTGCCCTAGTAATGGACTTTGATTAGAGACATAATTATAAACTGTAAAAAAAAACTTGTCTAAAATGGTGGAAGTCTTATATCTTGACAGCAGGAAAACTGACTGAAACCACTGGTATTTTTAGCACTATTGCAATATTATCCATTTTAATGTTGCTTGCTGTGGTAACATGCCTATCATATTCAGCATATTAATTTGTCTACTAAACAGACAATGTTTTGCAAACTTGTTGAAAAACAAACACGAGTCACCAATTTTGCTGACATTTTTAGGATATAAATTGTTATTTTTTTGAACATTTTTAAGAAATGCCTTTTATTTTGTTGACATTTTTAGTGAATCATTTTTATTTTGTTGATATTTTCAGGGAATAAATTTGTCAGGAGGTCAGAAGCAGAGAGTTGCGATCGCAAGAGCAGTTTACCAAGATGCACAGGTTTGAAACAACACAAAAATAAGTGAAATGGCAAACTAATAAATATGTGTTGAACTTCAGGGGGTTTTGTCTAAAGATATTTTGCGTGTGTTTTCTTGTGTCATTTTCAAAATTTTCTGTGTCTAATTGAGCGTAGGTACTTGATAAATGGTAATAAAGTAAATTTGTCAAAATCAAAAGTGAATATGTTCTATTGCATGAGTTACAACAGTCTCTGTTGTCGTCGTGCTAAAGCATCTGAAACATGTACAATAGAATGTGTTTTAAGTAAATGTAATTCCTAAACTCGTTTAGGGGAAAAATTTCAATTGAAGGACCCATTGCAAGTTACGCATAAACATGTTATTTGTATGTTTCATGTCTAGCTGTTTGAAATTTGGAGTTTATAAAGTAGCAATTTATAATGGTGATTTATAGAGTAACTTTGTTTTTTTCCTGAATTATAAGTTTGTTTTATAACTAGTTGAAATTTAAAGTAGCAAAGATTGAAATCTGCTTAATATGGTCCATTATAAGTAAAAGACTTTGAGTGTTATCCTAGTATATATAATAATTTTTTGCAGATCTATTTGTTCGACGACCCACTCAGTGCTGTTGATTCACATGTTGGCAAAAATATTTTCGACAATGTTCTTGGACCTGGCGGTTGTTTAAGGAAAAAGGTGGGAAAAAATTGACAGTACAAATGATTAGGATGTGAAAACATTTTTTTTTGTTCCAGACGAGGATTCTTGTAACACATGGACTAGCATTTTTGCCACAAGTTGACAAAATCTACGTTTTGGTCGATGGGCAGATAACAGAAGTGAATAACTGGTTTTTGTTTCTGTAATAACATACTTGGGTGTACAATTTTGTTACAACTTATTACAAGATAAATTTAGTGGGAAGCACTGGGTAGTTTCGTCAGAAAAAAAACACTAGCATTTATTTTAGTCAATGACACCCACTTTTTGTTATTTATTAACAGATTTTTTTGAGAAAGTTTATCCTAGCCTAAACCTCATTAGTCCCTGACCATATTGAACCATTTCTAACCAATACATGCAACTGATTTAACTATAAACTAATTTTTTGGCCAGTTCACAGACGCTATAAAAATGTTTAGCTACGGAAACACAAATGTGAATTTATATTTTTTATGGAGAATAAAACGGTTTTTACCTGGTAAAAAACAAAATGTGCAGATTGTGTAATACCAACCAGTTACAAAGACTTACTTTATTGCATGTAATATTATTTGACAGGCTGGCAATTAAATTTTACCCCTATTTACCTATTATAAATCACAAATGTACATAATGCGCAGAATTTATAGCACCACACATGCAACACTGGTTTTACTTTATCGCATTGTATGTTATTACAGGCTGGCAATTACAACGAGTTGTTGGAGAAAGACGGAGCTTTCGCTGAGTTTTTACGGAATTACGCTCAGACTGATGATGATGATGAATTCAATGAAGGAGACCCCACAGGTACGGGTTTTTTTTCCACAATTTTACAAGAAATTGAACTAACCAAAAAAGTAAATCAGAAGCTTTCTATACAGCGTGTGTTTTCTTTATGCAATGTAATATATTTAAAATCGATTGATTTCGGTGATAAATGGCTTCCTCCGTTCTAAACGCGTTGGCTCAAAAATATGTTTCCTCCGAAAGCAACCGAAACACGAAAATTTCAACTTGCCTAATGTGTAAAAAATATTTTCTAATTGAAATAGAATTAATAAAAGATGAATATTATTAAACAAGTTTTCGTGTGGTCAGTCATACGTTAAAGTCAGCTAGGCATAGATGAAAAATATTTAATTGTTTTAGGGACCATTATTTTATTGTTTAAATGGAATCATAGACAGATAATTGTTAAACATAATCAATAAAAAACAATGCGACAAACAAGCAACTTTTTTTAAGTGATTTACAAGAAAGCACATTCAAAGCAAAAACAAACTGTAAGCAATACAAACATTTTTGAATTACAAACTAAACCAAAGCGCCCAGTACACTTAAAATCAGATTATGTTTTTTAATATGCAATGTAATATAATAAAAAAGAATTCGGTGATAAATGGCATCCTACGCTCTTAACACGTTGGTTCAGGACGACTCAAGCACAGTTTTTGCTTTCGATTAAATGTTAAGAGTATTTTTTTTCAGTAATGTCGATTACTTCCGACATCTTTTCGCTTCACGAAGAAGATGAAAATTTCGATTGTGAGGTCGAGAAAAATCCAATCAGTGATGCGCGACGGAAGTTTGAAAGGTGAGTGTGATGTCACAATTAAGCCAGACACAATTTGAATGTATCTAAAAATAAACTTGCTAGGGAAAAAACACAATTCTAAGATGAATTTTAAGTGTTATATGTTTGGATAACACATTGGAGGGTATAATAAAACAATTAAAAGAATTACTTTGCACAAACTGACAAGAATCTGTATCAAAAAACTACATAACGTAATTAGAATGTGAACAAAACAAAAATATTAAAACACAACAAAAATGTCAAAAAACAAGATTACTGCAGACTGTGCACACTGTCTTTATGTTTCACCCAACATTTGTATTTGATACCTGTTATCTCCATTTATTATGATGATGAAGTATTTGTTTGTGGGTTTATGCAGACAACACAGCCGCACAGCAATCACACAGAATGTGGTTGGACCAACTTGCAAGTATGTTCCGCTGAAGAAGAAGACGCAAGAGGAAAGAACTTGCAAACTACCGTCACCGAAGAAACAAGAATCCGAAAAACTGATCGCGGCTGAAAAGGCTGAAACTGGAAGCGTAAGATTGCCCAAGTTGTAAAGTTTTATGATTAACAATGAAAGAACGGTCAAGCTGGGATTAGAACCACAAACCTTACGATTGCAAGGCGGTAGCACTAACCACTGGGTCATCTTAGAGGCCGTGCTGGGATTAGAACCACTAACCTTACGATTGCAAGGCGGTTGCACTAACCACTGGGTCATCTTAGAGGCCGAGCTGGGATTAGAACCACCAACCTTACAATTGCAAGGCGGTTGCACTAACCACTGGGTCATCTTAGAGGCCGAACTGGGATTAGAACCACCAACCTTACGATTACAAGGCGGTTGCACTAACTACTGGGTCATCTTAGAGGCCGAGCTGGGATTAGAACCGCCAACCTTACGATTTCAAAACTGTAACACAAAAACAGACACAAGCAACTTGTAACTAGTATTTTTATTTGCAGGTGAAACTATCAGTGTTTGTGTCATACATGAGATCAATCGGGTATTTCCTTTCCTTCCTCATCTGTTTGTTTTACGTCTTGCAAAACACTGCGCAAATCTACTCCAGTATTTGGTTGTCAGGTGGGTTTTTTCTTTGTACCGTTAAACTACATTGTTTTGTGTTCAACAAATTGTATTTGAGGTTAATCATGAAATATGACGTATATATATAAATTGTAAATGTATAGTAAAGCTACCTGTTGCAGTGTTTGGGTGAGGTATACATAAATTCATACTGGGATCTGGCGTTCCCCTACTATGAAGCTGACATGTGCAGCATTTAAGGCAGGCAACGGTGCTTGTGATTCCACTTTCGGCGGATTCTCCACTGAGCCTGCGTAGCTCGGTTGGTAGAGCACGAGTCCCGGAAAGACTCCTGTCGTGGGTTCGAATCCCACCGCATGCTAGATTTTTCTAGTCTAAGCCTTGCCATATGGGAGTGCTTGGTGACTGGCTTGATTCTGTATACACCTTTGAAGGGCCTGGTGTATTATGATTTTTATTTTTGTTTGTTTGTTTAACTATATCACCAAGGTTTCTTGTTTACAATTCTAAGTTTTTTGACCTTCAAGGTTTTTTTGATGATTTTAGAACTGAAACCCACACTTTTTTTCGAAAAGTCGGCATATTATAATAAAGCTGCTGGAGGAAAATATTTGGTGATACATTATGCCTGGCAGCAACAGTTTTTTCCTTGTTTTTTGGTTTGACTTATCGAGAATTCTTGTTTAGAATGGAGCACAGACCCCCTGAACCCTGACGGAACACAGAACGGAACTGAACTAAGGTTGAGTGTTTATGGGATGCTCGGACTTTTTCAGGGTAAGTTATGAAGCTTTTATTTTAGCAGGTTTAAGTTGCATGAAAGATTGTTTGAAGGTTTCAGCACAATTTTGTTCATGCTTGTTTTGCTTTTAGTGAATATTAAAACTGCACTTTTACAGCCTGATAAGATGGTTGTGATTTTGTTCATGAGTGATTTTTTAAAGGACTTTATTTTTCAATCTGTTTCTTATCATATATTTTTGCTGAATTTTCAGTTATTTGTGGTAATATATGAAGTTTTTCAGCTACTCTTTGGCTATTGTAAAATGTTTTTTAGTTTTTGGTCTGTTAACAAAATATTTTTTTGTAACTTATTTAAAAAAAAAAAAATTTTTGCTGAATTTTCAGCTGTCTCTGGTAATAAGGAGAGTTTTTCAGCTACACAAAAGTTTTTTTAAAACTTTTTTTATTTAACTTTTAATAACTTTATTTGAAAAATTGTTTTTTTTTTATTTTTCTGCTGAATCTTCAGTTATTTGTGGTAATAAGTGAAGTTTTTCAGCTATCTTGGTTATGTTTTCTTCATTTTCGATGACGTATGGCTCTGTTGCCGCAGCGACGATCATGCATTTTGACATGCTCTGTCGAATTTTCCGCGCTCCAATGGCTTTCTTTGACACAACGCCACTGGGCCGTGTTATCAACAGATTCAGGTCAAATGGTTTCACTAATTCCACAAAAATAATAATTGAACAAAATCTGTGTGTTAGTTTAATTCAATCAAAAACATATTTGCATGCCAGTTTGAAAACATCAGAGTTTGTAAAATATATCTACTTAATTATTTTGCGCATGTCGTAAATATGTACCAAGCAAATATGGTTATTTACAGACCCAATTAGCAAAGCTTTTATGAGTCATTACCAGAAAATAATGCAGTGCTTTCTTGATTATTCGAACAAGTTGGAATCAAATTTATAACAAAATTGAAATTTGTGTAACTAACCATGTCTTTAGTCTGCCTTTTGTGTATAAAACATGCTTTTATTGTTTCACATTCTATCATATATGATTGTTTCTACAAATACCTTTAAGATTGAAAAGCATGTAGAACATAAGGCTTTGTATTTTTCACATTGTGACCACATAACCTGTTCCTAAGGTATTTCTGGCCAGATAATTAATCAACTGTTGGTTAAACTAAGTATGGATAACTAAGTATGGATAACTAAGAAAGCACTGCATAACCAGCGGTATGCACAAATTGAATTAAAATCTTTGTGAAATTAATCAAATTGCGCTTCAACGATTTATGTCTAGTTTGAATAGTTTTGCAAAAAACTAAAAACCTACTACCACTAAGTCAAGTTAATAGAACCTTTCTGGGAAATGTATGTTTGTTTCGACGTCCAATACAGGTTGCCTTCATCAGGGTAAATAATACTGAATGCGCATAGTACAGTGCACGATAAACAAAGGAAAAATTATGATGAAGGCGACCTGTATGGGACGCCGAAACGTCGGAATAAAATTACATTTGCCAGAAGAGCTCTATTAACTTGATATCATGCCTGGCAGCAATAGCTTATGTATCTACTTCCACTAATTTCCAACTTTTTTCTGACAAAATCTTATAACCTTGAACTTTTGGTGATGACAGCAAGGACGTTTATTTGGTGGACGAAGTTATTCCCCGAACTCTCAGTTCGTTTCTGATGACGTTTTTCAAAACTATCGCAACATTTGCTGTGATCATTTACAGCACGCCCCTCTTTGCAGTGGTTATTGTCCCACTACTACTACTCTATTACTTTATCCAGGTGACTTTTATGTGGGTAAAACTCAACACAAAATGACAGAGCACCAAACAAGCAACTTAAATCCATGATTAAGTAGTTTTTGACATGTGGTTACAGTCAGTGGTGGGATTCAAATTTTTGTCAGCCGGTTCTGTTACAAAAAGTCATATTTATGGGTCCCCTTCCATGAAGGGGACACATATTGTTTTTGTCCGTTTTTCTGACTAACGCTGGTTTGTGAGACGCGTTTGGTCAAGAAAGAGTGCTTTAAATTTATTTAAATTTACAGAGATGTTGGTTAATAATCCAAATTTGAAATTTTTTTTTAAACGGCTGTACTGACTAAAGTACAGCATCTTGGAGTTTCATGCTTTGTTGTTTGGTGCAATGTAAGGTTTTTTAAAGAATTTTGTATCTTTTTTCAGATTCACCCAATTTTCACCCTTTAAACCCCGAAATAATCGGTTTTAGTTTTAGGCCAGAAAAACAAGCCCTATGATGCAGAAATATTTAAAAAATGTTAACAATTGTTTAAGCAGGGTATTCGTTTAGTATTTAAAATTTTGCCAGTTACCTTTACAGCCCATAATATGTGTCTGCTATCAGTCAGATATAAGTCCCAAGGGAGGAATTCACTGGTTTACGATTAAGGCGGGAGTGCTCAGCTTGACGTCCGGACAGACGTTTTACGAGACAGTCGTTTCAGTGATTAGTAATCAGCTGTTTTTTGTGCAGCAATGCTGTGTCATTTTATTGAGTTATCACACACTTTTTCAGTTTTGGCGAAGTTTTTACACCTAAGACGTAATTCGAACTCGATAAACGTACTTCGGTTTCGTTTATGTCAGGCAAAACGTCGTTGATCAACATAAATATGAAAAAATAAACTTAACTTTTTTGAACGCCGCGATAAATGGTCTTTAAATTCTCATTGTCAACTTGGCCGTCGCATGACCACGGGTCACTAAAGGTCAACTTGTAGGCATTACAACACAGTTAAGAATTCGTCGTAATGTATCTTCTTTATTTTTGACAAATCAATTCAATAATCAGTACTTAAGTGATGTATAAATTAGGCCGAACGGTATTGTTGAACAGTTGAACAGACAAGGACTGCATGCTGTTAAAAACAGTGTTTCTAGGAAAATTTGTGTTTAAAAACTGAACTTGAACGACAATATCAAGGTCAAAGCAAGAGATTAAATTGAAAGTATTTTCCCCGTTCTTTTTTGACCGATTTTTTGTAATTATATGACAATAATGATGCAAAAGAATACGGACAAAAACTTTTAAAGTTAAGTTAATGCTTTGTGAAAATTTTGTCCTTAAGAATCTAAAAATTACCGCAACATAGGTTTACCGTAAATCCGCACAAACGCACGTGTGGGGGCCCATTCGTTTTTGCTTGCAAAAACAATCATATATGTAGATAAAATTATGTATAGTAGAGTAAATTGGTAAATATCGTGTAGAATATATAAAATGGAAGTATATCAGAAAGCCACTTTTCTAGTTTTCAGCTGGTTCTGTTACAAAAAGTCTATTGACAGTAACTAGTAATGCTAACCGGTTCGCTGATCTCATAAAATTTCGTGAGACGGTTGTATAGAACCGGTTGAATCCCACCACTAGTTACATTGAGCAGTTAGACAGAACAGACACAGAAATTAGTTTAAAAAACAAAATTGGTGTTTTGGTATGCTCAATTTTGTTTCAGAATGCTTATTTAGTTTTTTGAAGCATCTGAGTGTGGTTTTCTATGTTTTAATCTACTTTATTACTAAAAATGTTCCTTTCAAATCTTTTTGCACTGCATGAATTTTATCCTACCTTTCCGCTTTTTTTACTTTATTTTGGTTTGTGAAATAACTACCATGTATGCAATACGTTTTGAGACATCTGTGTAATTCACAAACCTTTTTGCGTTTTTTAAGAATATTTACTTTCCTTACTTTCATGTGAGTTCTATGTTCTCCTGATATTTAATTCTGGTTTGGGGGATTTTAACTTTCTTCCTTTAAACCGTACGAGGCTTGTGTAGAAATACTATTGGCTTGAAATAATTTGTTAAAAATCATTTTTCTTAAGACACAGGGCACTGTTTTAAATCCCGATTGAAACTTTAAATCGGTTTAAATCCAAATTCAGACTGAAACTAAGAACCAGCTATTGAAGAAAGAGTAGATAAAACTTTCTTTTTAATTTAATTACTATTTTAAGTCCACAAATTTACAATCTTCGTGTTAAAATCGGTTCAACACCTCAAATTAGAGAAAGAGTCTATTTGGTTGGTGGGTTAAGATTCTCTTTGAAGTGGTATTTGTGTGTGGTCAAATGCTATGGTTAAAATGTGGAACAACAAGAACAGTCTATGTTTTTGTAATATTTTTAAGTAAGACATGAAACAAAATCTGAACATTCTTAGAAACGTCGAAGCAGGTGGAATTTGTAGCTGTAAAAAAAAACCTTTTTGCAAAGAAACTCTGCATAAAATAGTCATGTCTAACGCCTTCCATAAAATTTTCTAAAAAAATATTTGGGTATATCTTTGGTGGTCAGGTGTTTTTGCGTTCGTTGGTTCACTGGTTTTGACTGTTTCTGCTCTGGGAGCCGCAAAAATCCTCCACGAGGGAATGTTAGTTCATCTGCTCCGAGCTCCGATGATGTTCTTCGACCAAACACCGACCGGAAGGATTATCAATAGATGCAGTAAAGACGTCGATGTCATAGACAACCTCCTTATCAGGTCAGTTTCAACACTTGATGGCGCCAAACTTGAAAAATTAGGAAGTGTTTTTCTAAATATTATGTAGAAGCCCACTAGGTCAGTGGTTTCCAACCGGAGAGGATTCCCATTCAATTTTTAAATGTGAATTGTAAATAGACACTCAAGCTCTGATAATTTACCTGTGAAGTTGATAAAAGACCCAATTTTAAGTAATCTTTGTGTGGTTTAGCATCTACTATGTAGTATATTGGGGCTAGGGATGGACCAAAACTGCAAATGTTCTGTTTGGTCGAGCAAAGCATCTCATGTTAATGCTCGGTCGTACACTCTCGGTGCATTGTGACGTCACAAACGTTCCCAATTCCATGCTAGGTTTGCAGCTTTACAGCCAAGAACGGAGCCTCAAAAACAGCGATGCTTTTTACCAAGTTCTCAGGTTTTGGCTCGGCTCGGCCCATCCCCGTGGATTTAACATGTTTTAGAAACAAGACCAGATTTTTTACCTTTAGCATGATCTAGAAAATTTGAAAATGAAACTTAGAAAAAAGTTTCGCTTAAAATGTTTGTAGGCTTAGTTACACATTAAATTATTTTCAAGTGCTGGGTTATTTCAAAGTTTTATAATTTTTTACTTTTTTTTCAGGACGGTATCGATGTTTTTGAGCTGCCTGTTTCGTGTCCTAGGAACTTTATTTATTATCTCGTACGCAACTCCGTTGTTCCTTTTATCACTGTGCCCTATTCTTCTATTATACTTCTTTGTTCAGGTTTGTTCAATAATCCACAACAATGGTGATGGTGTTTACACAAAAAAAACCTGTATGTGTTTAAAACTAAAAAAACAACTGAAGTCCTGAAAATGTTGACTTCTGTGCACAAATATTTTGTATACTTACTTTTGCTCTGTCTGATTAAATTGGCTTTGTTTTTTATCATAAAAAAGTTTGTATGAAACACCCAACATTTTGACAGTAGTTTGTTATCTTGAAATATACTGGAGTACACTTAATTATTTTGAAATTATCGGAGGAGTTGTCAAATCCAAATTAATTTAAACACATTAGCTTGATTGTTTTAAACCCTCCTAACCTGTAATTCAAAGCTAAATAATTTTTATTCTATTTCCATTTTTATTGAACACTTTTAAAACAATATTTGTACAAAAGTTTTTTTTGATCATTTAAACTAGTAAAAGTTGAAATATTTCTGCATATTTCATTTGATATCTTTTCAAAACACATATTTACTTGATTATTTAATCAAGTAAAACAGGTTTTGTTTGTGTATGCATCATCAGAACATTAATAACCAGTAATTTGGTGCATAATTATTTTGTAATGTAGTTTACTAACAACTAGATTAGTTGAAATAAAATAATAGCTGTAGAGCAGTGCTTCTCAAACTTTTTACCAGGGATTCACCTTTAAATTAACAAAATTTCAGGGTGAACTTTTTATTTAAATATGGTAGTTTTGAAAATAATATTACAGAAAATACCTTTTCTTTGGGCGTACCTTTCAAATTACCAAAATTTTTCGGGTGTCAATCTAGCTATGTGTTTTTACCAAACACATTTTCTTTGATGTTACTTGGCTTTATGTTTGAGAACCACTGTTATAGAGCATGTTTGGTATTGACTTGAATTTAGTAAAACACATAATACTTTTTATAATGTAAGTGTGAATGTTTGTAATTCCCTAGATTGGACATAAAATGATTTGCTTGGCATGAAATGTATGTAGAGTCTGAATTACAAATGCTTGTAGTGCATGTTGATGCGATATTACAAAAATCATGTTCTTTTTTTATTAAAATAATTTATTTTAAATAAGTATTTAACATTTGGGCAATGTATGTTTTAAATGAGATCCTACCCAAAACCTAAATGGGATTTAATTTACTTTTCTGTATTATTAATTCCGTAAATCCGGCAGCTTGTTTAAACCACATTATTGGATTTTTAACTTCAAAAGTTAAAAAGGAAGTCACTTTTCAAAAATAATGCAACACAAAAATCACTACAGCTTTTAAGTTTTTTGACAAAAAAAAACTAGGAAAATTACTTTGAATAATGTATGATGAGATTAGTTAGATTAAGTGAGCATCAGTTTAAGTTGGTGACTTAAAAACACAAGAACATATTTATCTGGAAATGGAGCGTTGGTGCAGTTTAGTTAGTTGAGAGAAAGTCATTCAGTTTCAATATTATCTTTTATTAGGGATGGGCCGAGCCGAGCCAGAACCCGAGTACTCGGTACCGAGCATCGCTGTTTTTAATGCTCGGTGCTCGGCCGATCAGTTGCACAAACTGACCAGAGCATTAAATTTGCATATTCATGCCCGACTAACATAGGTAACTAGTGTTCGAAAGGGTGTCTATGAACAAAAACAAATGTATTAGATGGTGAAAAAACGTGTAGTTCTGAGGCCTGTAACAGCTTAAAACACCGCTGGTGACGCAAGAGGCCTTGTAGAGCTAAAACGTAGAAAGGGGATTTTTAATGCTCGGTGCTCGACCAAACATAACATTTGCAGTTTGGCACATCCCTATCTTTCATGGATTAAAATGCCTGATTAGTATAGATACCTTTTTTGCTCTTAATTTACATTTGACTTGTGAATTGTCCAAGTATTCGAAGCATGTCAGAAAGTCAGACTAAACTTGCATTGTTGGTAGGTGATGACTTACGTCATGACTTTTAAGGAGCTGGAATTCAGATTTTGGTTGAATTTAGGTAGATAACACAGATAAGCACAAGAAGGGACAAAATAATGAGACACAGTTGGGTTTTAACCAGAGAATCTTGTGTTTATTTTGCAGGAAGAAAGCTTTCTATATCATTAAATCAAGTTCTACCTAATGAACTGTAAAGCATGAAGTTTATTAGATGTTTGCTATGCATGACACGTTGCAATCATAATTTGTTTAAAACTGATCAATTGGATAATTACAAACTGATCAACAAATAGTTTGCTCATTTCATAAACCACAGTTTTGCAGTTTTTGTTGTGAAATCTGCATGAAAAGTTGTTAAAATAAAAGACTTTGCATGAAAAAATACTAAATAAACAATAATTTGTTTTGTGAGTTACAAAATGATTAAAATTAAAATATTTCATTAATTAAATTTGTATTCATTTGTTTTGCAGTGTTTAGAAAATTGTAAAATATCTTATTTTTGCCACAAATCTTTTTTGCTTCTATTTCATTTATCATGTAGTTTTTCATTTCATGCTTTATTTTGTGTCGCTTGCATTGATGCGCATTTTAATAAAAGTTATTGTTTATCTGTGTCCCATATTTTTTATGCATGTTGAGCCAGATTAGGAGGTGAAATGCCTGAACGAAAAATTTACAATAGTTGTTAAAACTTGACGAAAAAGTTGCAAAGCTCTGTCATTTTGATAAACATTTGTTGTTGTTGTTTTTTTTGTTAATTTTTGAATTTTTTTGTTAAAATATTTATGTCAGGTTGTTTTGTTTCACGACGCTTTTTATTTGTAATTTTGTTTGTGATTTCTATGTTTTTGTGCAGCGTTTTTATGTCCGAACTTCCCGTCAGTTGAAGCGACTCGAATCAATCAGTCGTTCACCGATTTACTCCCATTTTAGTGAAACTGTGACAGGTAAATGACTGATTGCCTGTAAATGATGTCCCGTAACGTTTCCTGGACAAATCATAAATCTACCTAACTATTTTTTTAAACAAACTCTGTGAAGTCCTAAATGTTACACTGAAACGCAAATTTTCTGAAAATTCCAACAAAAACAAAACTTTAAGTGTTATTAAAATGTATTAACCTAAAATCACTAAAACTGTGTAGAATAGTTCTTCATTAGAATAAGGCCAAGTCATCTTATTCTTGCAAGAAGTTTCAAAAAAATGTTAGCTTTGTTTGAATAATTTGATTAAAATATTTAAACAAAAACTTTGTTCAAAGTCTGACCAACTACTAAATATTCGGTTTGGTATCGAACTTCATATGCAATAGTTTGCCATTGGGAAAATTTCCATTCTATCTTCTGTGACATGTGAAGTGTCAATAAAATACAGAAACTTTCTTTTTCTCTACAGGAGCGAGCACAATTCGAGCTTATGGTTTGCAGAAAAACTTCATCAGAGAAAATGAGGTGAAAGTCGATGTCAACCAAATGTCCTACTATCCTAACATTGTTTCGAACAGGTAAACAAACAGTTTAAAACAACCAGAAATAGACCCAAATTTCAGTATCCTAGTATGCTAGGCCCATTGAATGCTTTATATCGAATCAAGCCACTCTAACCATTCCCACATGGCAAGGCACAGACTAGAAAAATCTAGCCTGCGGTGGGATTGGAAGCCATGACTGCAGCATTTCCATGGCTGCACATAATTGGGCAATAATAAGATATTTAAAATTTAAACTAAATTGCTAGGATAAACATTTAATACTGGGATCAGCCCTGAAGCTGGTATGGAAAACCTGGAAAAGTTATGGAATTTAAATTTGTATTTTAAGGCCTGGAAAAGTTTTGAAAAAGGTCAACTTTTGCAAAAGTCCTTGAAAAAATATGGAATTTGGCGACTGTTTTACCCTAAAAATGCCAGATAGAGATAGGAATCTCAAATTACGTAACATATGAATATTCGTTGCAAGTATGGTAAATTGGCTGCATCTAGCAAAGCCTCTTTACTAGTTTTACTATGGGAATAGCTCGATTTTTTGTGAGTAAGGTTATGGAAATTTGGTTTTTTTCCTTGAAAAGTTTTGGAAAAGTCATGGAATTTGTGAACGAAAATTGTGCGGAAACCCCGGTAAATGCTTTGAGGGCTAATCCCAGCATTTCTTAGCTAAAAGTTCATCTAGCCAAATTTTACTGTTAGGTTTTGTTTGAACTCCTTCAAGCTAGCCATGCAGGAAAGTCTGCATAAAATCTGAATTACTGATAATTCCATACACCCAGCAGTTGCTATGGTTGACTGCACTATGTTTGTTGGTAAACCCACTTCAAGTCTCACACCTCTGTTACTTTTTCACAGATGGCTTGCCTTGCGACTAGAGCTTGTTGGAAACTGTATTATTTTGTTCGCCGCCATATTTGCTGTGTCTGGAAAAGGGACAATCGATGCAGGGATAGTTGGACTTTCCATTTCATATGCAATGCAGGTATTGATTCAAATGTGCTAAATTGTACAAGTTAAAAAAAATGTTCAAAGATATTCAATAGAAAGATTGTACAAGATAAAATGTGTTTTATTTGCTTTATTAAGGCCAGTGAGGGGATTCAGCCGGTCCGCACCGGTTCTATAGAACCGTTTTATGAAATATTATGAGATCAGCGAACCGGTTAGCATTACTGGTTACTGTCAATGGACTTTTTGTAACAGAACCAGCTGAAACATATGACTTTTGTGATAAAATCGGCTGACAAAAAAATTTGAATCCCACCACTGGTCAAAATGTATCGGTTAAAATAGATGTTTTCGATAGAAAGTTTGAATAAGTTTTTTTTTATACTAGAAAACTAGTCCATTAAAAATATTGCATATAAAATTGGGCTCAAATGTGTGTTTCATTTGCTTAATTATTAGACTTTGGTTTTAGTGTGTGTTGTACAGGGGGTGCACATACCCTTCAAGACAAGAACAAGTTTAAGAATTACTCTTCTAGAATGTTCAGTGTATTAAAAAACTAAAACATTTGGTAAAAAAGAAATAACTAATCTAATATTACTTTTTCCAAGAGAAAATCTCATATATTATTTACTGCATACAATTTACAATCTCAAATAACCAGGTCGTTTAGTATGATTTCTATTTTTCTGGTTGTAATATTTCTATGTTTTCAGGTAACAAATACACTGAATTGGATGGTTCGGCAGTCGAGCGAGCTTGAGACAAACATTGTTGCTGTCGAGAGGGTCCAGGAATATACCAACGTCGCACAAGAGGTAGGAATGAAAATATAATACAAATGACCGGCTTCAAATGTGGATACTCTAATAACTGATCACGGCACACTCATTTATAAAACATTTGACGCCAGGCCTATTAAAGTGTGATTTAAATCAGTCTGTCTCCTAAGCCTTGCTACATATGGAAAAACGTAGGGAATTTGTCCAGTGGTGGGACTCGAACACTGGACACAAGCTTTTCCAGGGCAGCATAGGTGCTTATGATTCGACTTATGACAGACTCACCGCTCTGTAGCTCAGTTGGTAGAGAGTGAGTCGCTCAAAAACTGTTCTCATGGGTTCAAATCCCACAGGACACTATATATTTCAAGCATATGACTGGCCATATAGGAATGCTTGGGAGACCTGCTTCGTTTGGTTTGGTGACTCTACTATACTATTTTGTATGTTTTACTGTGCCATGTATATTTATGTTATTATTATATTTTCAGGCTCCGCTGGTTATAGCGAATGAGGCTCCACCCGCAGATTGGCCAGCAGAAGGCGGTATAGAGTTTGATAACTACAGCACAAGATATCGACCGGAGCTGGATTTAGTTGTGAAAAATATTACTGTTGACATTAAAGGAGGAGAAAAAGTAAGTTAAGTGATTCTGATGTTCTTGAAATGAGACAAACTGTGTTTGAATTTGAGCAAACCCTCTGCTATTGTATTTACCTTTCAATGCCTTGACTTCACTTTATTGTGTCAGTCCCATCCACATAATACCTTGTAATAACTGCCACCACCAGTGCACAAATAACAACATGTAACTGCTGTTGACCACTAATAACCACTGCCAACCACAAATTTCCACCACTGCACACCTATACTTTGTCATACACATAATACGATGTAGCTGTATTGCGTTCAGTCATGATCCACTAATTGTGCCCTCCACTTATTTTGTGCTCAATAACATTTTAATGTTGCAGCTTTTTCCAGCTTGATGATTGTTTTCGTAAAATAACATATGTTTTCTATTGTAAGTCATTAGGGAAAACCTGGCCAACAATTTTATGTTTCTTATCAGTATAAGGCATTTAAGCACTTTGTTTCAATTTTTTTCCAGTGGATTTTCTTTATTTTTGCCCTAGATTAAACATTGCACAATAAAAAATGACATATGAACTGGATTAGAAACAATTATTCTAGAAGAGTTGTATTGAAATACCCAGTTGTTCTAGAACACCTAGTTGCTTTAGAATACCCAGTTGTTCTAGAACACCTAGTTACTTTAGAACACACAGTTGTTCTAGAACACTTAGTTACTTTAGAACACCTAGTTATTCTACTTTAAACACCCGAAGACAAAAGTAATTTTTTCTATAGATTGGAATTGTTGGACGCACGGGTGCAGGGAAATCCTCGCTCACTCTTGCTCTGTTCCGCATCATCGAATCCTCAGATGGTTGCATCAAAATTGACGGAAGAAACATTTCCAAAATGGGATTGCAAGATTTGAGGTCTAAGCTGTCAGTTATACCACAGGTGGGCGAAAGAGAGCTGGTTTCATTATGTTGTTTTGCTTTTTGTAGTTTTAGTTGAGCATTTAATATGTAAATTTGTCAATCAATCATAGTACGCCAGGTCTATTGAAGACGTTATACTAACTTAGCCGGTTTCCCAAGCATTTACCACCATATGGCAGGGTACAGGCTAGAAAAATCTAGCCTGCGGTGGGATTCGAACCCACGACAGGAGTCTTTCCGGGACTTGCGCTCTAGCAACTGAGCTACACAGGCTCAGTGGAGAATCCGCCGAATGTCGAGTCACAAGCACCAGTACTTACCTTGTATGCTGCACATGTCAGCTGTGAGTAGGGGATCGCATTGAAGGCGTTGTACCAAAATCAACTGGTCACCAAGTATTTTCATGTGGCACGGTGTTGGCTAGAAAATCTAGCTTGCGGTGGGATTCGAACGACGACAGGAGACCATGAACACTTGGTTTAAAAGTTTCAAGTTAAAATTGTTATCATCCACTTTTACTGAAGGTTCACCAACCATCAAGCTATCAACCCTGACATTTATTTAATTGAACTGGTGGTCCATGGCCTGAAACAAGCTGGGAACCACTGACTTACATTATAAAACACATAAAAATTTAAGCTACTAGTTAAAACAGCAAGTGGAAAATAACCACTTACTGAAGCTTCGCCAACCATTAAGTTATCAACCCTGCAAACTCAACCATTTTATTTTTGTGATTTTAGGACCCAGTTTTATTTTCTGGTTCGCTTCGAATGAACCTCGACCCTTTCGATGCTTATTCCGACGAGCAACTGTGGAGCGCACTCGAACATTCTCATCTCAAACACTTTGTTGAGTCTCTGCCCTCAAAACTTGAGCATGAAGTGTCTGAGGGCGGAGAAAATTTGAGGTAAAACTTGCTGAGTAATGTAACTTATTTGAGTCTCCTATGCGAGTAAGTTGAAACCTAAACGAATGACTCCTGATTAATGATTAGCGCAAGTGTAAGTATTTGCTAATTGAGTTAGTTAAATACTCAAGTGTGAGTCTTTAATCAATAACTCAAGTATAAATCTTTGCCTCTATAACACAACTTAATGTTTAGTCTTTTAATTAGTGATTGGATAATAGACCTTTTAATGTATTTTCATTGTGGCAAAAACTTGGCAAGCAGTGGGTTGTTGTTTGTTTAGTGTCTAACTTATGTTGGGCCTCAAAAATTATGGAATTTGTCACAGAAATAAAATATCAACTTCAAACATCCATAACTGTAAACCTACTTCAGCAACACTTGCATTTAAGCCATACATAATAAGGTAGATGAAAATTTACTCAATCTTTTTTTCCTTTTTTTGAAGTTTTTTAGTGTTGGTCAACGTCAACTAGTTTTTAAAACTTAAAACATAGCAGTATTTTAAAACAAAACGTGGATGGAAATACATTCACATTCAAGGAATACATTTTATATTTTGACCGATGTTTTCAGTGTTGGTCAACGTCAACTAGTGTGTCTTGCTCGAGCATTATTGCGCAACTCCAAGATTTTAGTCCTCGATGAAGCCACAGCTGCAGTTGACCTTGAAACGGACGACCTCATACAAGTATGACCTTGATGTTTGATATTTGTAATGAGATATAAGAAATAAGCTTGAATAGTAAATTTGACAGAAAACTAAGTAGAATTAAATTAAAGTTGTTTGAAAACCTTATTTTCTGGTGTTACCCCAAATCACAAGTATTTTTTTTAAATGTGTTTTCTTGTTCTCTTATCCATACATAAAGTCACTAATAGTCTGTGCTTTACCATTGCAAAATAAATAATAACTTTTACTAAACATGCATATACATTTGTGTAAATGTGGAAAAACTCTGTGTTAATGTGAAAAGAAATCCTTTTCTTTAGAGGATGTCAAGTTAATTACCTTACTTACAGATGTAACATTTATACCACAGGCGACGATCAGAGTCCAGTTTGAACAATGCACAACTTTCACTATTGCTCATCGATTGAACACAATCATGGATAGCACAAGGTCAGTTGGTTTTACCTTCACTCACTTTTGATGTGGGTTTGCAAGTTTTTGTTACAAACATTTCATGTTACTTCAAACCTTTTAAAAAGCACAACAGCAGGTGATTTGCTTAATCCTAACTTAGTTTTTACAACCTTGACTTGTTTCATACCCAAATGGGTTTTGAGTGTATGTCAGTGGCCCCTTGCACAGTGGTGGGATTCTATCACTTTTTAGCAGCCGATTCTGTCACAAAAGTCATATTTTTCAGCCGGTTCTGTTACAAAAAGTCCATTGACAGTTACCAGTAATGCTAACCGGTTCGCTGCCCTCATAAAATTTCCTGAGACGGTTCTATAGAACCAATGCGAACCGGATGAATCCCACCACTGAACTTGTTGACATCTACAATTATATGGTGGGATTCAGTCAAGCAAATTTGGGACGTTCTATTAAATTTCACTTTCTTACATTGCACAACTGTTAAAAAGTGACTAAACAGACAAGATAAGCATTTTTTTTCAGTAGTTTAGTTGTGATTTATGGCTAATATGTTTTAATGTGGATACAAAGTGGAGTATTATGTTTCCTGCATACTTTTTTTCTGCGTTTTCTTGCTGTGTTTAACTAAACAATTTCTCACTTTGAGGGGCCAGACCACTGTATTTTCTAGTAGCAAAACTGGGTTATTAGGTCAATTATTATTCAAGCTAATATGACATGAATCCTTGGGGAATATCTTAAATTCATAACCATGAAAGACTAAATGTGTATAAATTTGAATCAATAGTCATAAGATTCATTATAGTCTTATCCATCAAGCAAGGAACTCTACTTTAAAGTATTAAACCCAAACGTTTCATATACTCAGAGTAATAGTACTTGATGCTGGAAGAATTGCTGAATTTGACTCTCCTCAAAACTTGCTCAAGAAGAAAGGAATTTTCTACGGAATGGCAAAAGACGCCGGGCTTGCTTAAAAATGATGCTAATTTAAACCAACAGTAGCTAACAAGTCTATAGTTAGTGTTAATAATGTCGTAGAAAACAAGCAGTACATCAGGTTGTATTTTTAATTAATTTCAACTGGTGTGATGCTAAACAAAATACTAGTTGTTTTAATTTCATGGCAATATTCAAACTGCTTAATTTAGCAAGCAGTCATAGGCGCCGAACACGGGTATGCCGGGTATGCCAGGCATACCTGAACGAATACCTCGGGTATGCCGCATACCCGAGAATTGGACCAACGTTAGTCTTGCGTTTAAGGAAATTATTGTAATACGAACCAATACGTAACATAAACAATTGATATCAATCGTGTTCGTTGTTTCACAGCCCATGAATTGTTCGCATTGATTACAATTGTAACGTCTTCGAAAAGCATTGGAATTTAAATATTAAAGGGTGGTAAAAAGCACAACAAAGGTTGGCGTTCGTTTGCGAGAGGAGGGGAAGCGCTGCTGTCCGGGTTTAACATCAACAATCACGCGATAAAAAAATTAGCGTTTGTGAACTAAACTATGAGAATACAGTCCAATATTAGTTCTAACTGCCTCTATCGTAAGAACAACGACTTTCTAATTACAACCGAAAAAACAACAACGCTTATTGTTACGTCACAAACGTATAGGTTGGTACTTTTCCCAAAACTAATGTGTTAGCCTATCGAAAGTTTTTGGCAGTTAAGGACATCGTGTGAAGTACACTAAACTTTAAATTTAATACTGCATACAACTCAATGGTTTAAAAATATGCGACACGTTTTAAACGATACAAGCGACCTTAAAACGTATAAAACGATTTTTGTAATGGCTAGGCCAGAAGGATGTGCGCTTTGTTGCGTGAAGACAAATCTTTTTTGTGATAGTTATTACAGAGAAAATAAATGTTAAATAATATGGTAATTTGCGAAATAAGGTGATTTTCGAGCTAAATCCATTTTATCTTTATTGTTCCGCCTCCCCGTAATTTCGGCAAGTGGGTCCAATTTTCGGCCATGAGTAACGCGGTGTTAACGCCCTCAAACATGCGTTGAAATGCAAGAGAAGCAAAAGTGTTTGAATTACGTTGTGTAAATTCACAAACTGCAAGAATTAACGTAATCCCACCATATGCAGCGACAGGAAATGAATTGGTATTTCATGACGTCACTTTGTGACGTCATACAATATGGCATACCCGGGAAAAATTTAAAGTCGGCGCCTATGCAAGCAGTTATTAAGTTCCAAGACTTTTTGAATTATTTTTAAGTCTATATAATTTGTAAATTTAAGTTTTTTTAACCTTGCCTTCAACATATTCTTGCTGCTAGAAAAAACACACAAAAATGTTACTGAATACACAAGACGACAATTTCTTGCTTGAGTTTTGACAAAAATCATTAAATGAAGCGAGTTTTGTTTCATACTGCCGTGACTCTTACCTCCTTTGTGATGTCACACTACTGTTTTTTTGTAACAACTAACCAATTGTTTAAAGTAGTTTCCAACTAACTTAGTGTAGTCAACGTAAAAAATGTATTTTAGCTTGCAGAATAATTTTGTTTAAGCATCTTTAATTTAGACATTAGAATAATGAGAAAGAAAAGTCTGTGCTAATTTTTGTGTCCTGGCAATTTTAAGGATATTGTATTAATGACCATGAAAACCCATGACCCAGTGCATAATCTATGTTCCATTTGTACATACTGCTGCTACAGTGTTTCACAAAATATTTTGAACTTCTCGTTTACTATGGTTGCTGCATTTTTACAAATTTTTTGTAAACAATTTTTCTGGAAAAATTTCAGTTTGTTCAAGTGAATGGTTCTTTTGAAATTTACAGTGCTTTGCATATCGGTGCAAATTTTGTCATTTTGCCAGCACTACATAACTAACACACCAGATTTAACTCATAAATTTGCTAACATTCTCCAATTTTGTGCCACAATAATTCGAAAACGTTCAACATTTTCATGTTTTTGCTCCTAACAGTAATTTAGTTAGTTGTATGTAGAATGATGTGATAACCATTTATCGACTAATTGCTAGATCATGGCTTGTTATTTGTTGGTGAAGTTCGTCAATCTGGTGCTCCTCATATGTCAAAAAATAATTTAGTCGGACAACCTTATTCAAATAGAAAAATGCTAATATGAAAAAATTGTGTTTTTGTGAAGAAAAGAAGAAAGTTTATGAACAGAATTTATTAAGTGAGACAAAAAGTGGTTCAAAATTTAGGGCGTGAAGTAAATAAAACTAGAAAAGATGTTATTACCAATGGAAGCTAAATCTATTGAATATTCACCGCTGCATTACATGAACCTAACCAATGGTGATGAACAGAAACATATCAACCACTTTTGAATGTAAAAAAACGATTTTCAGCAAAACTTTTTACACAAATTGCAAAAAGTCCCAACGAAGTTTCAACTTTCATATTTTCACGGTAAAAACGACAGGTCTTGTTGACGAACCGGTGCTTCCACCTTTGAACAGCGCCCTCTGGAGAGTGTTTGCTTCGATTTCTATGATTTCCGAGCCTTTCTTCGGATTGCTTTTGATCTCTGACTGCCACCTGATAGATTAAGTAATCGAAATTTTGATTTTGTTACCGAGAATACATTATCAAATACAAATACTTTACCATTTAGTTTGCAATGTCTTTTTGTTTGTTAAAACTGCAAGGCATGTATTATAGTCTCAAAAATAGGTTTTAAATATCCCTTATTTTTCTTGTATTATTATAAAGCTTGTTCCATTGACAATAGGTTTAAACTATAGTCCGTCTTGTTACTTGCATGTTTGTGCACTAATACGAAGTTTAATGCCTAGAAAAATGTATCGCATTGTTCTGTTTCTTTTTAAACCAAGTAGCGTCAGCACGACCTTTACAATGTTAAAATTTTCACACTAATTTCATGTCAAACACCATTATGATAAAATTCAGGATTCCAGTATTATAGACAACCTAATAAATATGTTTTATTCAATAAAAAATATTTCGGTTAGCCCCTAAACATTTTGATAAGTCAACAAAAACGTGGTGAGATTAGCATTTTTCAACTAGGAATCACATTGCAATCCCTTGTGGGTAACACCTACTGATAAATTACAACAAAAGACATATATGCAAACTTCGAGTCGTCAAAACGTCTCTCTTGAACATTTTAAAGTTTTAAGAGCCACCATTTTTTCTTAATTAATGCACAGAATTTAACATTTTATTCATGACCTTACTGACTTTAAGGGCTGGTTTATAGAGGTCATGAAACATTAAATCAGTGGTTCCCAAACTTTTTTCTTTTAAGGCGCATTTTAGAAAAAACAAAAATTATTTGGCGCACTTCGAACATTTGAATAATTTTTTTAGCTGACAAAAGGCACTAACTATGAGGTCATAAAGCCGCTATACAGGTCACTTTCATAGTTAAATAGCCTAGTTGAACATCTCAGAGACGTGGAGCATGTTGGCCTAGTGGTCTAAGCACCTGGTACTACTACTCTACTTGATTGATTTTAATTTCAATATTTTTTGCGGCACACCTAATGACATCTGGTGGCACACTAGTTTGGGAAACCACTGCATTAAATGTTGGAAACCACTGGGTAAGATGGTCAAAACTGAGAAGCAATGTTAAAATTCCTGTTTAAACCTTTGCCTTTTATTATGTTTTATCATGTAGTTTTGGACATCGAAACGTCAGTATAAAACACAATTGCCAGAAAAGCTCTATAAGGTTGATATTATGCCTGGCAGCAACAGCTTATATAATTTTCTTACGTGTATTTCATTGCTGGTTGGGGAACTCTTTCCTGGAGCAACAACTTCATCCTCATTGGCTGACCTGCATGGAACGGTTTGAATTTAATGATTGAAAGGTTGAAGAATATGTAACATTTTATTGTTGAATACAAAGTTGTAAATCATGCAATTCAAGAGGGATGGGGACCCATAACTAGTGAGAATACCATGTTAATGTCATTTTTATAATGAATGAACTCCCAGTTAAATGCATCGCTCTCATAATGGGTAAATAACCCAGATTAACCAAGGGGATTATACTCAAAACACTATATTCAGTTTAACTATGTAATGAGATTAGAACCTACAACCTTTGGAACATAAAGCAGATACAATAACACCTCAACCACAGGTTAAAAAGAACATTGCTCTGCACCAGTAAAACTCTATGGGTTGAAATGAAGCCAAGTCCCAAACAGTAAAAAGTTAGTTAAAATTTCTTCAGTGCAACAGCAATGGGAGAAGGTACTAGTTGCTGTTTAATGAAAAATATGGTTTATGGCAAGGGTGTCCAAAAATATATATTTCCAGGTAAAAAGTAAGTATACATGGTGCTGATGCGACAAAAAACCCCAAAATCCTGTATAATGTTGTTCTAATTCTACAGTTAAAAACATTGGCCCACAGGCGTCCTTCTCTGAAAAAAATCCCCCCTTCTAAAAAGTTTGGACACCCCTGATTAATTATTGCCACCAAAACTCACCATCTAAATCACGATTGTTGTATTTTTGGTAAGCCCTGATTGCGTCATCCCGTCGAATAAAAACGATCTCAGCTTTTCCGGAACCGATTAATCTTGCCCTTCTCACTGGTCCGAGGACGCTAAAAAGCTCCTGTAGAGACAAAAACAAATTTTCACTTTAAGTCTGACATGTGCAGCATTAGAGGCAGGCAAAGGTGCTTGTGATTTGACTTTCGGCAGGTTTCTCCACCTGTGTAGCACTCCTTTAGTGGTTTAAATCCCACCCCGGGTAAATTTTTTAGCTTGTGCCTTGCCATATGTGGGGATGCTTGGTGACCAGCTGATTCGGCTTAACGCCTTCAATGGGCCTGGCGTGCTATGATGAATAATTGTGATATTAATTTCATGAATTACTTACCAATATATCTTCCTCCACAACAACCGGATGCAAATTTGAGACGATGATTTTTGTTCCCTCGAACGGACTGGATATGTCACCTGGTACTTCGGTTTCCTAAAAAAGTTATTTTATGTCATAAATTTTTGATTGTTTCAGCACCAAAAAGTGTCAAGAATTTATCTCTGTAAAAAAATGTAGGAATATGTTCTATATAACAAAAATATCAAGCAATATTCTTTTACATGATGAAACAGTTATGGCTAGCTGAAAGTCTGATATAAATGATTCGTTCATAAACTAATGACATATCATGCATCTACATGTAGCAAGACCACAAATCAAAGATTACTCAAACTCACAGAGATTTAACCATTATGCCTGACATTGCAACATGCAAGTACTTAGCTTAGTCTACATTACTCAGTCAGTCTAAACCAGTGGTTCTCAACCAGTGGGCCATGGCCCACTGGTGGGCCATGGAAGCATTTTGATTGGGCCACAGACCAATCAAATAGAAAGCTTTTTTTAAGAATTTACTTTCATTTGTGTCACTACACTCAATTTTACAAGAATAATGGCTTGGGGAGGAATTGAGAAGGAATGTTTTTGTTTTGTTTTTTTGTTCTGAACCTATTTTATAGTTGTTTTCTTTCTATCTTAAAAATTTACTGGGCCACAGAATTTTTTTTGCAATGAAAGTGGGCCACGAAAGAAAAAAGGTTGAGAACCACTGGTCTAAACAGTGAACAAGGCTCAAGCAGTTATCAGCTTCTTTAACTGTCATTACAAAATAATAAATGTGAAGAGTATTACGTTTTTTTATGTTATCTGCATAGCATGGCATAAACTAAAAAAGTATAGCCTGCGGTGGGATTCGAACTAATGGCAGGAGTATTTTGGGGACTCACACTAACTAAGCTACATAGGTAGATCTGTTATGAATTCGAAACCCACCACAGGCTAGATTTTTGTACCCTATGCCTTGCCATGCGGGAATGCTTGGTGACCGACTGATTTATTACGATGCGTTCAATAGACCTGGAGTACTATGATTTATTACATATTGAAAACAGATTTAATGAAGAAACTTACAATTTGAGGGGTTTCTTTTTGAGCTGGCTTCTGGGTTGTATCATTTTCTTTGGTTGATATCATCGGTCTCGGTCGGTTTTGGGCAAGTCGCAGACGTTTTGCTTGCTTAGCGAAAGGTTTTGGCTTCAAAACTGCAGTTTGCTGAGTTTGTATCACGTTTATAGGAGATGGTGGGAGTTGGCGAGTTTGTGTGATCGGGCGTTTTCCTGTCAACAAAACACAAACAAATGTAACAACTTGAAATAGGTTGAGTTCAAATTCTGTTTGCAGCAGTTTTATTTAAACATTCAATGTGAACTAGAAGGGTGGCTTAGCACATATTGCCCTTGCATATACACTATAACCTATTTTAAAACATTGATATATTTCCTATGCTTATTTTATATTGGGTCCCATACCATCCACTATCTTTTATAACCTTGGTTGTTTCTGCAAGCAGAAGCTCATGGGTCCCCGGGGTAATTACTGGGGTTATCAACAAAAACGAAGTGGGAAGCACATCTACATAACTACATCTACCATCTGTGTAAATTTCATCCAAATCCATCAAGGATTTGATAGAAAAACGAGTCTGACAAACTTCGGGGGAAAATACCCATTTTAGGGGGCTAGCGGGGTAAATACTGGGGTTATCAACAAAAACAAAGTGGGATGCACATCTACATAACTACATCTACCATCTGTGTAAATTTCAGCCAAATCCATCAAACATTTGATGGAAAAACGAGTCGGACAAACTTTGGGGAAAAAATACCCATTTTAGGGGGCTAGCGGGGTAAATAATGGGGTTATCAACAAAAACAAAGTGGGATGCACATCTACATAACTACATCTACCATCTGTGTAAATTTCATGCAAATCCATCAAGGATTTGATGGAAAAACGGGTCGGACAAACTTTGGGGAGAAGAAAAAAGAAGAAAAAAAAACAAAACAATTTGAGTAAAATCAATATGTGTCCCCTTCAGGGAAGGGGACCCATAATTATTTAAAGCAATGATACTTTCTTTCACATTGTCAAAAAAGCACAAAATTTAAAACTGATCATCTTACAAGTGCATCAAATAAATAATGCATATACAGTCAAACCTTGCTATTATGCCATCCTCGCTATTATACCATTTTTGATCGTCACCAACTAAATTTAATAGAAAATATATTTACTATGCCACCCCTTACCCTTGATACTATGACACATGAGAGTACAGTATTACTGTATTAACGGTCTGGTTATGGATTGAAAATTGGGCCTTCCGACAACCTTCGGTTTGAGCTCATGATAAAACAGAGAAAACACGAAAAACAAATCGTTGAATAAACAAACGTGGTCATGTTAAGAGGTTTCACGGCTTTGCAGCGAATTATGTAAATGCCGTTCTGTGCTTGTGTCACGACAAAACTAACAGATCTTGTTTGTTCTATGCACGATCTATCCGTTTTTTGTAATAAATTATACTGTATACTGTACCTTATACTATATACTGTAATAAATTACAATCGTACAACACAACGTGGCATTACAGTACATTGTCACGTCACAAGGCTATGTTTAAAAACAACCCTCGCTATGATGCCACCCTCGCTACTATGCCACTTTCTCTCGGTCCCAAAGGGTGGCATAGTATCGAAGTTTGACTGTATATAAGGCTAATATCAAGTGCACAAATAGAAATTGTATTTACTTTGAAACCGGGCCAAATAATGGTACATAACAGTACAAAAACATTTCAACAGTGCCACAGAATTGGAAAACAGCTGCAAAATAAATTCCCAAAATACAAATAAACTAAGTTTTACCAACGGAATGAATTAAGAATACATACTTGGTACTTTTCTGATGGGCATTGTATTTTGCTTAGCTGGTTTTTGTGGTTTCTGCAATAAAAATCACCACATGTAGTTGATAAACACATCAAGTAAACAACCAACAAACACAAATTAAAATTTCTATTACATGTTAAGAGTCTTATTGCAAATTTTAATAAGTTCTGTGAATTTACCTTCAAAGCTTGTGGGTTTGTCATTGTTATTCTCAAACCTTTCCGTTCGGAATTCTGCAAGTTTTGTTTATTTGCTTGTTTTGCGGGAACTTTAGCGAGGGCTGCGTCGTTCCGCACCATCACCTTCATGCCAGCTGGCTCCACCGTCACCTTATTCAACATCACTCTCTAAAATGGTGTGAAATTAGGAAGTTTTCACACGTTATATAGCTTGTTTCGCCTTTGGTTTGGCTATTTTTCACACCTTAAGAAGCTTTTGAATGCGTTAACTATGGTTGAAACACACAAAAAACATTTGTTTCAATCTATCTGTTTACAAATTCTACCATTAAATGTACATTGACTACATTTAAAAGCAAAAAAAACTAATTATTTGAAGCAATTTGTTGCTTCAACAACATTTAAACTTTGCGTTCACATCTTAAACTTAAAATAATGCTGTTAGTTTGATAAAGAGATTCTTTTAAATAATGTAACTGTTATCATACATAAAAACTTTACCAAATTTTTCATTAAATAGTGTTATCCTGATTTTGATCAGTAAAACTGAAATAGTACCATGTTTTTAGATTTTTACATAAGTACGGCACAAAAAAATGTGGGCGAGTAATATAATAATAAAAACTTAACTTACGCAACCATTTGTGACTGATATAAAGCCAGTAGGTTTTTGTTTGTGAAAGTCTGGCATCTTTTCTTCCTTTCTCTTCATCGCAATAGCTGTCGGGTTTCGAATTGTTCGAGACGTTCCAGTGTCTTTGGAATTATTTATCACAAGTGTTTTTATCAGCGACAATTTATCCGAGGTGACCTTTTTCTTCTTTTCTTTCAATGCTGGTTTAGGTTTCGCTGTTTTCCCCTGTATCTTGATCCGAGCATCAAACTTCTTGCCTTCGGTCTTTATTTTTGACAAAGTGTTAAGTTTGTTTCTTGCGTCAAATGCTTTTCGGTGACGAGTTAACACCACTTTGCTCTGCGCTGAAATCTGATTGAGTTTAGCTCTCGCATCTCTCTGGTTCAGTTTTTGTCTGGCATCCCTGAAACCTTGTTTTCTTGTGTTCTTTTTCATTTTGCGAGAACAACTTTGTGCACAACTTAGATACTCCTAAAAGCTTAAATATAGCCTATATTGCTCTTTATTGCTTTTCAAACCTAATCTGAAACTTATTGAAAAATACAAACACTCGTAACGGTGGTTAAACAAGATTGAACTGTTGTTATTTCAGTTAAACATCGACAGTCCTGTTGCAAAATGACAAACTATGAACAACTTAGATACCAAAAAACCTATGTGCTATATAGTATAGCCTATATTGCTCGTTTTTTCAAAGTTTCTAAACCAAACCTAACACTTACAAAAAATACAAACACTTGTAACGGTTGCAAAATAAGAACTAATAGTTGTTATTTCATTTAAACAACGACAGTCCTATTGCAAAAAAAACTGTAGTATATAGTAAAACTATAAACTTATTTGCGTTTACACTTAATTTTAACTTCCAAATTTTGCCAAATTTAAATTATATCCTCTCAGGTAAAAGCCGCTTCCCTAATCCCTAGACTTTGTTGTTTTTATTTACTTTACTTTCTAAACTTCGATGAAAAAAGTTTCCCTGACAAATGATTTCTATGTAGATTTCGTACGTATTTACAATTTGCCCACCAGGTGTCAGCAACAACAACAGTTTTCGGAGAAAAACACGTTTTTCAGCAAAATTAAACGTTTTACCTTTACAAATAACAATTACAAAACATTAGCTTTCAGTCAATATTTGTAGTTTGTCTTGCAATACCCAAACTGGTTTCCCTTTTCACGAAAAATAATTACTTCCCCTTTTACGAATGAACAACGATTTCTGTCGAATAAGCGAACTAACTGTTGATAAAATAAATTGAATCAATCGACTTTTATGTCCATGTGTTTGTGCAATTCTTTTCTGATTGTGTAAATCCCATAGACCACCATAAGGTAATGTAAAAAGTTTATTACAGACAATGCAGAATGACATCAATCGGAACGCGTTCAGTTTTGTTCACTCGCATTGAGAACTCATCAAGCCCCAACACATGTGAAAAAATTTGTACCTTCATTCAACACTAAATTGGTAAACATGTGTCAGCTTAAAAAGAATCACAACCAGTGGTGGGATTCAAATTTTTTGTCAGCCAGTTCTATCACAAAAGTCATATTTTTCAGCCGGTTCTGTTACAAAAAGTCCATTGACAGCATCCAGTAATGCTAACCGGTTCGCTGATCTCATAAAATTTCGTGAAACGGTTCTGACTGGCTGAATCCTACCACTGATTGTCGCTTAAAAAAATTACAGCCTACAGGCATTAAATTAGCTTCAAAAGCTAAAACTGCATCTGCAAATTTTAGACATTAAACATTTCCTAGACGTTCGGCCATGTGTACTATGTTTTGTTTTTTACTGAATTTAGGATTTTATGAAAATGAGTCCACGTTCCTATAGCTTGTAGAAATGCATCTCCGGTTTCAGGGGAAATTTTTGTCCCAGATTTATCACTGTTTGAGCCGTAATAAACAAGTTCATCGTAACTGTACAAAGTTTGTTGCGGGATAAGGATGTTTCGACCGTTCCACAGACTAGTGTTGACAATTTCGTGAACTAGTTTTTGGCTGCATAATCTCGCATCTGCTTTTCCTGAAAAAAAAGATTAGTTGAGAGAGCTGGTCATGCTTTATAATACAATTTAAAATTTAGGTACACAAGACACAGACTTAAATAGGAGCGTTAATAAAAACCAAATTACCAGCGTTGTAGAATAAAACATATCCATTTTATTAATTTCAAAATTGATTTAACAAAAATTTAGTTACATGAATAATTACACTGGGCAACAAAAAAACCTGATTAAAGAAAACCGTAATGATTTTTGAAATCAGCACCCCAAAATTAGTCAATATCAGTTTTAACATTAAAGATACCAAAAATTCTGTTGGCCAGTGTTATTTACAAGTGTTGCACAGACAGGCAATTTTTATTTAGTCCATACTTACTTATGTCTAAACCAAAAAGTCCACCCATGGCTTCCCGGTAAACTTGAACAACCGATATGCTTCCGGCAGAATTGTTCAGCAACGCCATAAACATCATAGCTAAGCCCCTGTAAAATGCAAAAAGATTATTTTTGTGTCTGGGCATCCACACAAGCTTCCTAAATACACTGAGGACCACTGTGAGCAACATTAGATGTACACGCTGTGGCCACACACCAGTTTATGCATAGATTTTCATCTAAGCATACACACAAGCTACCTAAGCACCTCTATAAGCAACATTAGATGTGCAGACCGGTTTTAATATCATTCAATTGTACTTTACTAACGGAACATCTTGCAGCTAAATACACTTGTAAGTGTGTTTTTTATGCAAAATGCACCCCAGTAAAAACAGCAAATTATTCGCTACAGTCTACAGCCTGGAAAAATGCCCCCATTCCAGAAATAGGTGTTTCTAAACAAACCTAAAACATTTTCAAATTTTAAGACAAAAAGTAAACAAGTGATTTACCTGTTTTGAATATTAATAAAGTTATACGATGGCGGAAGCTTTACAAGTTCCATGACGGTTAGATCAACCTTGCCAATCTCATTTATTATTGATCTGCCCTATAAGAGAATAACGTTTGTTAAATTCGATAAATACATAGTCATGAAGGTCCTTACCATTTCAACCATCTGTAACGGGGACATGTTTTTACACGGTCTCGTCACAGTGGCTGTCACTTCAAAATCTTTTGTCATCGATACACACGAAATCTCGTTGACAGTGGTTACTATTGAAGCGATGTTTTCTAAATTCTAAAAACATAAAATGTGTAGATCGGTTAAACACATTTTAAATTTTACGTGCAGAATATGAATGCCAAGCACATTATCTGTTTGTGAAGTCTGGTTTTTCACAAAAAGCTCTTCGTTAAATAAATGAATAGTCTGGTTGCATTGAGTGTATTTCGCTTGGTGAAAGAACACATAGCGACACAATCACACTAAAACGATTACCAAGCCGGAAATAGCTGTGCAACTTTAAAACGTTATGGAGAAAACAGTGGAGGGCACACGTTATGGAGAAAACAGTGGAGGGCACAATTGGTGGATCACAACTAACAGCACTGTTTAAGAAGTTGTTAATAGCATAGACATGTTCGGAATGAGGGATATATGTCATAAATCATCTGTACATCAACTGTAGCACAGACCAAAACAATTGAACCCTTGACTTACTTTAATTCTTTTGTGGGGCAAATTTGGGTGAGTTTGCATAGTTTTTTTCCGAACTCTAACAGACTTTTTGTTGGAAGTAATCTCCTCTTTGCTGGTGAGAAAATAACAAGGTTATTAATTTAGCTTGTAACAAAACAATTTGAAAAAAGAAACACAGACTTATAAATTATCAAAAACCTAACATTTAAAAATCTTTTACATATTGATCACATTTTGCTCTCAACAGTTGAGTTGGGTATATTTCGCACCGAATCACCAACAAGTGCACAATGTGAAAATGTGAAGGGCACAATTGATGGGTTGCAGCTGCAGCTACACCGTATTATAAAGCTTTATGTGACAAGAATATGAAGTTGGCACCAGGGGCGGATCTAGAAAATATTTAAGGGGGGTGTCCAACAAATTTTAGTAAATTACCTGGTGCGATACCGACGTTATATGATACGATTTGGGTATTCCCCTTTCTGAAAAACGTCATAACCTTGACGTCACTCACACACAAAAATCTGCGCTCGCAAGGTATCACTTTTACAACCACGCAGTGCTTAATGCGTAACAGAGATTTGGGTTTGGGAAAAACTGTTTTGCTATCATGGACGCACAAAGCTTGTGATGTTACATTGTTTATAAATTCAAAAACATAACCCATAGTTCCCGGTCTGATTATTTGCGCTTCTTTGTAAGAAGTTTAAACGACATAGCTCTCACTCTAACACAACACAAAATGTTTACCGATAAATTTTCTTGGCGGGCCGCGAAAAGAGAACTTTTTTGTACTAAAATCTAAATTTGTTTATCCGTCTCCACGTTTAGTCGGATGTAACATTGTTCAAAAGCGAAAAGAGTTTAATACATTACATTTAGTGCAGTCGGCACTTTTAACTTCAGCGCCCTTGGCGGACAATCACTTTTGCATTGTCAGCGCAATAAACTCCTCATTTTAACCCTTTTTACGTCATAATAGACTATTGGATAAGCCAGTACAAAACGATGAAGATGCACGGCTTTGAGGTAACGACTCCCTGTAATCACACAGCGGCAAACGGAACGTTTGTCCTATTTAATCTACGCACAACTTTTTCAAAATGAGAGTTCGGCAAATTTCACCAATTTTCTGAGGGGGTGTCCAAACACCAAACACCCCCGTCTAGATCCGCCCATGGTTGGCACATTGTGAGTATAACGTTACTGGGGCGGTAACGTTTGGTGAACGCTAATCACCCATGTAGGTAAAATCAGGTGGGGTTTGACAGTTGCGAAATGGTAACCAGGGCAGACCCAAACATTCAGAGCTGATACCAGTAATTAGTATATGTTAATTTTATTATTATGAGGCATATATATAAAAAGTTAACGATTGAGATAAACTGACTTTTTATCAGCCGGTAATTCTTGTTGCTTGTCATCATTTTCAGATGATTTTTCGTCTTTAGGGGATCCATCAGTTTCAACATCCTCATTTTTCTCAAGAGTTGGTGTGTGATGAACAGTAGTGCAGGTGATTTGCCGAATCATCTAAAATATGAACAAGGTTTAAAATAGTCAATTTTTTGAAACAAAATATCACCAAAACTTGGTAGTAATCAATTGAAATTAAATTCAATTTTCTTTCATTTAAGAAGAATATAAATTCACAATTGGAATCATTCTGAAGTGTATATGCTGGGCCTGGCATGCTGTGATTCTTACATTTTAAAATCCATTTGGGCTGCCACATTTATAGACTTAGTTATGGGTTCTTGTAGAAATAGTTTGTAAACTATTTAGTAAAAATGTTGAAAATAATCCATCACAGTATGCCAAGCCCATTGGCGCATTGTGATTTATATATGAGTGTGCCGTGATCGCTGGTCTGCATAGACGCTTCAGGGCTGACCCCAGTATGAATATCAGCTCATCTTAACTGAAACTAATCCAACCTCAAAAACAAACTAAATCAAATTGCAGCTTCCACAAATTTTAAGTTGCAAAAATAGCTTGGTTGTGCACTTGTCATGAAAACATTTCATTAAAAACGTAAACACCATTTTATTTGTAGTTTTTTCTTGTAAACAAATTGATATTTTTACCTGCTGAGCAAAGATTCGGCTCACAGTGTTTGCGACACATCGTAAATTCGTCAGGTTGCCTAAACTGAACATTTCTGCAGTTTTAACTAAAATTTATTTCAGCATTTGTTCGCTTTATTGCAACTTTCCAATTCTACGTTGGCAACTGACATCTAACAAATGTAACATTATCAGCTAATGTAAGATAAATTCACTGTAAACATGCATTCGTTTAAGAAGTAATTACATGAAAAACGAAAATAAATTGGTTTGTTTTGTTTTCGCTCAAACACGTTGTCCCCACTAAATTTACAGGGCAAGTACAGCTTCGTTTTTGGATCACAGACGATATATTTTTTAACAGGGACATTCTAAAAACACTCTAATTTTTGCTTTGATTAACTAGTATACATTCAAAAAGTTTTAAAAAGACCTAAAAATGAAATTGGCTTTCGAAGTATACTGTTATTTAACACAAGGCGCGGATAATTTTCTGACATAGGGGGTAAAAATAGAATTTGCTTGTCAGCAAGCTACATTAGCGTTAACTCAATTTTATAGACTTCTGACTTTCAAGCGTGGCTCTGCTGTCTTTAGGGTGTTGACATTTATGTTACTCAGATTTATTTCCTGAGCAAACGTACCAATGTTTGATTGCTCGTTAAAACACAGTACCCCAAATATACAACATGGTGTTACAATCCCTTTGTGGCTATAAAGCTATGTTAATAGCTCTTAGTACCAGTGGTGGGATTCAAATTTTTTATCAGCCGGTTCTGTTACAAAATGTCAATTAACAGTAACCAGTAATGCTAACCGGTTCGCTGATCTCATAAAATTATGTGAGACGGTTCTATAGAGCTGGAGCGAACCGACAGAGCATAAGCGCCCTTTGTGGCTCAAAGCTATGCTAATGGCTCTTAATACTTCTTTACAACTGTTTGCTAAACTGACACAAAAACAGAGGTTTTATGGAATGAATGCGTACCATTGAGATTGTATGAAAGCGAAACCATGTACAAGAAAATACCTCGCTTAAATGCAGTGCTAAAAAACAGGGCTTGTCACACTAGAAAGTAAATTAATACTTCACACAATTAACACTGAAAATTATCAATGAGATTCCGCAACAATGTTTGGTGTGAAAATATTAACAAAAGTCGCAAAAATTAATTTTGTACAAGAATAGAAAATTACGAAAGTTGTGAATTTAATTTGGCAAAATTGCTCAATTTTTTGGCAGTTTGATTTTTTTGAAAGTCACTGAAATGTTGAATAAATGTTCAAAAAACAACAAACACTTAATCATCACAGAATGCTAAATTTGGTCCCACACATAATTTGCTACAATAGGCTACAAAAGAATAATGCAAATGTTTGTACAATAAGAACAAATTATTAATAATAAAACAAAATTAAAACACGGTTTGCTGTACCAATAAAAAACTTTTTTGGCAAATTACTGCAACATAAGGATTAAATATATTAATTTACCTAAAATCAGTTTAAAATATCTTGTCTTCTAAAGTTTAACTGCTAATAATAAAGCGCAGAAACTTTTTAACAACACACAGGCTTGGAACAGTTTAAAACCAGTGCAAAAATTGTTAAAACATCGGAATGTTTTTTGTGTAGGTAGAAAATCAGTTCTGTTTTTTACTTTTCTTTTAAAGTGATTAATTTTGGCAGCTATAGTACAGTGCTAGAAACAAACGTTTATAAAAAGTCACACGAAAAGTTTTGGAAAAGCGACACAAGTGTAAAAAATTGGTCATTAAAGTTTACAATGATTTGTAACAAAATGCGAATAGATTTAAAAAGAGGACATTTTGAAAACACATAATAAATTTTGTTGCAGAATTTTAGGCACAAAGTTTGAAACCAGTTCTATTTTGCAAGAAAATTTTACAAGATAAATTGCATAAATTGATGCTTCAATGTATACTGCAGACAACACTTGCTTTATAAACAAGATTTCTCTTTATTTTGCTACTTTGAAAACATACTGACAAAAACACACAGTCCCTAATTTGCTAAGTTACACATTTCATGCAAAAGCAGAAAATAATTGCTACATTCTAACTTAACCAAAATTTAAAATTAAACAAAATTTGCTGCTTAAATTATAATTTAAAAATTCATAATTTCAACATTAAAAAAATGTTGGAACCATAATATCTCGAACTGTTTGTCATGGTTGACTGCTTAAATCTAGTTTAGGGACAAGTTTAATAAAGTATTTCACCTAAAACTGCGTAAAAGTGTAACCGGAACACATTATGGAAACGCATAGGCAGAAATTTTAGTGCAATCCTCTTTGAAACAAAAACGAACGAGTACAAAGAAAAACAAAACTTGCTTCTGTTTCAAGCATGAAACTGATTCCAATATTTTAGCGATAAGTTTTACTGTGCGACCCCGTTCGGTGTAGATTTGTTGGGTACGGTAACCACAAACAAATTCTTTCGCTTTTTCACATCTGGAGCAGTCGCCCCGCTCGTCGATTTCATAAAGCTGATTTGCATTTCACCTTTGCAGGTTAATTTCACACTGAAACAAAAGCGTTAGAGTTGTATCAGCACATCCACAATTTTTTTTTAAAATTAGACATTAAACTTTAGAAAAAAGCAGAAAAGTTAAAAATAAAACCAGAAAAAAATTAACAAAATTGCAAAAGAAGTAAGATAAATTAAACAATCAAACCACAAACCCAGGAGCTCCTAAGGTCTAAACATAAAAGGTGTGCTAAATACAGATAGATGGTGTAAAGAGCGCACTTATTTAAATTAACAGTGAGACTGAGATAGGGTTAGGAGCTAAATTTAACACAAAGAACTGGGTTTTTACGTTGATTTTATTATTATTATGAAACCTCAGACGAACCCTAATAGCCCTAACCATCAGCATTTTATACACAATTTGCTTCTTACATTCACAAACGCACTTTGCACCATCCAACGGAAATTATAATGTAAATTCTAACCAGCAAAACTTCCACAAACCGAACCCACCTTTCTCCGATTGTGATTTGAATTTGTTTTTCAGTTGAATTTTTTATCAACAAGAAAAGTTTTGTAGCCAGTTCAATGGAGTGAGCCACGTTGAGAATAATGTCACCTTTGTGTTTGTTCGCATTGTTATCCTGAAAACATAAAGATTTTTGTTACATTTTGACCAAGTTTCATTGCTTTTTTTTAATTTTTTTTTTTTTTTTTTTTCCTAATTGCTTAAAGACCATAAATCCAAGTCTTATTTGTTAGAAACTAGGGATGCGCCGAGCCGAGCCAGAACCCGAGTACTCGGTACCGAGCATCGCTGTTTTTAATGCTCGGTGCTCGGCCGAGCAGTTGCACAAACTGACCCGAGCGTTAAATTTGCATATTCATGCCCTGCTAACATAGGTAACTAGTGTTCTAAAGGGTGTCTTTAAACAAAAACGAATGGTTTTTCAAATGCACGAGGTGGTGGAAAACGCGTACTTTATGGGCATGTACAGCTTAATAAAACACCGCCGATGACGTAAGAGGCCTTGTAGAGCTAAAACGTAGAAAGGGGATTTTTTGTGACGTCATAATGCACCGAGCGTGCTCGGCCGAGCACCGAGCATTAAAGTGAGATGCTCGGTGCTCGACCAAACAGAACATTTGCAGTTTTGGCACATCCCTATTAGAAACTTTAGCAAGATATTATAAAAATGAAACAAACATTATGAGGCAGGCAACGGTGCTTGTGATTCGACTTTCGATGGGTTCACCACTGAGCCTGTGTAGCTCAGTTGGTAGAGCACCCATAAAGGCTCTTGTAGTTGGTTCAATCCCACTGCAGTCTAGAATTTTCCAGCTTACACATGGTAATATGGGAATGCTTGGTGACTGTCTGATTCAGCGTAACCACTTCAATAGGCCTATCATACTATGATTTCTATATGAGTGTGCCGTGATTGCTGGTTGGCATCGACGCTTCAGGGCTGATCCCTGTTATGAATTTATGTTAAACATTTATGTATAATTTAACTTTAAATACCATTTTTCCCACTGTTGTGGGTTCAAATCCCACCGCAGGCTAGATTTTTCTAGCCTGTGCCTTGCCGTATGGTGTTGAATGCTTGGTGACCGGCTGATTTTGGCGCAAGCCTTCAATGGGCCTGGCGTACTGTGATTTATAAATGAGTGTGCCGTGATCGCTGGTCTGCATGAAGGATTCAGACCTGATCCCTGTTATGAATTTATGTTCATCTTCAAACATTTATGTGTAATTTCACTTTAAACCCTATTTTTCCCACAAACAATAATAGGTTCTGTTTACCGTGGCCCGAGTGTGGATTACAACCATGCCGTCATCGAAAGGAGAGAACGATAATCCTGTAATGCTCTGGATTGGTTGGCGAGCTTTAGCTTTGAAAGTTTTCCCGTCAACGATCATGAGAGCTTTGGTCGACAAAACAACCAAACAACTGACCAACTACAAAAAAATCAGAAAAACATTTATTAGAAACCTAAACACGAAACTTAACCGCCAGTGGATCTTAACTTCTACAATTAAGACTTGCATTGGGTTTTCAACAATTACACTAAATATTATCTGTTAATGGTCAATTATGGATGTTTTTAACTTGTTTCAGAAAAAAAAAACATGCAATAGAAGAAAATGTTCATAATACTGTTTAATAATGAACGCAGTACTATGATTTTTAGCGACATAACACATCAAAATACAGTGAGTAAACGGTCAAATGAATTTCAATTCCAGTTTTAACATATTGGTACTGTGGATAATCCTACAACCTTGTAAAATTTATATTTGACCTTGGATAATTTAAATATTTTACCTTTCCATCTGCTCTGTTGATTTTAAATCCTTCATCGGCAAACACAATGTCAAGGTCGCCGCTAACATTCGCTCCTTTCCTCCACTTCTCATTGGTCGAAATAGACACATGATCTCCCACAAACCACTTGGGCAGCGAAATTGCGTAAAGTGACTTTTTACCTAAAATACAATCATAACTCTAGAATACTACTACGAAGCTGGTATGTGCAGCATATGAGGCAGGCAACGGTGCTTGTGATTCGACTTTCGGCAGGTTCACCATTAGCCTGTGTAGCTCAGTTGGTAGAGCGCGAGTCCCAGGAAGACTCCTGTCGCGGGTTCGAATCCCACCGCAGGCTAGAATTTTTTGCTACATCTAATTGAAGTCAGATCAAAAAATAGGCCTATCTCATGGTCTACCCATCCAAACAGGGTTTAGGTAGTAAGTGATCAGCATAAAGTTGAGAACCACTGTTTTGAAAGAATTATGACATTGACAATAATCTACTGTTGGGTCATATCTAGTATGTGTGACATCACATCAGCTATACTGTTAATGTGGAATGTTCTATTCTTAGCCAATCAGAACACTTGCTGTTTTAGCCCCACCCTATTTCCACCAAAAAATGACAAACCCACCTCTGAACAGATTTGATGCTTGGAGTTTTTCCGATAATTGTTTCTTTTTTTCTGGAGTAATAGACTTCCGGTACTTCATACACTGAAAAGCAATATTTTTTGTAATTTTTAAATTAAACATCATTTATATGCAGTGGTGGGATTCAAATTATTTGTCAGCCGGTTCTATCACAAAAGTCATATTTTTCAGCCGGTTCTGTTACAAAAGTCATATATTTTGCCGGGTCTGTTACCAAAAGTCCATTGACAGTAACCAGTAATGCTAACTGGTTCGCTGATCTCATAAAATTTCGTGAGACGGTTCTATAGAACCGGTGCGAAACGGCTGAATCCCACCACTGTTTACAAGCATTTTTTTTTAAATTGTACATCACATTTAGTTTAGTGGTCTTAATATTTCATTCATTGCTCTGAAGAAGCCCTATCGTTCAGGTTCTTTTAAAAAACAACTAGTACTTTGTTCAGCATCACACCAGTTGAACGACAAATTTGTTAAATAAATAGTTTCTATTGAATCTTACCCTCCATTTATGATACATGGTTTGCAGTATTCCATGAGTCTCTTTGAGAAATTTGTATTTGCAAACTGGCCACGTTTTGTCGATAGGAGATCTTGCTGGGAGATTTTCCTTCAGTGTCATGAAGTATTTGCTTATCTGGAAAAAAAATCCATCGCATAAATGTAAAAACAAAACTTATTGTGAATGATGGCCACTATTTCCCAGATGGCAAGGCACAGGGTAGAAAAACTACATTGGTAGGGTTCAAGTCCCTAGAAGACTCCTGTCGTGGGTTCGAATCCCACCGCAGGCTAGATTTTTCTAGCCTACACCTTGCCATATTGTGGTGAATGCTTGGTGACCGGCTGATTCGGTATGGCGCCTTCAATGGGCCTGGCATACTGTGGTTTATAAATGAGTGTGCCGTGATCGCTGGTCTGCATAGACGCTTCAGGGCTGATCCCAGTTATGAAATTATGTTCATCTAAGCCAGCGGTTCCCCAACAGGGATCGCCTGACAATTTGCCTGGGATAGCCTAAGGCATGGTTTCCAACTGGACCACTAGCCCCAATAAAATAAACCCATGGACCACTTCATTGTAGAGAAAAATGAATTCAGTTTTTATATATAGCCTACTAATTTTCATTGGGGTCACCACAACTTGGGAAATGTTATCAAGGGGTCATGGCACAAGAAAGGTTGGGAACCACTGATCTATGATACTGTCTGATAATGTATTTTCAGTGTTAAATTAAATATATTACAAATTACAAAACCCTGACAACAATACAGCAACAATATTACATACAAACACATATTACAACTTAAACTCACCACATATTTTTCCAGAAACTTGCCGATCACTTTCCCAGCGTTAGCTCGGAAGAACTTTCGATATTCCACTCGAGTTTTGTAGCCTTTCCAGTGTGCTGCGATGAGAGTCACCGAGATACAGCGTTGTTTGTGGAGTTTCAATGCTCTTAACTGGCAGCGGGCCTGAGCAATGGAAGAATAATAAATTTAGAAACCAAGTACAAGGAGCACCCTATCCACAACTGTTTAAAATTTCAGCAGGTTAAGTTTTGTATTTTTGACCTCATTAACATGTGATCAAACAAACAAACAAATATTTGGGGGTAAAGGGGTGAAAATAGATATATACAACTTCAAGTTACAAAATACTTCAGGGAAGGGGACCCATAATAAGTTTAGAAACCAAGCACACCGTTCTGAGATTTTACAAATTTTGATACTCAGTACTTGATTAAAATCTGCTGAACATTGTATTATGTTGGACAAAAAGTTTAAACAAAGTGTAAGTTATAATGCAAAAAATATGGATCACTTTCTCGCTGTAATTGATTAGTACTTATCAATCGTAACACCATTTATGTTGCTCGGTACTCAACCAAATCCAGCTGAACCTCATAATGATCAGCAAATGTTTAAACAAAATCCAAGTTAAGTCGTCGTTAGAAACACTTTTTTTCTGTTACTGGCGACTTTCATCACATAAATATTATTTTTGTGACTGGGTACCAAAATCGGTTTCACTTCGTATAACGAACGATTAAAATGTTAAACCGAAGTTTAGGCAACAACCACAGAATCACTAAACACTTGAGACGGAAATATTATGAAACTAGGAAATGTGATTTTTTTTACCTTCCATCCCCGAATGAAACATTGGAAGACAATCGCAGCACTTTTCAATTTTAAGTATTTTTGTTGAGCCTGAAAAGAAACAGAAAAGTTGTAAAGTTAGTGAATTCTGAACGAAATTGGGTGAAGTGTGGAATTACAAGCGTTATCAGCATTTTTCAGAAGAGCATTGCAGAAACCAAACGGAAAAAAAAATTACTGTAAAAACATCAAAAACTGCTTTTTAATTTTACAAAAATATGTTTTTTTTTTATTTTGAACACAGTTCGTACCAAGAACTGCTAGATGCAAATATTTATGAAGACAAATTTAAACGCTTTTTCAAACGCCATTAATTCTGACATGTTTTGACCTGATATCTCTTTACAGTTTTGCTGATAATAATTTCAGCTTTTTTCATTTGTTGGAATTTTTTCCAGCAGCTAAATCCTCTCCAAATCTTTTGAATAACAGTTGCGAGATCGTGCAGAGCATCAGCGCGCAAATCCTCCAGGAAAAACAACTACAAATACAAAAACAAATATTTTAGCCCTTTCAATGTGACTAAAGAAAACACTGTCTACAGTGAAACATGGAAAATCCCGACCTATTTAAAACCAAAAAAAAAATTGTTTATATTAACCGATGTCGATTAGTTAAAGCCTTACCACATTGCAAATTATTTGTACCTCAAGTTTTGTCCGAATTAGACGACGATCCGGATTAACCGAATCGGGTTTAACTAAGGTTTTCTGCATTTAATTCACACCATGAAACAAATTTGCATGTTATTGACAAATTTATTTAAAAAACATTTTTTGTGGTGTTGTTCGAAAAATAGAATTATATCCCGAAAAATGGAATATACCATTGTTTATTTGTTGATTTGAACAACATTTACCGTTTTTGGATTTCGGATAAAAATCTTTGAATGGCCGTACTCAAACTTGTCGGAAGAAACATTTGAATTTTGTAGAATGTGTTTCACTCCCTCTTTCGGCGGACCATGCCACAATGGCCAGGTCTTTGGGGACAACATTTTGTATCTGTTAGAAGAAATTAAATTATAAAAAAATTAGGAATTAATTTTAAAATAAAATATTGCATTTTTGCAAAAAAATATTTTGTTTTTTTGCATATTTGACAACAGTGGTTCCCAACCAGGAATAAAAATTTTAAAACTTGAGGAAGGAATTTAATTTAATATTTACAAGTGGTTTGTAAATAGACACTTGGGCACACAGCTCTGGGAATATAACCTGTAAAGTCGATAAAAACCCAATTTTAAATGATCTTTGTATGGTTTAGCATCTACTATGTAGTCTATTAGGGAGGAATGAAAATGTTTTTTAATTGTTAAGGGAGGAATTCGTGGAAAAGGTTGGAAACCACGGTCTTACAACTTTTTGAAACACAACTTAAAAACGTAAAAACTGTACACAAACCTTTTCAATTTTAAATGATCTGTGTATGGTTTGCGTCTACTATCTAGTTTTTTTAGGAAGGAATGAAAATGTTTTGAAATGCTATGTGAGGAATCGGTCGAAAAAGGTTGAGAACCACTGGTTTGCAACTTTTGAAACACAAAGAAAAGTACAAATTTTAGTCAAACCTTTTCAGGCAATCCTCGTATTTCTGTCGAAAAGCATAACCAGCTCGTCGGACTCGAACATTTTCCATCAAACCAAGATAACGCACTTGGTGGCGCACAAGATCACAACTAAACACGTTACTTCGTTTCACGTCGTTCGGTTTGATGCATCTGGATAACAAATCATTTCACTTTTTTTATTTTCTTCTTGCGATGCTTGAATCCAACATTAGTCCATCATGGACATACAATCATACCAGGAACAGACCTGATTCATTTATGCAGACCAGCACATCAATATTTAAGGCCCATTAAGAGTGTTTAACAAATCAAGTCGGAAGCATTTTCTTATGGCATCGTTTTTTTAAAACCTCAATATTTAATACAAAACTCAACACCAAAATGCAAAATTGGAAAGAAACTTGGTTTTAATGAACCTAAGGATTTTAAGCATCGAAACTTCATATTTTCACCCTTAACAAACTGGCCACTAACGATTTCACAGTTTAAAACTCTATTATGATGTACAACAGTTCAATATTTTTTGATAAAATTCTCCCAATACTTTCGTAACAAACCAATTTCCACCAAACTGCCCCAGTAAAAAATATAAAATCTGAAACCCTAAGCACTACAGGTTCATTATATCCAGTGGTGGGATTTCATTTGTTTGACAGCCGGTTCTATCACAAAAGTCATATTTTTCAGCCGGTTCTGTCACAAAAGTCATATTTTTCAGCCGGTTCTGTCACAAAAGTCATATTTTTCAGCCGGTTCTGTTACAAAAAGTCCATTGACAGTAACCAGTAATGCTAACCGGTTCGCTGATCTCATAAAATTTCGTGAGAAGGTTCTATAGAACCGTTGCAAACTGGCTGAATCCCACCACTGGTTCTATCCTGGTCTTTAGCATCCACTTACCTGATATAGTTTGGGTTTTTGTTGAGCAGATTATGCATAAGTGCTCCCATAGATGACTTGAACTGTGTAGCTGTAGTTGGATGACGTTTCAACACCGTGATCGATGGGTCACCTTCTGGAAACAATCCTTTGCTGCCCCCTAGCAGGGAGTTGCTGGACGTAAATGCTGCCATCGAGAGGTTCCGGAAAAGCGCGTTGTTGTTTTTGTCGATAAAGTTCTCAACCATGTATGTTACCTTAAAACAAAAAAAGTTTAGTATTAGGATATTAGGTGATAAAATTATAAAACCAGTTTACTCTGTGGTTTAGTTGTGGCATTCAACAGATTTTGGTGAGGCATGACTTTTTTAGCTTGTTACTCCCAACAAACTGGAGTGCCGTTAAATGGCAACACCAGCCAAAACAACCTATGTCTTGTCACCAGCTGCACTGATCAGACCTTATAGGTTGAAACACTATACACTGTCTGCAGCTTATTATTTATTGGCCTCATGCTTTCATAGAATTACAGGAAAGCATGTCACGAAATTAATGTTTTTTCAAAATTATTTGTTGTGCAGAATATATAAACCAATCAAGCTAAACAAACTTATGTACAATTTGGCATTAAGTGCAGATCTAATCACAAATAGGGCCCAGCTTGTCAAAAATATTCTTACCTTCCCAGCATAATGTTGGATTCTGAAAGCTTCGTGTGGTAAAGTCTTATCAGCGAGAAACTTTGAGTCGCGCCGACTTTCGAAGTGTTTGTGTTTTCCACAAACTGACTCCAACTTCGCGAGAAGAGTCTGATCGGTGACGTCGCCCGGTCGCATGCTTTCCTCGTCCAGCATCGATAAAATACCGCTGTGAGGCTGAAAAATAACAATGATGAGATTGTTTGTTTCTTACTCGTTAATCTCGCAAATTTGCAAAGTATTTTTGCAACACAGACAGTGCACTCTGTTTCATCGATAAAGTCTCATCAGTGCAGCTGGTTGCAAGACATTGGCCATGAATATATTAGTCGAGGTATGGTTTTTCAGCCTGTTACTTCCAACAAACTGGAGTGCTGTTGGATGGCTACACTAGCCAATATGGTCTATATCTCGTCACCAGCTGCACTGATGGGACCTTATAAGCCAAAACAGTGTGTTGCCAGTGCAAAAATTGTACATGCCTATTTACCATGCGAAACAATTACACAAGTCAACCCAAAAAAATTATATTTAAACATAACATGAAAAATTTGTTACAGATTTTACTTACATTCTCTATCAGCTGACAGATGATGGAGTTGTTAAAGTATTCGATGTGAAGCCACTCGATCCCCTCACGAACATATTCTTCCTGTTCCTCCTTTAAAGTTAACTCGACAAATATCTGCTGAAGTTTCTCGTTGCAGTAGTTGATCATAAATTGCTCGAAACCGTTGCGCTAAAAAAGGAAAAAGCTGTTTCAAAAAGTTGATTGTTGAATCGTTTATACAAATATACTGGCCTGCTTGTTTCGCAATTTTTAAAACCATGAATTGTATACCTATGTTTCAAAAAATGTTTGACCAAATAACTTTTAATCACTAAAGTGAGAAGATATATTGATTTCAGTTGGAGTTTAACACTTATGAAAAATTATCTTTTTTTAACAAAAAACACATTTCCATTGAGTGTTTAAAAATGTTACAAAAAATGCAAATTTTTTGAGCAAATTTTTTTCAAAGTTAAAAAACACAAATGCTACAATCACAATTTAACAAAATGGTCAAAAATAATATACTTTTTAGTGAAAAATGACAAATACTAGTTGCACAATTAACCTAAAAACATAAAATTTGGGGAATTAACAAAAAAAAATTAGCAGATATGTAAAAATTGCAAATATTTCAGGAAATCTATTTTTAAAGCTAAAAATGCTACAAGCACAATTAGCAAAATGGACAAATGTTCAAACAAACAATAATTGTAACAAACCTCGAAAACCTCAAACCCATAGATATCGAGAACGCCCATCACTTTGCATTTCTCGATTTTGATCGAGGTCACTTTTATGCTGCTGTTGATACGGTTGACTAACCATGAAAATAGTCGGTCGTAAATCTCTTTGCACAACGCATCACGATTGTACGAAGCCTAAATGGAATAAAATAAATTACAAAAATTTTCATTACATTAGCTTCATACATTTTTGTTTATAAACGTTTGATTAATTATTTATTATTGTATGTTAAAATCAATGTTGAAACATTTTGTTGGTGTCATTTCTGGTGGCGTTTGCACAGATGACAACAGGAATTGTTAAAATGTCTGTAATATTCAGTGTTCACTTTTTACAAACATTCTGAGAGTTTTATTTTGAACAATCTTCTAATAAAATCTGCGTCAAATAATAATAAAGCTAGTAAACATATAAAGCAAAATAAGTCACTTCTGTTAAAGAACTTATAAAATGTTTGTGGCAATGTAAAAAATATTTAGATAATGCCAAGTATGCAACAAAAAACACAAATGTCTTAAAATACTTTATTTGGACAAAAAAATATACGAAATAATTTTTTTTTAATAGTTACACATTTTGTATCATTGTAATAAAATATTTTATTGCACAAAAATCAGTAACAAGTTAAACTTAATATCTTAGATGCTAAAAACAAGTGTCTAAAAATAATAATTCATTCAAATTTAAAAAATATTCAGTTAGAATCAATTTTTAATAGTTACATGTTTTGTATTTGTACACAAAAATTGTTTCTAAATTTACAAGTCAATGCACAAACCACAGAACCAAGTTAAAATTCCAGTCATATATCCTGGTTTGTTTACATTTGTTCAACCTGCCGGCACCGACGCCCATATATGGTCGTGCGTCTGAGCCCTGCAGGCCGACAACAACTCGTGTGTGTACACAAAGTGTGGCAGGACTAACGACAAATCCATCACCTAACCCAGCTTCACATCATATCAAGCATGACAAGACATGGTTCAATAAAACTGACAGCCTGTGTGACGTACATAGACTTAATGGGGCTTATCTGCTATTAAGTCAAATTTTTGGGCAAAGTTAGAGACATTTCTTTTAGGCTTTTTTCAAATACAAAACTGTCATTGCGTTTTTAGAACTGTTCAAATTTGGCAAAAATTATCACTCGAAAGGAAAAACGTTTTTGTGTCACGTCTGAAGGAAATACTGGAAACTAATCACTTCATTATAAATAGGAAACATGATTTATGATGTCATAATGCACAAACAATGGAGACTTTAGGCCTGCCTTAAAAAACCAAAACAAAGTTTAAACAATTTTGTTTCCAATCCCTAATTGTTTTGTACAATCGTACAGATTGATAATTTCAAAAATAAGACAAATTATAAATGTCTTTATGAAGTGGTCACAATTTTGTGGTAAAAACTGTATATTTTTTTCTATTTAACACCTAAAGGAGTTTTTTAATTAAACTTTTTTCAGCCTAAATGTCAAACGTTAGAACTCATGGCTGGACTTTACACAATTTTGGCTTCTGATTCGAGTTTAGGTCCCAGCAGGAAATACCCCAGCGTGACAAATAAGTCGGTTAAAAGCAAACCAAATATTTGTTCAACACACAAATATCCCACAAAGGTGAATTATGCTGCTTCTTGCAAGGCTTGATTAATTATTAATCAAACTCATTGAAACTGCATTCTGGGATACCATTGTCAACAGTAGGCTATTTTAAAAATTACCAAATACAACTTCTCAAGTTTTTTCTGTGTACAAATTATAACGAAATTTTTAATTTTGATGGAGCATAAAAATCAGTGGGGATTTTAACTTTGTTTCAGTATTTCGACAACAAAATGATCATTTTTACTAGTTTTCCTGTTGTTCAATTCATAACAATGACAAAGTTATTAGCAAATTTGTAAAAATAACCAACTTTTTGGCAAATTAGCAATTTCTGATAGTTTTTATGACATTAAAATGTTCCTTACTGGTTGTGCAATATACTTGTTCATTACAAACATACAAATAGGATGAATTGATACCAACAAAAATATACATGATTTCATGTTAAGAAAATTTGCACAATACACTTTAAGTTGCAAATGCTTACAGTAACTTGTCCACTTATTTTGATATTTTATTTTTCTAATCATTCCACCTGGTGTTTCAACCAAAGTATTTTTCACATAAAAATCTTACCTCACTAGATGAATAAATTCCAACAAAACATACATGATTTCATGCTAAGGAAAATTTGCACAATACACTTTAAGTTGCAAATGCTTACAGTAACTTGTCCACTTACTTTGATATTTTATTTTTTAATCATTGTTTCTACCAAAGTATTTTTCACATAAAAATCTTACCTCGCTAGCAGAGAGTTTCACGGTAACGGCATCTTTCTTTGCTGTTACGGTTCGTTGAGTCAAAGCCATTGTTAAAGTGTTTGGGTTGACTGACAGTAGATCACAAATGTCGGCAATTTCTGGACACAGTAAAACAAAAAGGGTTAAATTTTGTTATCACCATAAGAAAGAATTTCAAGTTGATGACAATACTGCACATAAATGCCATGAAACTTTCTGCATTGAAAATTGTTATGCAATAAATTAATTTTAAGTGAAGATTTTAGAAAAGTGGCTACAATAAAATTGCAGAAATTTCTATGCTAAAAAATAATGATAAAAATGTATATAATTCATATGAAAATTCATGAAAATTTGGTTACAAAAAGTTCATAAGTTTCTACATCGACAATTGTGCTGCCATGAAAGTTGTGATACATTTTGATTAAGTTCACATGAAGATTTAATGAAAATTGAATTTCATGAAACTTCGTGATGTTGTACAATGAAAATTGTGATACATTTTAATTTAGTTCACATGATGTTTCTGTGAAAAGTTAGATATCATAAAACTTTTTTCACACATAAATATTTACCGTCAGGATTTTTCACAACACAATTTTCCAATCCGTTTTTTCCAGAAATCGATCGAAATTGTACATTCCCGAGTTTCATCACCGCGGCAACAAGTTGTAAAACGTTGTCCACCTCCTTGCGTGAGAATCCAATCACATCAAATGCATTCTGTTAAAAACAATAATCATTTTAAACCATCATGCTCACATATAAATCATAGTACACCAGGCACATTGATACACCAAATCACCGGCCACCAAGCATTAATGATAGGACGATACCGGGTTTTGAAGCGAGTACCGAGTCCGAGTACCACATGTATATACCTTCGATACCGAGTACAGAGTACAATTACCGAGTACTTAAGTGTAGTGTTGTACTAAGTTGTACATCACTGTCTAATTTCTCTTTTCGGGTACATGCGCGGATACATATTGTCGAGCATGTAGAAAATTTGTGCTGTCCAAATCAAATATTGGCAAAAAGTTGACCATATTCTTATAGTGTAAATCGGCCTTCGGTATTTGCACGTTGGTGTCGAAAACTGAGACAAAATATTGCGATACCGAGTACGAGTATCGATACCACTGAAATCGTTCGATATCATCGATACCAAGTACCGGGTACTCGTCCCATAATTATGAACTTTATTGACAGTGTGCCCAAGTCTCCTAAAAACATCACCTATTTTAAAAATTTAGAAATTTAAGTTCACTATTCAACATTTTGTTGACAAATCAAGCCCTAAATACTGTTCAATATATAAACTATACACAATTATTTCATTATTAGGCAGAAGCAAAAACTGTATAGAAGAGTAATTTAACAAAACAAACATTCATCACTCACCAGAACTTGTTTAAACGATGTCGAGTCGTCAGATGTACAATCTTTCGTGTTCACGTACTCCAAATCTCCAGTATTTTCCAGTTTCAATTTCTCTGTTGAGTGAACAAAACAGTTATTCCAGTTTCATTTTAACCAGAAAGATAGCTTTCCTACATACCCCCAGTTTATCTATTTAATGTTTATTATTTGCAATATTTACAAATGAAATACATTCGTTACCTAATTTTAATTTGGTCACCACCTTAACTTAGCATTTAACAACATATTTGTTTCTTTAAGCAAAAATGATAGGCAGGGGGCACGTAATAATGACGGTGTAGCTGCAAAGCGTTTAGCTCTCATCCACCAATTGTGCCCTCCACTATTTGCGCTCCATAACGTTTCAACATTGCGCAGCTATTTCCGACTTGGTGATTGTTTTAGTGCTATTGTGTTAATAGGTTGTCTTTCACTAAGCAAAATACAAAAACATGCCACCCATCTATCTTTAAAGTTTTGGGGTAAATTGTTTTGTGAAATAATGAAAAGTTAATTGACAAAAAACTTACTTAGAGTTCCAGGTGGAGCGCCGCTCAGAAGTTGGTAAAAAATGTGGAAATTCCGTTCACCAGCTGCTTGTCTCACCACACGAGATTTCTCCAACAAATCTAAACAAGGAATTTTTATAAAAAATACCAACAAAATTGTGAAAACTTTACAATTGTTATTGGTCGTAATACTGGTGGCCCATGCTTGGTCTTTGAGATGACAACCTTATTTATTTCAGATTTTAATTTTTTTACACAAACATTGGTTCTTACTTTTCCAAACCAACAAACAAACAAATATACAAGATATTCCAAAATATTTAGTAAATAGCTACCTTTTGTGCAAATTAGTTTAATTGTTACATGTTAGATTGATAGTTTGTCTGTACTTTAATTGTACAAGAAAATGCACAATATGTGTGTTTTAATTCCATTTGAGTAAAGAACTGAAGCTGTCATTTTGATGAAATATATTTCCAAGGCTGCTTACAACGAACGATTCGGTCACTTATAAATATTACACTTCAGTTTGTTGTTAAATTACTTTTAATAACTTTTATCCAGTGGTTAAGTATGGACTAAAAATGACATAGAGGTGATATATATTTTCCATGTAAGTTCATTGGCTGATTCTGTCACTTAAAAAATACTCTCCATTTTCAGTTATTTATTTTCACAAACAGTGATCGTTAATGACCATGCTGTCTGTTGGAGTGTCTGATAGATTTAATGAAAATTGGATTTCATGAAGCTTCGTGATGTTCTACCATGAAAATTGTGATACATTTTAATTCAGTTCACATGAAGATTTAATGAAAATTGAGATTCATGAAACTTTGTGATGTTCTACCATGAAAGTTGTGATACACTTTAATTTAGTTCACATGAAGATTTAATGAAAATTTAAATTCATGAAACTTCGTGATGTTCTACCATGAAAGTTGTGATACACTTTAATTTAGTTCACATGAAGATTTAATGAAAATTTAAATTCATGAAACTTCGTGATGTTCTACCATGAAAATGGTGATACATTTTAATTCAGTTCACATGAAGATTTAATGAAAATTGAATTTCATGAAACTTCGTGATGTTCTACCATGAAAGTTGTGATACATTTTAATTTAGTTCACATGAAGATTTAATGAAAATTGAGATACAGTTGAGTATAATTTCTCTCAGTTGTGTTTTGAGATTAATACAACTTTGACCGTACACAACACCAAAAAATTGTATCTACAACATATTGAGTTAAACATAGCAACTTACAGTTAGATATAACTCCACCGACTGGATCGCCCTTGAAATCAAACTCGATATCCATATATTTGCCCTGCAACACATAACATAACATGAAAAACTCAAATCTGAGGGTTGTTGGTGGTAGGGGTGGGATTTGAACTCATAACCTCAGATTTTTATGAAGGGAAACCTTAATAAACTGGACATGTGAGATTTACAATAATCATTAAATTACTAAACTAAAGAATCTTAAAATTACAACATAGGGTTTAACATTTTTTGTTAAAAAGATCTAAAAAAACCATTTGTTTTGATTTAATGAGTAAATTTGTTTAAAACTTAATTTCTAATCTTCATATAAGCCTAGCCTGTATGTCCTGTGTTGTGTAAACCATTCTCACATTTCAAGAATACAAAAAGGAAACTGGTGGTATTTTAAAACCACAATAACCACAAGAATATATACAAGGAAAACACAGAATTGCTGAACGGTGGTTGAGTATGGTATTCAACACAATAATATATGAATGTTAAACGTTACTTACAAATCTACTAGAATTGTCGTTTCTGTTGGTTTTTGCATTTCCAAAAGCTAAAAACAAAAACGTTTTGTTAATTTGTCTGCAAGCTATATTTTGCCATCTAAATTATTTTTTTCTGTAAAGGCACAGTTATTTTTTAGTATAGGTAAAAAAATTGATAATTGGAAGATTTTATAACCTAATGTTTCACTCTTAAAAATATTTAAAAACCATTTTTTTTATTTACAGGTTGAAATCATTATCAAAAGTGAAAAACAAAACAGTTTTGTTAATATGTCTACAAAATAGATTTAACCTGTCAAAAAAGGTAAGTACATTTTTTAGTATAAGTAATACAGCTTCAAACTGGTTTAAAACTACTTATAATTTAATGTTAGTTGTAAATATTGGAGCAAAATAACATTTCACTTTTAAAAATAATAATAGTTTTGTGCAGTATTGTATTTTTTATTACGCAATGTTTAGCATTAAAACTCATTAAATTTGATTCAAATTTCTAATTGGCATGGCTACATACAATTTTACAGCATTAGCCTAAACTTTAAGTCTTGAATTTTAATCCAAAACGAAACCTAAACCATTGGTGCAGTGAAATAAGTCAAGTGGTTTAATAGTGGGGCGAATAGGTGACACATTCCAGACAATTTGGGTGATTTAATAACTCACAAGTACAATGATGTCACTGCTACGTAATGAGAAACAATTTTTGACTCATTGAATAGTTGGAGTGAAGCACAATCTGTGAACTAGAGGCTAGAATGTAAAGTTACACTCAAACTGGTCGTGGCAAACTCAATTGCCCTAATATGGGAAAGGAATTTCAGACTACGTCTGGTTCTGTTGTAACAATGAGATGGTTTTAAATGGCTTATATGCTCCACTGGTTTAGGTTACATGCTAATGTTTATACCTCGAAGGTCTGAACGAAATTTGTGTTTGAAAGTCTCTGTAAATTCATATGTTATTGAGAGAGCATGTCAAAACTAAAAATTATGACGAAAAACAGCATCAAAATGCCTACTGTCATATATATATTATAAATACATTTTACAACTGTGATGTATTTGCGCAATAAACTATATAAGATCACAAATAAAATAACAATTTTTTATGTACCTACACAAATCTCAAAATATTTGAAACTCAAAATATATTACACTTGTTTTTAACAGGACACATTGCTTTTCACACAAGAAAGTTGTTGAATGTGTAAAATTTATGACAAAATTTAATCTGATGAATGTTGGTAACAATATTTGCAATCTCTTTGAACGAAGTACTTTGAAATGGTCGAAAAACAATGTTTTGTCATTTAACGACTGAATGATTCATTGAAGCGAACATAAAGTTTTAATTAATTGCTTCAGGCTAAAAACTTTTACCTAATAAGGAAAGTATGAGCCAGGTCAAGTTGTAGATTAATTATTAAGCTGCTGCAATGCTTGCACAATAGTAAAACTGTCCTTACAACCAAATTAACCAATCTAGCTCGACTATGAAATACAGCCTAACATTGTAATAGGTGTTTACAGCAAATGTCCCATACCAAAAAAGGGTAGCTAATTTTGCATCTTTGTGTACACGTAACTTTATTTCACAAAAGGAATTAAAATTTGTCACAAATAAAGGCAATACCTGTGCCTAAGTAACAATTGCAGCTGAAATTTTTTTTAAAGTGCATACGTATGGGCAGGCGTTTTTTATGCATTCTTTAGGTGCACATAACTTTATTTTACAAAAAATGGCACAATTACATGTAGTTACCATTGCCTAGCAACGGCCTACTGTTGCTAAGTAACAGTTGTAACTAAAATTTTATCCAAGTACCTTCTAGAACTGGGTTCGATTGCAGGAGTTGTTGCTTTATTGCTTCAACTTCGTGTGATCGACTGCTCATAGCAGCTACGTATTTCATCACCAGTTTGCTAGCTTCAGTTTTGCCCGAACCAGATTCCCCAGTAATCATAATACATTGGTCGCGGTTGTAATTCTTCATAGAACGGTAAGCTAGGTCCGACACAGCGTATCTAAAAAAATATGCAACTTAAAACAGTGACAAAGTTTGAAAATCTTTAGTTAATTGTTTAATAGTTAGATACATTAGGCACCAAAATAGATGGTGTAAAAAAGTATGTCAAAAAATTTAGCATTCACTAATGGCAAAACGCTAAAGTTTTATGAAGCAAATTTTCTTAGTGTGTGCCCTTCAATACGGCACAGTCAGATAATCATAGATATTTTAAATTCATTTTACAACACTAATATATTTTCATTAGGAAACAAACCAAAGCAACATGTTTCATAAAAATTTCAGAAAAGATATTGCACAAAAAAAGCATGAACAGTATATTTTAGTAAATTTGGGTAAATCCATATTTTGACTTCAATAGGAATGTTAATAAATCAAATATATATTTATGATTTACGTTTTGCCTAAAACATATAGTCCAAATAAACATGCCCAGGACATCTATATTTCATAAACTTACAACTATTTATTACCTCGGTTTGGTGATTTAATGTGTTTACGGACTAATAAAATAATACTATGTACAGCTGAAAAATGTAGACCTCTATGTTTAATTATATTTATACATATCAAAAAAGTCAATGATCGACTTTAGCCTAATTCAGAAAAAACGAAACAAAAAATTAAACAACACTCCTATTTTGTACTATCATACAATGATATCGATGTGCAAATTGCTTTTGTATAATCGTGTACTTACATATGTGGCGGGAGCTCATACAAGTTTCGGCCTTTATATCTTTCTATCATTTCTTCATCGTATATTGGTAATTTTTTGTACGGATTCACAGAAACAACAACACTACCAATGTAGGTCTGTAATTTAAAGGAAAAATTTACAACATAATAATCTTTCAAATGTTGGTTATTTGTAAGTGGGGAAAAATAAATGTAAACAGTGGTGGAATTTTTTGTCAGCTGGTTCTATCACTAAATTTGTTAAAATTTTTGTTTTTTGATTCTGTTAAAAAAGTCCATTGACAGTAACCATTAATGCTAACCAGTTCGCTGATCTCATAAAATTTCGTGAGACGGTTTTATAGAACTGATGCGAACCGGTTGAATCACACCACTGGATGTAAACAATTAATTTGTATGTACTGTAGTGATATACTGCCAAGCTAAAGTACAATTCAAGTTACTAAAAGATCATTTGGGTAGAAGACTGTCGAGGCAGATGCATTATTTCACGACTTTTTCATTTTTTGAGAATCTCGAGTCTCAAAATTATTATTTAAGCAGATTTTCTAATAAAAACAAATCAGTAGTGCTTCGCTACCAAACCAGCAAAAAATGAAGCGACTGTAGGTCTGTGTTATACATATAACGCAACTAAGTGTGACTACAACTGCTTGGGTAAGGTAAAGTTTGGCTTTGACAATTCTTTAACATTGAAACCTTAGCAGCAGATAAAATGTCGTTATAACTTACATAGATATCATTGTGTTGAAACCGCTCCTGTAGGTTGGTGAGAAAGTTGTCTTCAGTAAGAGGTTCAAGCAGTACGGCGTCTCCCACACCAACGACACCATCCAACAAACTATGGCCTTTTACCGGCATTTTTTGACCGGGATTTCAAGCAAAAACAAAAACCTAAAACAAGTAAAAAAATTATAAAGACAACAAAAACAAAAGATCGAAAAACTAAACAAAAAAATTTCTAGTTTTGCCTTTTTATGGAACTAAGGTTACATCACAACCTATGTCACAATATAGTTGCGTACATGATATTATGATATCACACTGTAATTGTGAAGTAACGTAAAGAAGCTAGGGGTCTGGTGTACTTTCTTGACCAAACGCAATAACTTCCGAACCCTATGACGTAACCTAACAATATTGATATATAATGAACTACGTCATAACCCGGATACGTCACACACATAATGACGTCACTATGACGTCATCATAAAATTTTACAGGACTTCTAAAAAACGCCATTTTGTGAAATACTCATCGTAGCGAGCCCAAACTTTGTACATGACGTCATCACACCTTCTGATGACGTCATGTAAAAAATGACGTCAATCGCTCGTCATTAACACAACTTTTTTACATCTTAAACTAAGTTAACCCTGTGACGCGACCAACGCAATCACAACAGTCGCGTCTCTGCCGTAAAACAGGAGTTAGGTACACTCCCGAAATAATATTCAAAATGGCGATGATGAATGATTGCATCCAAAGCAAGAAACCGTGCATGGAAATGCGTGTTCATATGGTTTCACCCGCGCGTGATCATACTGACCCAATTACAAGTCACCAACAGCCGAAAATCAAATGAACAATAATATGTGGAGATGTGAATTGCGCCCAAAAAGAATATTGCAAAACATTGGATCAGGTTCGATGGAAAAGGCAATTCTTTACAAAGCGACAATCCCGAAATCGATGGAAAGGCCCACCCCTCCTCTCGACCTTGCACCCCCTCACTTTGCCCTCCCAAGGACGTGCGCCACCCAGCGATTGTCTAAACAAAGGAGGTTTTCGTCTTATTGTGATGTCACAACGGATTATGGGACCGCGTTCGATGGAAAGAGTAATACTTCTTGATAGTTTGTACAAAATTTCGAATTGATACCTCAAAGGGTCTGTCGTTGAGAGCTGCCCCAAGGGGGGCACCTCGAAGTGACGTAATCCCAGACTTTAACAACGTAAAAGGCCTATGCTTGCACCAAGTGTACTTTCTTGACCAGAATTCGCGATCGCACTACGCAAATATTAGAGCGCACAGAGCGACAATCGGGGTACCGTTGGAAAGGTCCATCCCTCCTCTCGACCTTGCACCCCCTCACTTTGCCCTCCCAAGGACGTGCGCCACCCAGCGATTGTTTAAACAAAGGTGATTTTCGTCGCATTGTGACGTCACAACGGATTATGGTAAAATTATGGGACCGCGCTCGATGGAAAGAGTAATACTTCTTGATAGTTCGTACAAAATTTCGAATTGATACCTCAAAGGGTCTGTCGTTAAGAGCTGCCCCAATGGTGCACCTCGAAGTGACGTAATCGCGGACTTCAACAACGTAAAAGGCCTATGCTTGCAGCAAGTGTACTTTCTTGACCAGAATTCGCGACCTTGCAAAGAGCCTGGAGCGACAATCGGGGTATCGTTGAAAAGGTTGATCCGCATTCTCGGTCTTGTACTTTCACCACATGGTTGTTGTTTTGATGTCTTCTGGTTTTGTTTTCAATACAAAAATATTGCCGTAGCTAGTTTTTCCCACTGTGAAATCTTTAACTCAATAAGGTAATTATCGACCAGATGCGCGACGCCCGTTTTAGATACATTGTAACAAGAGTTTAAATCTTAGTTACGTTTTATTGATGAAACATGACCAGTTACGTCAATTGTCATTATTTTTGTTCTTTTATCTACCGTGGTGCCGTATGCAGAGGCTCAGTAATTAACATTTTTGTCCAAAAATTAAGCAAATACGCTTGCGGTCCCCTTTGTGTAATTACGCTGCACACTGCTGTGCTTTTGCTGATGTTCGTGATTAGGCTAGTTGAAGGTGTAGTTCTTTGTGTTAGGAGAGTTTACAGTTTACATTTTGCGAAAAGTTTATTGTAAAAATTAAAAGCGATCGCTGCTTTGATCTGTTGTGTTTATCCACAAACTACAAGTAAAGCAAGACAATTTTATTTACATTTGGTTGTGGACGTTCAACAGGTGAAACAAGATGAAATATGTTTACACTTATGTGAAGATAAAAACAGGTATATGTTATTTTTCAACGGAGAAAAGCGGAAAAATATAGTATTAATCAGAACACCTTGCACATATAGGTTTTTAGTGGTGCTTTATAGAGCGTTAAATATAATTAAAACGTAGCGTTCGTCACGAAACTGCACGACAAGGGAAATCTAAATTAGTCAATTATCAATTTGTTTTGAAGCTTGTAGCAAACGCGAGTCGGTCGTTAACGTTAGGCCTGTGGGCGTACTGTCGATTTAAGAAACAGTTTCGGATAACAAAATCATCGGACCAAAGTAAGCTTATGTCGTTAGTTTGTTGTTGTATTCGCAGGTAGAAAAATGGTTCCGAAATTCCCTAAAAAGCTACATCTTTTACAAAGTAAAATAATGACGTTCTTTAAACATCAGCTGAAAACAGATTCCGGCAACAACTACTGAGACCTATTTAAAACGATCGATATAGTCTATCTGTAAAAATGTTGGCGCGTAGAGCTTATGGGGAAGTGGGAAAGGTAAATTCATTGAAACTGCTACAAAACTTGGTTCAAAGCTTAGTCATTTAAAAAAAAAAAACTATTTCCCAAGTATATCCCTCTCAGCAAATTGAGGATCTGCCTTGTTTGGTAGTGTTTGCAGCTTTAACTGAGTTTTTTGGCTGTTGGTGCAAATAAGTAACGTCTGATAGGACATGAAAACGCAGTCAATGTAGGTTTTGTCGCTCAAAAAAACAAGGAAGCATCTTATTTGTATAAATGCAGAACGCACATTACTAATTTTAACTGGAAGAAGCAGACGGGCTGTAAAAAAATTAATCAAAAGATCTTGATTGTTGCCAAAATAACACAAAAAATGCTGAAACAGACAAGCGGAAACAAATACTGTTTGCTACAGAGTATCACGTGTAAGCAGGGTTACCATACTGTCCTCATTTCGCAGATTTGGCCTTATTTCGAAGGGTAATGTCTTGGAAAAAAAAAATTTTGTCCTTACTTGTAAGACCTTGTGACCCTATTTTGTCTTGTTTTGACAATTTGTGGATAATGTCAAAACCCTCCTACAAGTAAAAGTAAACCAAGATTGTTATGACAAAAATATGCCGTGTAGTATATCATGGCTCGTATAAATGCAAAGATTTGTTTAAAAACCTATATTTCGTTTCGCCAAAAAAGCCATAGTGTGTTTTGTTACTTTTTAAGCCATATTGCGGTTATAATTTATTCTGGGGTCCATGTCGATTGGAACCTTGCGTATAAGCAGGGTTGCCATACCGTCCTTATTTCTAAGATTTGTCCTTATTTTTAAGGGCAATGTCTCAGAAAAATGTATTGTCCTTATTTCTAAGAAATGTCCTTATTTTTGACTGTAGTCCTTCTTTTGTCTTATTTTCAACAATTATGAGTCAAATCCCTGCTACAAGTAAAAGTAAACCTAGACCTGAGCTGTTGTGAAATGCACGAAACATTTTCTACGAACAAGGGGTTGCTGGAACAGATTGTTTCTGGCCAAAATATTGCATATGATATGTCATGGCTCGTATAAATGCAAAGATTTGTTCACAAACGCTTGCTTTGTTTCGTATGAAAATTTGATTT